>NC_045440.1:26239841-26519807 GCF_002776525.5 Piliocolobus tephrosceles | reverse complement strand
TCCTCTCTTTCTCCCCATCCCCTTCTTTTTCTGAGGCAGGCCCTCATTCTGTTGCCCAGGCTGGAGTGCAGTGGCATGAACATGGCTCACTGAAGCCTCGACCTTCTGGGCTTAGTTGATCCTCCCGCCTTAGCTCCCTGGGTAGCTGGGACTACAGGCTCACACCATCATGCCTGCCGAATTTTTGTATTTTTGGTAGAGATGGCGTTTTGCCATGTTGCCCAGGCTGGCCTATGAACTCCTGGGCTCAAGTAGTCTTTCTGCCTTCGCCTCTCAAAATGCTGGGATTACAGGTGTGAGCCACCGCACCCGGCCTTCAGGTGATTCTGATGCAGGTGCTCTACCGACAACTCTGAGAAACAGGCTTCCAGGGAACACCCAGAGAAGAAGCTGAAAGTGCAGGCTAGACGAGGGGAACGATTTGTATGCTCGGTTGAGGAGTTATGATCTTATTTTAACTTAAAGACAACCTTAGACTCTCTTAAGGAAAGGTCAAGACATAGTCTCCCAAAATAGAAATAGAGATGTTTCTGGAAGTTTAACTTTGAAAATATTTCAAATAATGAAATTAGAGCGATTTTAGCTGGATTGCCTGAGCCCAGGAGTTTGACACAAGCCTGGGCAGCATGATAAAATTCCATCTATACAAAAAATACAAAAAAAAAAAAAAAAAAAAAGCCGGGTGTGGTGGTGCACACCTGTGGTCCCAGCTACTTGAGGGGCTGAGGCAGGAAGATTGCTTGATCCCAGGCATTCAAGGATGCAATGAGCTATGATTGTGCCACTGCACTCCAGACTGGGCGACAGAGCAAGACCCTGTCAAAGAGAACAAAATTAGAGTCATTTTGACAATTCAACTAAATGGGATGTGATGGGAGAATTTCATCTATCAATTTGGGACTGAGATTAAATTCCAAGGATCAGCTAGAGACAAGGAAGCTGGCCAGCTGGGCGTGTGGGTTGATGGGCTTTCAGATACTTAACTTCCATTTATCACAGAGCTGGACCAAGCGTCATTTTTCCCTCTTCGGTGGAATACTTAGCTGATAGCATCAGGAAACTGGTAAATGATTCTTTCAGGCGGAAGAAACAAGTATATCTGCCTTCAGAGCACTTTGAAAGAAAGTATCCAGTGGACATAATGTCATAAATGATAATATGATTTCTGTTTTTTGAGTTACTCATGTAAAAATTTATTGTTATTGTAAAATGAGCACACATTTATTTACAAAATACAGGAAAACACTGAAGAGTAGAAGGAAAAACATCATTCCTATCCTTATTTTCCAAACAAAATCCATTACTTTTCTAGTTTTGAAATAGAAAATTATTTGTCATTTGATGTTACTTTCAATTTGGACTGACTTGATACGCAAGTGACCCCAGCTTATCTCAGAAAAGGTGACTTTTTTTTTTTTTCTGGCACAGACCTGAATGAATGACCTAGTTTAAATTACATTCAATTTGACAAATATCACTGAATGCCTGCCATGTGCGTGGTGCTGAGTTAGAGCCTGTGGTGGTTACAAAGATTAATAAGACACAGCACTTGACGCGAGCAGGTTATAAACTAGCAATAGAGGCAGACCTGTGTAGAACAAGATAGGAGGATAACCCCAAGGTCAGCAAAGACAGAAGCTCATTCCATGGGCTGTTGATATGGAGGGTGGGAGTGAGAAGCATGAAAAAAATGTTTTGAGACTGTGGCATTTGAGCTGGAATGGAAAGGGCTCCCTGGCTTTGGACCATAGAATCTGCAGGGAAAAAAAATGAAGAGGGGAAATACATGGAACTTGGCAAGGGTGGCTATTGTGGTTTGAGTATGTAATAAATGGAGAATTGATACATCAGAATTCCAAGTAGTTGCTCTCCACAAAAGAAGAGGATTTGGAGAAGAAGAGAGGCCTTTAGAAAATAAGGAGAGTCTTCTTGTGATAGTTTGCTAAGAATGATGGTTTCCAGCTGCATCCATGTCCCTACAAAGGATGCAAACTCATCCTTTTTTATGGCTGCATAGTATTCCATGGTGTATATGTGCCACATTTTCTTAATCCAGTCTGTCACTGATGGACATTTGGGTTGATTCCAAGTCTTTGCTATTGTGAATAGTGCTGCAATAAACATACGTGAAAACCAAACACCGCATGTTCTCACTCATAGGTGGGAACTGAACAATGAGATCACTTGGACTCGGGAAGGGGAACATCACACACTGGGGCCTATCATGGGGAGGGGGGAGGGGGGAGGGATTGCATTGGGGAGTTATACCTGATATAAATGATGAATTGATGGGTGCTGACGAATTGATGGGTGCAGCACACCAACATGGCACAGATATACATATGTAACAAACCTGCATGTTATGCACATGTACCCTAGAACTTAAAGTATAATAAAAAAATAAATAAATAAATAAAAAAGAAAATAAGGAGAGTCACTGCGACACAGATGACAATCAGTGATGGAAGAGGAAGTGCGGGTAGAGCAACATGGCAGGGAGGTAGGGAATTGTGTGTGTGCATGCATGCACATGTATGTGCATAGGCACATGAGTATGTGTGGATGCATGTACATGTGTGTGGATGCATGTACATGAGTGTACACGTGTGTGGATGCATGTACATGAGTGTATGTGTGTGTGGATGCACGTGAGTGTATGCGCGTGTGTGTGTATGTGTGCATTTGTATATGTGTGAACATGTGTCTATGCATGTCTGTGTGTGTGTGCAAGTGCATTTGTATATGTGTGATATGATTTGGATATCTATTCCCGCAAATCTCATGTTGAAATGTAATCTCCAGTGTTGGAGGTGGGGCCTGGTGGGAGGTGATTGGATCATAGGGGTGGATTTCTCATAAATGTCTTAGCACTATCTCCTTGGTGCCGCCTTTGTGATAGTGAGTTGTCATGAGATCTGGTAGTTTAAAAATGTCTGGCATGCCCCCCGCCCAACCTCTTGCTCTTGCTCTGGTCATGTGAAGTGCCTGCTCCCATTTCACCTTCCACCATGAGTAAAATCTCCCTGAGGCCTCCCCAGAAGCTAAGCAGATGCCTGTACCATGCTTGCTGTATAGCCTGCAGAACCATGAGCCAATTTAACCTCTTTTCTTTATAAATTACCCAGGCTCAGGTATTTCTGTATAGCAATGCAAGAATAGCCTAATACGATGTGTGTACATGTGCACCTGTGTGTGTCTGTGTGCTCATGCATGTGTGCATATGTGTATATGTGTGAAGACAGAGAAGCAGAGAGACTGACTTTTGGAAGTTGCTGTTACTGACAAGTAATTGATAAAGAGAGAGTCCAAAGAGGATTCTAGAAAGCCCTTTTTATGACACACCTTGTAAAATTCATAAGCCGCTCTCTCTCATCTTTAAGATTATCCTTCAAGAATTTGCTATTGGATTTTGCTTTTTTTTGAGATGGAGTCTCACTCTGTCACCAGGCTGGAGTGCAGTGGTGTGATCTTGGCTTACTGCAACCTCTGCCTCCTGGGTTCAAGCAATTCTTCTGCCTCAGCCTCCCATGTAGCTGGGACTACAGACACACACCACCATGCCCAACTAATTTTTTTTTTTTTGTATTTTTAGTAGAGATGGGGTTTCACCATGTTCACCAGGATGGTCTCGATCTCTTGACCTTGTGATCTGCCTGCCTCGGCCTCCCAAAGTGCTGGGATTACAGGTGTGAGCCACCATGCCCAGCCGGATTTTGCTTTTTTATGGGTGAGTTGACAGACAGAGTCAGATTGCCCAATTATAGTCTGACTTCCTGTCTAATTTTTAATAGTGGGTCCTGCAAACTTTTCAATTAATTGAGATGTATTTTTATTTCCTTCTTCTATCAACCTGTATCAGTTATCTGTTGCTGGGTCCAAAGCACCCGGAACTCTAGCTAATCAGAACTATTTTATGGCTTATGACTCTATGGGTCAGGCATTTAGGCAGGGCTCAGTGGGTTCAGCTCTCCGCTCCAAGTGTTATCAGCATGATCAACTGGGTCAGAGAACCTAGTATGACCTCCCTCACATAGATGGAGCCTTGGTACTGCCTGTCCGCTGCGACGTCATGGGTCTCTTTCCTATGGTGTCTTCCTCCCTATGGTCTCTCATCCTTCGGGTCTCACTCTCCATTCAGCTCTTCCCTCCAGCAGGACCTCTTTACATGGTAGTTGGGTAAAAAAGGATGAGGAAATGGAAGCTGCAGGCCTCTTAGTTCTGGAACACACACAATGCTGCTTGTACCACATTCAGGAGACCACAGCGAGTATCAAGACCCGCCCAGACTAAAGAGGCAGAGAACTAGATACCTCCTCCTGGCAGGAGATGCTTGAGAATGTTGTGGCCATGATTTCTAATCTACCAAACATCCCAATGTCATTCCCAGGGTTCTTTTAGGTCCCTGGCCCTGCCCTCTCTGGGAAAGTCTCCCTGCCCTAAAACACCCAGCGTCTCTTGGCTCCATGCCTGCACCACAGCCAGCCTGAGTCCCCTGTGGATGGGCTAGGGCACAGGGTTGGGACCATGCATTATCAGTCTCCATGGACCGCCTCTCTCCATCCAGGTAAAAATTCAATTTCCCAGAGAATTGAGGTATTCACTGGGGCGTGGTTCAACGCTAACTTCCTTCCAGTCTGAGACTGGAAATGAGAAAAGTGCTCCAAGTACATGAAACACAGCAGGCGGAGAGATTCGAAAGTCAAAACTACAGAGGATCTTCAGGTCTCTAAACACATCAGTAGAAAAATCATCCATGACTCTTCTTCTCCTTAAATGGGAAAGGTCTTCACATTTCCATTTTTAATTTGCCAATATACATTTTTCTCATATATTTTACAAAGTTTATGTTTTATGATTCTAGAAATAATCTGTTATTGTTTGAAAAGAACTTAGAAAGTTCAGAAACTTATATGGGAGAAGAAAATCATGCCTAAATCTTACTACCTTGAAATGGCCACTGTTACTATTGAAACTATCAGATGGAATATTAGATAACACGAAATGATATTTTAAACTACATATTGGCTATGACACATAATAAAACAAACACTTGTGAGTCTACCACCCAACTTAACAACTAGGACATTGTTACATATTATGTACTCTGTATTAGGAGTCCCCAGCCCCAGGCCGGGCCACAGACTGGTATTGGTCTGTGGCCTGCTAGTTACCAGGCTACACAGAAAGAGGTAAGCGGCAAGCGTGTGAGCACAACTTTTTGGCATTTACAGCCACTCCCCATCGCTTGCATTACTGCCCAAGCTCCGCCTCCTGTCAGATCAGTGGCGGGGTTAGATTCTCATAGGAGGGAAAACCCTGTTGTGAACTGTGTGTGCGAGGCATCTAGCTTGCATACTCCTTCTAAGAATCTAACTAATGACTGTTGTTCTGTCACTGTCTCTCATCGCTCCCAGATGGGACCGTTTAGCTGCAGGAAAACAAGCTCAGGGCTCCTACTGATTCTATATTATGGTGAGTTATATAATTATTTCATTACATATCACAATGTAATAAGAACAGAAATAAAGTGCATAGTAAATGTAATTATGCTTGAATCATCTGGAAACCATCACACTCCCCTGTCCATAGAAAAATTGTCTTTCTGCCGGGCACAGTGGCTCACGCCTGTAATCCTAGCACTTTTGGAGGGTAAGGCAGTTGGATCACCTGAGGTCAGGAGCTCGAGACCAGCCTGGCCAACACGGTGAAACCCTGTCTCTACTAAAAGTACAAAACATTAGCCAGGCATGGTGGTGGGTGCCTGTAATCTCAGTTACTCAGGAGGCTGAGGCAGGAGAATCGCTTGAACTCGGGAGGCAGAGGTTGCAGTGAGCCGAGATCGTGTCGTTGCATTCCAGTCTGGGCCACAGGAGCAAAACTGTATCTCAAAAAAAGAAAAGAAAAGAAAAATTGTCTTCCATGAAACTGGTCACTGGTGCCAAAAAGGTTGGGGACCACTTATGTATATTATATGTGTATAAACATATATGTGATATATATTAATAATATAGATGGCATATAATATGTATATATTATCTACAATGGATATGTAGATTATATATTACTATGTTATCATATTCCTATATTATATATACTATGTATATATTACATAATACATGGTACATATGGTAGATTGTCTTTTATGCATACACAGGTGTCGAGGTGGGACTAACCCAGGAAGATCCTGCCAACATAAGATGGTCAAGTGTGGCGTCTCTCAGTTGAGAGTCCATGGGTATCAGCTGGCAGAAGCATACCCAATGGCATGGAAACTTTCAGCGGCTTCTCACAGATTCCATCCCCTGGCCTCCCTGCAAGAGGCAGACGTCATTGTGAATTTTGTGTTTGTTACTCCCTATGTACAGGCATCCTAAATACCATTTCACTTAGTTGATATTTATATTTGCTATTTTAGGCTTCATAAATCACAGGCAACAAGCCTGCCTGTCCTTTGTTCCAGAAGGAGATGTGGTTTTCATGATACTGGACAGCACGTGCACCTGACTTGCTCTGGAGGGAGATACTCTGTCTACCACAGGTTTTCACCATGCAGACATCCTTGAAAAGATACCCTAGAAGTAAGGGCTCTTTCTCAAGATGTGCGGGAACTTGAGCAGCTCATGGGTAAGTGTCTCTCAACAGGAATTCATCAGCGAGCTACAAAGGCCCGACCTCTTCTGCTCTCTGCAACCTGACATTTTAGTTGGGGAGACAGGACTTTGCATAAACAAACACATTTGCTTTGAGGGTTTGGTTTGGATCAGACCTATAGGTTTTGTGGTGGATGAAGGTCAACAGGTCATGATGGGGCCACTCCCAAGCTGGGGATTTCTTGGAGGGCTCCCATTGAACTCAAAATATGTACCAAAACTGTCTTTGGTACACTGAAGGAGATACACAAGCATCAAGGTGAGACTAATCCAGGAAAACACGACTGAGATGGGATGGTTGAGTGAGGCCTCTCTCAGTGGAGAGGTAAGCAAAAGTTACCAGCTGGCAGAAGCATGCCGCAGGCAGCGGGAACCGCCCGCACGGCTGTTCAGAGGCACAGGAAGCATGGTGTGTGTGGGAGCTGAAAGCCTGGTGGGTCTGGAAAGCAGCAAGCTGGGGAAAAAAGAGGCTTGAGGCCTTGAAGCCATGGTGAGCAGTCTGAGATTTATTGTGAGTGGGTATGGAAGGGTTTTACACAGGGGACTGATAACAATCTGATTTGCATTTTTGCCAGGCTCACTTTGCTGCCCACGCAGAAGGGATTGGAGGGGCTTTGAAATCATTGACAAGTCTCTGCTGTTGCTGATTGAAGTTTTAATCTATTCATTCAATCTGACATCAGATGGGCTTTGACTTCCACATTCTCAGAATTAAAACTGACTTTTTAATGTTATCACGGGTTTGTCTGTAGCTTCTCATACAAGCACTTCACTTTTACTTATCTCCCTCTGCTCTCTTCTTGGACACTTACGTGCACTCCCTCTAGTTGGTTCAGAGAGGTGCAAAGACCCCAGCCAATGTGGGGCTGCAGGTTCCTTTAGGATGGAAAGAAAAGGGAAGGAAGTGGCAGCAGTTTGGACTTCCTCATGGAATGCAGGCCTTCACCCAAGGGAACGGGAGATGGCATTCAGCTTGAAAGCTGTATTGAGCAGGTAGCCTCTGGGGAAAACAGCCAATGATTTCATGCTTTGAAATCAAGCAGACTGAAGTCCATGTGCCTGAATCCTACACATTTGCTTTGAGGGCTTCACTGGGATCAGATCGACAGGATTTGTGGCCAATGAAGGTGAACAGGTCATAATGGGGCCAGTCCCAAGCAGGGGATTTCTTGGAGGGCTCCTATTGAACTCAGAATATGTACAGATTTCCACACTTTGAGCCATAGCATGTCCATGTTTTAATATCAGCATGGTTTAAGCCGGGTCTCTGGAGTACAATTGGTCCTGTTGGCCTTTGGCTTTGTGTATGTGGACTCAGGGGCGTGTATGCCCCGGCCTGAACTTCTGTCAGTTCTCGGCTTACCCTCACATCTTCCCTGAAGCCTTTGCTTCACCCCAACCCACTCCTGCCTCTCACAAGTTCCTGGGATCTCCTGCACTTCTCCTTCATAAGACGACACAGTCCTGCTGGTTTATCTTATTCTATTCTATTTTATCTTATTATTTTTTCAGGGATTGATAGTAGATGGAAATTGTGCTGATATAATGTCTATTTTCCTCACTAGGAAAAGCTCCAGGAGGGTGGGAAGTTTTGTTCATCTTGATCATTCTCTGAAGGTGCCCTTTCCTAAAACAAAAGTATTGACCTGTTTACCTTTATCTTTGTGTATTGCCTTAGAGCCTTGTCTGTCTCATTGATCTTCAGACCCCAGCATAGAGTTGTCACCTCATGACCTTGTGAACAAGGGCACAGGTGCCCTGGAAGGGGCAGGTGAGAGACTCACGTGCCTGTGTGTGGGTCTCAGCTCCCCATCTCACAATGTGGGGGACCTTGGCCGAGTCTCTTGGAGCCTTAGTTTCTTTATGTGTGAAAAAGAAATAAAGATAGTCTAATGATGCTTTGGCGCATCAATGTGGGAATGAAGCATGTTAGTAATTTCGAAGTGCGTGGTTGCTTTCATTGTCTTGCAGCAGCCGAGGCTCTCCTTCTCCCGTCTTAAGGTTTGTGGGGCTCCTTGTTTGGAGGGTATAATAGCAATACTCCTGTCCTTATCCTGCAGAGAGGCTTTACCTGCCAGAATCCAATTCCTTATCAGGGACCTCACGATTGGCCACTGTCTCTCAGCCTGTATTTTCCCCTGAGGGGTCTAATTTTCATATCCTTTAAAGACGTGAAAATTACTTCCCTACGGTTTGGGGGACCCCTACATGAAGTCCTATGTTTTCACAACCAAAGAGGATTATTTTCCCTGTGGGAGGTGTCCTAGGAGCTGCCTTGAAAATAGCACTGAGCTGGCTGGGCACGATGCTCATGCCTGTAATCCCAGCACTTTGGGAGGCTGAGACACGTGGATCCCTTGAGGTCAGGAGTTTGAGACCAGCCTGGCCAAAATGGCGGAACGCTGTCTCTACTAAAAATACAAAAATTAACTGGGTGTGGTGGTGCGGGCCTGTAATCCCAGCTACTCCCGAGGCCGAGGCAGGAGAATTGCTTGGACCCTGAGGGCAGAGGTTGCAGTGAGCCGAGATCATGCCATTGCACTGCAGCCTGGGTGACAGAGCGAGACTCTGTCTCAAAAAAAAAAAAAAAAAAAAAAGAAAAGAAAAAAGAAAATCAGAAAATAGCTCTGAGCTATAAGGAGCCACTGACTTCAGTTTTTAATCATTTAGTATTCTGGCTCAGGAAGCACGTGGCGGTCGATGTAGTGCTCACAGTCACCCTGCGAGCCTCGGGTCAAAATTATCTTCATTTTACAAATGAGAACACAGGTTGTCCTTGTTCTTTCCAGAGGCCAGAAATCGAGGGAGCCCCCAAAGCCCTGGCTCTACGCTAAACACATGGTTGATCGTGAAGCATTGGCCTGATGACCCCTGGGGCTCACAAAGGTGAACTGCTTCATTCCAAATTCATCTGATTGACCCACAAAAAGCGTCCATGGTTGCATTCTGGACTTTTGATGCCCTGCGTGATTTTTTTCTGATAGTTTGCTTGGGCAGTGATTCTGGTGGATGGCTCCTACTTCTGAAAAGCCTGGTGTTCAGGGCCATCCCATGAACTCAGAAGGCTCCTATTGCCTTTGGGAAACTGAGGCAGGGATGGAGTGAACTGGAGTTCTGGGCCACAGTTTTCCTCATCTGTTACAGCTTCTCTGCTGTCCAGGCCACTCTATGCACAATTGTTTCCTTCTTGGCTCAAGATGCTAGAAGATTGTATCAGTCAGGGTTCTCTAAAAAAACAACTAACAAAAGATACTTATCTTTCTCTCTTCCTCTCTCATCTATCTGTCTATCATCTATCATCCGTCTATCTATATATTTATTACCTATCTCTCTACCTGCCTACCTATCTACCTGCCTACATTTATTTTAAGGAATTGGCTCCCACAGTTGTGCTGCTGGCAAGTCTGAAGCCAGCAGGGGAGATTGACAGGCTGCAAATTCAGATAAGAGTTGATGTTGCAGTCCTGAGCGTGAATTCTGCAAAACAGGTTGGCAACTCAGGTAAGGTTTCTCTGCTGCAATCTTCAGGAGAATTTCTTCTTCTCTGGGAAACCTTGATCTTTGCACTTAAGGTCTCCAAGTGATTGGATGAGGCCCACCCACATCGTGACAGGTAGTCTGCTTTACTGGAAGTTTACTGATTTAAATGTAATCACATCTAAGAAATAACTTCATGGCAACATCTAGACTGGTGTTTGGTCAAACAACTGGGCACTGGGGCCCAGCCAGGTTGATGTGTCACATTAACCATCTCACAGCGAATGTGGGACTCAGCCACCTCAGTATCTGTGGCCACCGCCCATGTTGGTCCTCCTCTTCCCCTGCCATCTGCCAAAAAATTCACTAATGTTTGGATGACTCTTTACTTTCTCTTCTCCTTCCAGAATAATTCTGGGCACTGTCTCAGGCTTCCATGCTTTTCTTGCCACCTCTACTTGCCCACCTGTCACCTATGAGGCTCTGAGGTTGTTCTAAGTTGGACCAAGTATTCTAAGATGAATCACTCTCTTTGCTACATCTGTTCAAACTTTCTCTATGCACTTTTTTAGAAAACCTGGACCTTGCAAATCATCTTCACAAAACTTGTCCGAATGCCAAGAAGGCAAGGAAAATAAGTATTCACTTGATGTTTACAATGATAGCTAATGTGTTCATAGCAGATAACATTTATGATAGTACATTTGATAGTAGAATTGTACATTCATGTGTTTATGAGTATATAATGGAACCTCTCTTCTAATTAACATGTATGGTATATTTATGCCAATTCTTGCATAGGTTTTTCTTGTAAGTAATTTAAGAACTGATTTATAGATGGTGATATGGTTTGGATTTGTGTCCCCACCCAAATCTCCTGTTGAACTGGAGGAGGAGCCTGGTGGTGTTGCCAGATGGAAGGTCTTGACTGTGAGTTGTCCAGGTTCTTGGTGTGTTGAACAAATAATCAAACAAAAAGCACAAACAAAGCAACAAAAGAATAAAGCAAAGAAAGCACAGATTTATGAAGTACAAGTGCACTCCACAGAGTGGGAACAGGCTGGAGCAAGCAGATCAAGAGCCCCTGAGTTGCATTGTTGTTTAGGGTGTGTATTAGGCTAAAAGAATTTTGTAACACTCCGAGGTGCCCTTGAGAGGCCTTCAATTGGTTACACCCTATGAAGGATTGGCCCGTGACCAATCAGAGGCTGAAGTGGAAACTCCTGTCTTGTTATCATAGGAGCCAGGATGTGGCCTGTGTGCTGCCCAATCTTGCCTGGAACTGGCTGCACCTGCTGTTCTTCTGCGTATGCCTTAACCCTTGGTTACCCTAATTCCCTAGTCTCCTGCCTCAGTGGGAGGTGATTGGATCACGGGAACGGATTTCCCCCTTGCTGTTCTCACGATAATGAGTGAGCTCTCACGAGATCTGCACATTTAACAATGTGTGGCGCTTCCCACTTCACTCTTCTGCTGCCATGGGAAGATGTGCTTGCTTCCCCTTTGCCTTCTGCCATGATTGTGAGTTTCCTGAGACCTCCTAGTCATACTTCCCGTTGAGCCTGCAGAACTGTGAGTCAATTAAACCTCTTTTCTTTATAAATTACCCAGTCTCAGGTAGTCGTTTATAGCAGTGGGAAAATAGACTAATAAAGATGGGATGTCTTTGCTTTCAGTATATTTATGGTTCTGAATCGGTTTCCAGTTACAATATTATTTCCATGAGGGAACCAAAGGCTGTTTTATGATCTGCTTTTATGAAATAGTTCTCCGGAGTTCATCTTGGCCAGTGTGAAGGTACCTAGTGACCTTTGACCCCTGACCTTTCCCCTCCCTTCCCCTCCTCCTTCTCAGCTATGCCCCAGTGTTGCTGGAGGGTGGCACCCAGTTACCTCTGGTGTTGAGAGAGAAGTACAGATGTCTATTCTTAGGTCTATATCCTGAGGATCTGATTAGATCCAATAAAACGGAATGTTTGCCTTGTAAGAAGGAATTTGTGTGTGTGTGTGTGTGTGTGTCTTGAGCTAACATCCCTGCTTATTTTTGAATGAAACAGAGTCTTCAAATAAATCCTGTCATTTGACTTTCCAGCAAAAGCCCCAGGTCCTGGCTTACTGATTAATTTGGAAAGTTTTCCAGGGGGAAGTGATTGCGGCAGGGTGGGAGCTGCTGAGTCCTAGGGGTGGGGGTGGGGGACCAGTTGAGGTCAATTGATTAATGAAACAGGGGCACAGAGGGTTGGGAAATGGGGGAGTTGCTGTTGTCTAGGAGGCTTCGGAGTGGAATAAAATTGGCCTTGAATAGGCAAGGTGGTTATAGAACTGAACTGGGGTCCGCTTGCCCCGTGCACAAAGTCCAGAAATCCCCACTGAGGTCGCAGGGATAGAAAGGAAGGCGTTTATTTGCGGGGCGCCAAGCAAGGCAGACCAGGTAGCTATTGCTTGAACCCTGACCTAGGGCTTAATTTCAGGAAAATTCAGGGTTTAATTTCAGGAAAACAAAAGCTACAGGCAAAATTGCAAATCAATACCTGGAGTTTACACGTTGGATTTGGCCTAAATGGGTGAGATGTCTTTAAGTGGGGGCTTTCGGGTCGCAGAGTCAAAGATTATCTGATTTACAATTGGTTAAGGAAGAGAAGCTTTGTTTAAAAATGTGTGCCCAGATGAAAAAAATGTTAACTGGCTCCGGATGTGACTCCTTCCAAGCCCCTCAGGAAGAAATTAGAGCAAAGAATGACGGTCAGAGTTGAGCCCTCAGTTTCCCTGTATCTGAGGTCTACATGTTAGTGGGTCTGTACATACGTGGGGTTCCTTGGTGGGGGGATCCAGGGACATTTGTTAAGATATATCTTGGTTCGTCTAGGGTAACCAAACATCTCTGAATTCCAAATTCCCTTGCCTATAATTTTAGGCTACTATGATCTTCTTATAAAGTTGCATATTTGCCTCTCTGGGCTAGTGAGCTGCTTGGAGCTTCCCTTGAAGGAACTCAGAATTTTCCCTTTTTTCCATGGTTGGGGCAGTAGAGCTCCAGGCATGGGCCCTAAAAAAGGGGGTCCGTGGCTGGGCACAGTGGCTCACACCTGTAATCCCAGCACTTTGGGTGAGGTGGGTAGATCACGAGGTCAGGAGTTTGAGACCAGCCTGGCCAAGATGGTGAAACCTCATCTCTACTAAAAATACAGAAAGTAGCCAGGTGTGGTGGCACGTGCCTGTAATCCCAGCTACTCGGGAGGCTGAGGCAGGAGAATTGTTTGAACCTGGGAGGTAGAGGTTGCAATGAGCCAAGATCATGACATTGCACTCCAGCCTGGGCAACAAGAGCAAAAACTCCCTCAAAAAAAAAAAAAAAAAGAGGGGGTTCGGCAGTCCCTGCTGGTCTCAAGCTTAGTTTGCTTGGAGAGGAGGGGAGGGAGGGAGGGGGAGAGCAGAGGCTTGAAGGTGAAAGTGAGTGTGGCTAAAGGGTGAGCTGGGAAGTGAGCCCCGCAAGGTGGAGGGGGGTTGTTAGAAGGACTGGACAAGGAGCTGGAGGCTGACCACATGGGGAGGTGATGGTCAGACGGAACAAGTTGGATGCAATTTCTTTCCAACATCAGGGAAGAAGAGTAAGAGAAGGATGTTAGATAGCAAAGAAACAGAATGAAGTTCGTGTTTGGGAAGAACGAATCTGGATGGATTTGGGGGGCAGGGATACCCTTTATTTAAATTAGAAAAATTACTTCTGTCCCTTCCATACACATTGTTGGTGAAAAGAGCCACACTCTGTAAAATACTTGAAGAGATTTATTAGCCAAATATGAGTGACCATGGCCTGTGACACAGCCTCCAACAAGAGAAATTCTTATCGTGCATGGGGTTAGCCTCTTTCCACTCTAGGAGTTTCCATATTTCTGGTCAAAGAAAAGCCAGGAAGCCTGGATTTTGGACTCTTCTACCATTTAGCTCTGTATTTTGTCCAAATCATTTAGGTTTCTCTGTTTACCAGTTTTGTTTTGTTTTGTTTTGGGTTTTTTTTTTTTTTTTTTTTTGAGACAGGGTCTGGCTCTGTTGCCCAGGCTGGAGTACAGTGGCACAATCACAGCTCACTGAAGCCTTGACCTCCCAGGCCCAAGCTGTCCTCTCAGCTAAGCTCCCCAAGTAGCTAGGGCCACAGGCATGTGTCACCATGCCTGGTTAATTTTATTTTTTTGTAGAGAAGGAGTCTCACTATGTTGTCCAGGCTGGTCTTGAGCTCCTGGGCTCAAGCAATCCTCCTCCCTTAGTTTCCCAATGTGCTGGGATTGCAGGCATGAACCACAGCACTCAGCCCACTCTTCCTATCTTAACTGAAGACTGGTTAAGTTGAAAATCATATGAAAATGTGAACATGTGTAAAAGTTCCAGGGACTCTATGAGTGAAGATGGTATTGATTTATCTGGGCATGCACAATCCTTAAGATAAGGAAGGAAAGCTAATGCACACAGTGCCTTGTATGGGTAAGGCCTTCATAAGCATCCCCTCATTTAATCCAGTCTCACTGCATCCTTATTTAACCCTGGGAGGAAGGAACCACCTTTAATACGTGATGAACCTAAGGTCCAGAGGCGGAAGTCATTTCCCCAAGTCACACAGCTCACAAGTGGCAGACACAGAATTGTAGCCAGGGGTGATTTGATTCCAAGGCCAGGTTACATCCATATTGGTATGCTGTGGGACCCTTTGTTGGACATAGCTCGCTAACAGTCAAACCTTTAATGGAGGATTCAAGGTTGGCGTATTAGTTTGCTTGGCTACCATCACAAAGTACCACGTACTGGATGGCTTCGACAATAGATACTTATCCTTGCACAGCTCTGGAGACTGGAAGTCCAAGGCCAATGAGCCATCAGGGTTGGTTTCTCCTGAGGCCTCTCCTTGGCTTGGAGATGGCCATCTCCTCCCTGTGTCCTTACGTGGTTGTGCATGTCTATGTCATAATCTTCCTATAAGGACACCAGTCATACTGGATTAGGGCCCACCCTAATACATTTATTTAACCTCAATTACCTCTTTAAGAACCCCGTGTTCAAGCACAATCCCATTCTGAGGAACTAAAGGTCAGGGCTTAAACACATGAATTTCAGGGAGACACAACTTGGCCCATAACACTAGATAAATTTAATTTCTTGCTTCAGTCAATTTTAGTTGATTAAACTCTTCTCATTGGCTACCTAAAATGGGGGACCACTTTGCAATTGCATACTACATTGGCTTTACAATGGCTTTTCAGATTGGAAGCACCTTACCATTTTGAGCCTCATTTAACAATGCAGTGAGGCAGATAGAAGAGATGTTATTGATCTTCCAAAGAAACCAAGGCTTAGAGATTTTATATGACTCATTGATGGACAGATTAAGTTGGGTGTACTTTTTGTTCCCTTGGCAACAAAAATTGAAACCTGGTATTTGTACATGTTGGTAAAAAATATTGAAACAGTCGGCACAATGCTGTCCCAAAGACCTTAGACGAATTATAAAAGATGCAGTGAAAGAATAATGGTTTTAAATTTTAGGAAACTAAATTCTCTGTAATTATACTCCAAAGAATTTTCAGGTTGTATGCTCTTTCCCTACTGTGCCCATATTTTTACATAGTTGCAATTATTGTATATATCCTCTTGTAGTCCATTTCCACTGCATTTTTTAAATTTTGAGATAATTGTGATTGACAGGCAGTTGTAAATAATACAGAAAGATCCCATGCTCCCTTTACTTAGTTTCCCCCAATGGTCACATTTTATGAAACTGCAATATTACAGTGCAATATTAGAAGTGCAATATTACAACCAGAATATTGACATTGAAATAGTCCAGATACAGAACATTTCCATCACTACAAGGATCCCTCATGTACCCCTTTTATAACCACCCCCATCCTCACTAATCTCCATTTCTATAGTTTTTATGATTTCAAGAATATTATATAAATAGAACCACACAGTACGTAAACCTTTGAGTTAGCTTCTTCCACTTAGCATCATGCTCTGATGATTTATCGAGATTGTTATTGATATCTATCAATTGTTATTAATAGTTTGTTCCTTTTCATTGTTGAGTAGAATTCCATTGTGTAGATGTACCATAGTGTGTTTAACCATTCGCCTGCTGAAAGACATCTGAGTTGTTTGAAATTTTGTGCTGTTACAAATAAAGCTGCTTATAAACATTGTGTGCAAATTTTTGTACACACATAAGTTTCATTTCCCTGGGGTAAGTGCCCAGGAATGTAGTTGTTGAGTTGTATGGTGGTTGTGTGTTTAGTTTTTTAAGAAACTACCAAGCTGTCGGCTAGAATAGCTGTGTTACTTTACATTCCCACCAGTAATGTATGAATGATCCAATTTCTCTACATCCTTGTTAGCATTTGGTATTGTGACTATTATTTTTAAGTCATTCTCATAGGTATGTAGGGATATCTCACTGTGGTTTTAGTTTGCATTTCCCTAATGACTAATGTTGATGAACATCTTTTCATGTGCATATTTGTCATGTGTATATCCTCTTCAGTGAAATGTCTTTTTATGTCTTTTACCCATTTTCTAATTGGATTGCTTGGTTTTTACTGTTGAGTTTTAAGAATTCTTTATGTATTCTAGTTACTAGTTCTTTGTTGGCTATAAATGGTTTGCAAACATTTTCTCCCATCCTTTTAATGGGATCTTTTGCAGAGTGCAAGTTTTACATTTTGATGAAGTTCAATTTACAATTTTTGTAAATGGATTGTGATTTTGGTGTCAAGCCTAAAATCTTTGTCTAGATCCTGATGATTTTCTTATATTTTTCTAAAAGTTTAATAATTTTGTGTCTTATATTTAAGTCTGTGATCCACTTTAAATAAACTTTGTATGAAATGTGAGGCTTTGGTCAAGGTTTTTTTTTTTTTTTTTTTTTTTTTTTGTAAACCTATGGTTGTCCAATTGCTCCAGCACCATTTGTTGAAAAAGCTGTCCTTTCTCCATTAGATTGCTTTTGCACTTTTGTCAAAAAATAATTGGGCCTATGTGGGTTTATTTCTGAGTTCTCTATTCTGTTTCAGTCATCTGTGTGTATTCCTCCACCAATACCACACAGTCTTGATTACAGTTGCTGAATAATAATCTGACTCCTTCAAATTTATTCTTTTTTTTTCAAAATTGTTTTAGCTGTTTTTGTTCCTTTGCCTTTTATATAAATTTTAGATTGTTCTCTAAAAAAGTCTTACTGGGATTTTAATAGGAAGTACATTAAACCTGCATATTAATTTGGGGATAATTGATAATTTCATTATGTTGGGTCTTCCAATCCACAAACATGGTATTCTTGGATTATTGGTATGTATCTTCATTTATTTAGATCTTTGATTTCTTTTTTCAGCATTTTGGAATTTTCACCATATAAAACCTGAATGTGTTTTGTTAAATTTCTACCTAAGCATTTCCTTTTTTTTATTTTTGAGTGATTGCAATGGTATTGTAATTTAAATTTTTGTGATGCTGTGTTTATTGATTGCCATGGACAGAAGGAATAGAAAGAGGTAGACAGAAGGGGCAGCCAGTTGGAGAGAGCTAAGCTACAACTGTACATTGAGCATATGGGCAGAGTTCTGGTGGTGCCAATCCTGGAGGCAGGTTAGTGTGGGCTCTATAGCCCTAGGACATACTTTTCCCTTGATTTCCTCAGGTGCTCCTCATCCAGGTCTTGTATGAACTCCGTGTCTATGAGGTGGACAAGGATGCTGAAGGAACGTGACTGGCCTGTCCCAAGCTGTGGTGGCCAGTCCTTGGTGTTCTCTATCAGCCACTGCTTGATGGCATCTGGGACCAGCAGTTGGAGCAGCTGTCCATTCTGCTGTGGTGCACTGCCAGCAGGTGGGGGTGACCTGAAGGGCCAGGCTGTCTTGTTGAGGAAGGTGCTGGGTGCAAGCATGAACTGCAGGGGGTTTGTGGCAGGAGCCAGAACCTCCTGTGGTTTGCTGTGAACTGGCTGAGACCTGCTGAGACCCAGCTGAAGCACTTTATGCAGGCTCAGATCATTTGCCTCCAGGAGTGAGCCAGGAAATGGAGAAGGGCACATTGAGGTCCTTGCACCCTTGCAGCTGGAAGCCTCAAGGTGCTGACCTCTCCAGCAGTGCTTTGAAGAAATCCATGATGCCAGCCCCTGCTTAGCCCACAGGGGAGCTGCTTGGCATCAGGCTCCAGGTTGCCACATCAGGATTGGCTACCATGTTCTTAAACTATTTTAGATTTGCTGAAGTTTGTTTTATGGCCCATGATATGATCTATCTTGGTATATGTTCCATGGGCACATGAAAAGAATGTGTATTCTATTGAATATAGTGTTCTACAAATGTTAGATCCTGTATTGTCTGATATTTCTATCTCCTTCCCGATTTTCTGTGTAGTTCTATCAATTTTTGAGAGAAGAGTGTAATTATGAATTTATCTATTTCGATTTTCAGTTTTTGCTTCATACATTTTGAAGCTCTGTTTGGTGCATTCACATTCAAGGTGCTATGTCTTCTTGGTAGATTGACACTTATTATGTAATGTTTCTTTCTGTATCTAATAATTTTCTTGCTCTAAAACCTATTTTATCTGACATTAATACAGCAAAATCATGCTTTCTTTTGATTAATATTTGTATCATATACTGTTTTTCATCTTTTTACTTTCAACCTGCTTACATTATTATATGTATGTAGATGGATAGTTTTTTTTTTTTTTTTTTTTTTTTTTTTTTTTTTTTGAGACGTAGTCTCACTCTGTCTCCCAGGCTGGAGTGCAGTGGTGTGATCTTGGCTCACTGCAACCTCTGCCTCTTGGGTTCAAGCAATTCTCCCTGCCTCAGCCTCCTGAATAACTGGGATTACAGGGGCCTGCCACCATGCCCGGCTAATTTTCGTATTTTTAGTAGACCCAGGGTTTCACCATTACATCGTTATATTTGATGTGAGTATCCTGTAGACATCATATAATTGGATCATTTTTTTAAATTAACTCTGACAATCCCTGTCTTTTTATTGGTGTATGTAGATCATTTATATTTAATGTAATTATTGCACTAATTAGGGCTTACATCTTTCCTTTTATTTTTTGTTTTCTGTTCTGTTTTTGGTTTCTCTGTTATTTTTTCCTTCCTTCATGTGGGTCACTTGAACATTTTTTAGAATTTCATTTTGATTTAGCTATATCATTTGGAGTATATTTATATCATTTCTTTAGTGATTGCTTAACTATTATATTGTATATATACAACTTACCACAGTCTTTTGCCATTCACATTTTACCAGTTCATGAATTGTAGAAATGATCTCCCTTTATAGTCCTTTACCCTCTCTGTTTACAATATAATTCTTTAATATTTCCTTTACATACATGTAGAACCACAGCAGATGGTGGTTTTTTTTTTGAGATGGAGTCTTGCTCTATCGCCCAGGCTGAAATGATGTTATTTTTGCTTCAACCCCATTGAATGTAATTTAGAAAACTTAAGTAAAGTCTATTATATTTAACACTATTTTTGTTTATCATGTTCTTTACTTCCTGATGTTCTAAAGTTTAAGTTGTTTCCTTTCTGTCTAGAGAACTTCATTTAGCTATGAGAAATCCCTTGTAATTTGAATTGTTTCTCATTAAAGTAAGGTGTCATATTTTTCTTGTTGCTTTCAAGATTTTAAGTTCTTAGAAATTTGGCTATGATACTCCTTGGTGAGGATTCTTCTGAGTTTATCCTATTTGGGGTTTCTTAGGTTCTTGAATCTGTAGGCCGTCTTTTGCCAAATTTGGAAAGTTTTCAGCTATTATTTCTTCAAGTAGTTTTTTAATCCAATCCTTTTTCTCTTCTCCTTCGGAGACCCCAGTGATACAAATGGTTAATTTGTTTTAGTACCAGAGGTTCCTGAGGCTCTGTTCATTTTTATTTTCAGTTGAATTTCTCTTTGTTGTTCAGACTGGGTAGCTTCTATTGTCCTGTCTTCAAGTTCACAGATTCTTTCCTCTGTCCCCTCTCTTCTGTTGTTGAGCCCATCTATTGAGTTTTAAATTTGGTTATTTCATTTTCAGTTCTAAAAGTTTTGTTTTTATTCTTCTTTATATCTCCTATTTTTTGCTGAGATTTTCTATATTTTCATTTTTCTAATGTGTATTCATAATCACTAGTTGAATCATTTTCACCATGATTGTTTCAAAATCTTTTTTTTTTTTTTTTTTTTGAGACGGAGTCTCACTCTGTCGCCCTGGAGTGCAGTGGCCGATCTCAGCTCACTGCAAGCTCTGCCTCCTGGGTTTAGGCCATTCTCCTGCCTCAGCCTCCCGAGTAGCTGGGACTACAGGCGCCTGCCACCTCACCCGGCTAGTTTTTATGTAGTTTTTTTTTTAGTAGAGACGGGGTTTCACCGTGTTAGCCAGGATGGTCTCGATCTCCTGACCTCGTGATCTGCCCATCTCGGCCTCCCAAAGTGCTGGGATTACAGGCTTGAGCCACCGTGCCCGGCCAGTTTCAAAATCTTTGTCAGGTAATTGTAACATCCCTGTTATCTCAGCGTTGTCATCTATTTTCTTTTTAAAGTCAGTTTGAGATCTTCATGGTTCTTGGTGTGATGAATGGCTTTTTTAGCTGAAAGCTGGACATTTTGGATATTATGTTATGAGACTCTGAATTTTTGTAAACTTTCTGTTTTAGCTGGCTTTGTCTGATACCCCCATAGCAGAAGAAGGGAGGATACTGTGTTGCTATTGCCAGGTGAAGGTAAAGGTCCAGGTTCCTCTCTCAGCCTCTGTTGATACCTCAGTGGGGAGTGGAAGGGGTTCCTCGTTACTGCTGGATAGATGTAAGAATTACTAAGCTTCCACTAATGCCAACTTGACTGGGAGGGGATTGAGTAGCCTGTTGTTGCTCCTCACGTAGTCACCACTAATACTTTTTATTTTCTGGGGGAGGGGAAGCTGGTTTTGTTACTGCTGCTTGGTGGTGAAAGACGACTTTTCATCAGGCAACCTCTGACACCACCCCACGGGGATGAGGAAAGGCTACCTCATGACTACCCCAGGTGGGGACAGAAGTCTAGGCTCCCCATGTGGTCTCCACTGACACTACAGGGAGGTGGTGGTGATAAAAAATCATTGTCACCTGGAAGGTGCTTAAAATCTTGATCTGTCCTCAGCTTTCTCTGACACCATCTGGTTTGGAGGGCATTGGGGGCACGTTGTGGTAGCTTGATGAGCTCTCCACTTGGCCCTTGCTGTCATGGGTGCGGTTGGGGTCATAGTTTCTTTCTTTGGTGTTTGACTGGAGTAGAGTGGTTACTGTCTTCTTGGCTATCCCGTTCCTGTCGTTTTGCCCCAGAGCAGGCTTTGGTTGGGGCTTTCTTGGTTGACATCCATTTGTGTTTCTGGGTTGGCAGCTTCTTCAGTCCCAAGTCAGCAATGTGTGGAGCAAAAAAAACCAGGGAGCTCACCACCAGGTTACTTGGAAACCACAGTCCCTACCTAGTTCGTCTTCTTTTCTCCACCTCCTAGTGTCTTCTGTTTATTTTACCCTCACTGTCCAGAGTTCAATGGTACCTAGCAGAGGGATAAGGAAAAGTGTGTCTACTCTATCAGCACAGAAGTAGAGGTGCCCACTGCACATTATATCACATAATAGTTTATCTCTCCATGTGTCTTCATAACCTGAACTTATCTATTCCCTAATTTTCAGTTCTGATTATACTTATTTCACTGTAATTGTTTCAATATACTAAACTAAGGCATTACATATTACAGTAGTCCCCCCTTATCTTCAGTTTTGGTCTTTGTGGTTTCAGTTATTCATAGTCAACTTCAGTCTGAAAGCATAAGTGGAAAATTCTAGAAATAATTCACAAGTTTTAAGTTGCACACTGTTCTGAGTAGCATGATGAAATCCATGCCATCCTGCTCTACCCCTTCTTCCTCACAGAAAGAAGGGTGACTATCGTACAATAAGAGAGTTTGAGAGGGGGAGAAGAGATAGGGACCACATTAATATAAATTTTATTACAGTATATCGTTATAATTGTCTTATTTTATTAGTAGTATTGTTTATCTCTTACTGTGCCTAATTTATAAATTAAATGTTATCACAGATGTGTGTATATAGGAAAAAAGTAGAATATATGAGGGTTTGGTGCTATCTGCAGTTTCAGGCACCCGCTAGAGGTCTTAGCATGTATCCCCTACAGATAAGGGGGACTGCTGTAATGAAAACTTAGTTATAACATAGTTATGGTTCTAAAGAATCCTTTTCAACTTCAGATTTATAATGGTCTGAGGAGCTGAGATAAGTTAATTCTGTTCTGGGGACTGACCCTGGATGTTACAAAAGCTGAAGTCTGTCCAGTGTGAATTTCCATACGGACTTCTCAAATAATTCTTTACATTTTATACATTTTAAAAGCATTTTTATATCCCATCTCGCCTCTCTTTGTATATGCTTTCTTTAGCATGAAAGTTTCTTTCTTACAATTGGGTTAAAGTTTCTCCTGCCACCTGTCCCTGGCAGTCGCCTTTTCCTGCTGGGCTGCCGTGTGGGTCTGCGTCTGTGTCCTGTTGCGCCCACTGTTCCTGCTTTGTCATTTCTGTAAGTCACATTTCTCCTTCTAGACTTCATGCCCCTTCAAGGTAGAGACAACTGTGCCCTATTTGTCTCCCTGTGCCCCATATATATTACTGGTTAAACATAGACATAACCTGATTTTTTTTTCTTTTTAGATGGATTCTCACTCTGGCAGCCAGGCTGGAGTGCAGTATGCGCTCTCGGCTCACTGCGACCTCTGTCTCCCAGGTTCAAGCAATTCTTCTGCCTCAGCCTCCCAAGTAGCTGGGATTACAGGCACCCGCCACCATGCCTGGCAAATTTTTGTATTTTTAGTAGAGATGGGGTTTCGCCATGTTGGTCAGGCTGGTCTTGAACTCCTGACTTCAGGTGATCCACCTGCCTCGGCCTCCCAAAGTGCTGAGATTACAAGTGTGAGCCACTACTCCCGGCCTAACCTGATATATGAACAAATTAATTATTTTATTTGACTGCCCCCCATATCTCACGGGTTGTGAGGTATATGGCTTTCTCTTCCAAGGGGGTGCCTACACACTCCTTATTATTTACATATCTATTTGACTTTGGGGAAATGTGGTAGAGTTCAAGGGGCAGGACATTAGGAGTCAGGTTTGTGTTCTAGTTCTCGCTTTGTGTCTTACTGTAACCTCAAGTCCTTCAACTTCTTGGAACCTCACTTGCCTCATCTATAAAATGGGAACAATAACACTCAACCCTCAGGATTGTTCAGAGGGTTAAGTGGTATATCATTTATTCCTTTCTGCCTGTTCACTTTTAAACCTTCACACTGAATACTTTGCCATCACTTGGGAGATTTCTCGAAGACTTTAAAAAAACTAATTCTTTATTCATTTCTTCCACTTTCCCCCAAACTCCCCAGAGAGGAGATGGTGAGATTTGGGGCTCCTAAATAGCCCCCATGAGGTTCCTGAGCCTTGACAGATAAGGCAGAGTCTTTCTGTATATTCCCAGAGGGCAGAGATGACAATAGGCTCTATTCACAATGCTACTGTCAAAACGGTGTGTTGTGAAATGAATTTCCTTGTTACTCTAAGAGGAAGAACAGTGTCTCTCCTTGACTTTCTAAGTGTCCCCTTCCCTATTCCGACATCCTTGCCAAGTGTATCAACACATTTTTTTACAGTGGAAAACAGGATGTCTTCTCTTTAGAGGATTTGATTCCCAGCTTGGTGCTAACCAGTTGCATGTCATCCTGATAAATGGGTTACTTTTTATTTTATTAGCAAAATGCAAGTGAGATCAATTCTTTGCTCTAAGACTGTCTATTGGATTTTAAGTTGTTTGACCTTGAGCATAGCTCTGGCTGAATGAAATAGGCTCGAGATGTAAAAATCCACATACCCGCTGCCTCTGCGCTGTCTCAGGAGAGAAGCTGTAATTCATATCCACAGGCAGATCAATACTCCTGTGTCTACAGCCGCAGGCAATGTTTCTGCAACATGGTACCCACAGTGCTTATACATGGGGAAGTCTGGTTATTGCCACTGTCTCTTTGGCTAGTTGAGGATTGTAAAGCTGTATACTTTCAAAACAGTCCTGGATGTGTTCTGATGCTGAAGGTGTGATGACATATTAGTGTTCCGTGACTGCTGCAACAAATTATCATAAACTTGGTGGCTTAACACTACAGAAGTTTATCCTTTGACAGTTCTGGAGGCCAGAGGTCTGAGATCCAGTGACCTGCAGTCCCTGTGGGGGCGTTAAGGGAGAACCCCTTCCCTGCCTCTTCCATCGTCTTCTCCTGGCATTCCTGGGCCTAAGGGTGCATCGCTCCACTCTCTACCTCTTCACATTGCCTCCTCTCCTGTGTGTGGGTGTCTTCTCTTCTGTCTCAAATCTCCCTCACCTCTCTCTTACAAGGACATTTGTCACTGAATTTAGGGCTGACCTGGATAATCCTTCTCTCAAGAACTTTAACTCAATCACATCTGTAAAAAGCCTTTTCCAAATAAGGTCACATCCACAGGTTCCAGAGATTTGATGTGGATATCATTTTTGGGGAGGGTGCCTTTTGGTCTACTACTAGAGGAATAAGAATTACTTCTAATGGGATGACTTGTAGATATGTTCTCTCTAGTTCCATGCCTTGATGTTTGGAAACACAGAAAGATTTTTGTAGACTGGCATATTAGATGATTCTAGGGAACAATATAGAAATGGTTATGTGCCTAATGGGTGCCATAATTCTGATTATTTAATTCCAATAATGAAATCTCACTGATTTTAGATATTTTGCAGTGGATGTGATTTCTAAGACTCAGATCTGCAAAAACAAAACCCTTAATTGTGTCCCTATAATTTCTATCTCAAGCTTCATTTGCTTAAGTAAAAAAAAAAAAAAAAAAGTGAGTAAAAAAAGTCACTTTTTTTTTTTTTTTTTTGAGTGGGGGACAGAATTCACTCTGTTGCCCAGGCTGGAGTACAGTGGCGTGATCTCAGCTCAATGCAACCTCCGCCTCCTGAGTTCAAGCGATTCTTCTGCTTCAGCCTCCCAAGTAGCTGGGATTACAGGCATGCACCACCACCAGCTAATTTTTGTATTTCTAGTAGAGACGGGGTTTCACCATGTTGCCCACGCTAGTCTCGAACTCCTGATGTCAGGTGATCCACCTGCCTCAGCCTTCCAAAATGCTGGGATTACAGGTGTGAGCCACTGTGCCTGGCCTCAAGTCACTTTTAAGCAGTCTTCAATAATTCCAGTCCTGGGGCGGGCGTGGTGGCTCACGCCTGAAATCCCAGCACTTTGGGAGGCCAAGGCTGTCGGATCACAAGGTCAGGAGATCGAGACTGTCCTGGCTAATATGGTGAAACCCCATCTCTACTAAAAATATGAAAAATTAGCTGGATGTGGTGGCAGGCGCCTGTAATCCCAGCTACTCAGGAGGCTGAGGCAGGGGAATTGCTTGAACCTAGGAGGCGGAGGTTGCAGTGAGCTGAGATCACGTCACTGCACTCCAGCCTGGGCAACAGAGTGAGATTCCGTCTCAAAAAAAAAAAAATTTTTTTTTTTTTTTTTTAGGTTTAGGGTCAGAGATTTCCCCTATGCCTCAACCTTTTCATGGAGTTCTAAGCTCCCAGTTTAAGTGGACTGCATAGTGCAATGGTTACAAGTGAGCCCTCCAACCTACATGGCTTGCATTGAAAACCACCTCCTCTACTTTTTACTTCCTAATGGGTGATCTTAGCATTGCAGGTTGCCTTCTTAGGAAGCAGAATATGAAATGCAGCATGTTGGCTAAGGAGTGTCCTTGGGATCAGCTCCTGCAGAAGAAGCAGGAAGGCATCCAACTGTGATGCAGGTCCAGTGGCAGCCTTGACCCACCCCACGGGAGCTCTGGAGTTAGGATGACCCTTCAGAGTTGTCCCACATTGGGTTGCCCTGAGAACTGATGTGATCTTGGCAAGGCAGCTCTCTGCCTTGAGGCAATCCCTTAAGGGACTGACAGCTGGAGGCCATCTGCTCATAGCCCCTGGCAGCAGTGGATCTGGGTGGTGCATCCCTGTGTCCATTACACTGTACTGTCATGCTGTTTGGATTCACTTCTTCATCTTATGTTCTGGGAGCAGCGACTCCAGGATTTTTGTAAAACAGGCCCGTGCCCCTGTTCTTCCCGGGGGAAATGTGGAAGAGGAGGGTTTGTGGGATGAGCTGCAGTGCTCACTTCTGCAGCTGGTCTCCTGGCTACCCGAGGACTCATCTCCCTCTTCCAGTCTCCATTCAGGATCTCTTTCCGCCTCGGCTAGCACCTTTGCTGGTCCCAGTGGCTAACGTGGCCTAACACAGGCTGTCACCCCCTGCTCAGGCTGACACTCCTGCCATTCCTGGTCCATTTGCTGTCAAACTGGATAAAGGAGTGCCGAGAGGTGACCAAGTGGACCCGTCCTACCCCCATTTTGTCACAGCAGCCCTACCTCCTCCTGATGACCCGGGTCAATTGGCCCTGCTGGGTTGGTATCCCTCCTTGTTGCCTGCTGGTCCCTTGGCACGAGATGCTAAAGTACCCAGGAGGCTGTCACAGCTTAAACTTCAATGGAAGTTGCTGTGTCCACTGGAAGAAGGGTTCTCCATCTGGGAACCATGAGTTGCAGAGCCCAGAGCTGTGATAACAGAAAACATAAGTTCCCCATTGGCCGCTGAGAGGGATGGCACACGGGATACCCCTTGGCTCCAGGTCATGAATCCTTCCCTTCTGGTCTAGCACCATATAACAGTTTCCATTCAAAATGGAAATGCACTGGGGTACCCATCATCTGAAAGGATTACTGTCAAGCTTTGATGTCTTAGTTGTTATTGATCCTGGAGCTATTCCCAGCCCTGTGTGATCCTGGCCTCTGTTCCCTCTAATCCTCTCAGTGGGTCTTCCCCTAGCCCTGGATAGTTTTATCACAGGTGTGTATTGACTAATGCGTGCTCAACACTGAAATCCAGAGTTCTCCTGCTGTGCAGTTCTCCTTCAAACTCCAGCCGCCTTGGTCCCTCCAAAGTCTGGGATTTATCTCCCCAGCTTAAGGGGTTTACCAGGTTCCTTCTGTTGCCATGCGACTCTCTCCTGGACACCCTCCCCAGGCCTTGCCTGAGGCCATCACAGGCTGGCTCTGTTTGCTTCTCATCTCTCAGGAATCAAGTCCTGCACCATTTTACTGCCAGTCTCCTGAAAACCACTTCCCATATATTTTGTCCAGTCGTTGATTCTTTCAGCATAGAGGGTAAATCCCTGTGGAAGCAGCATTTGTGCTGGGGCTTTTGAAACCTGAAGGTAATTTTCTTTTTTTCCTCCTTCAGTTTCTCCTTGACCTCTTTCCTTTTGGGGCAAAGAGGAACTTTGGCCTGGAACTTCCTGGCCTGAAAAGCAAAGGGTCACCGGTTGAAGTAACGACAGGAAAAGCAAAATCAAAAATACGTATTCCTTCACAATGTCCCTTTCGTTCTGCCAACGTTGCAAGTCATACCATTTCTTTCACCCTGATCAAGTTTTATTGTCTTGACTGAGGAAGAAACACAGAAGGTTCTGTTGGTGTCTGAAGTTTATTCTTGATTTTCTTTTGTGGGAAATTGCCCACCTAAGCACATGAGTCCTCTGAGAAGCAAAAGTGCCCCATTTCAGAAACTTTAAAAGCAGCTTAAGCCAAGTCCAGTGTGCCCCACAGCTTTCTCCCCACGGTGGCTAAGATCCATTTCTGCTCGCTTTAATGTTGATGGACTTTGCTTTCGCTGGTGCATCTGGTTCTCTAAAGCCAAGCCTCCATCTCTGCACTAGCGCAGGTTCTGGGCCGACACGCCTTGCTGGTTGCGGGGGTGGTGGCAGGGAGAGAAACATGGCCTCTCCCTGCAGGGTCCCCATAAATCCTGTTCTCTGTGGGCACCCTGGGGAAAGTGGAGGCGAGAACTCGGGGATTTAGACCCCCTTCAGCATCTAGCTCTGTAGTGTCTGACTTAGGAAGGAAGGTCTCAGCTGCTCTAAATTAACTTTGGAGGCGTGTGGGGACTTGGGTTAAGTGGTCTCCACTGAGGTACGCTGAATATTTATTGCGGTTGATCTCCAAATGGCAAAATGTTAACATTGAACATTCAGCTGAAGCTGAATTGAAGGCCAGTTATCACCATCAAAGGAAAAACAGGTACAAGAATGAATCTGACATTTTATTAAGAACTAAATTTGTTACTGTTACTTACAGTGGAAAACACACATTTACTGTGTATGGCCTCCAACACAGCCATATAAAAAGTCTTGGCATCTTGGTTAGACATGTATATACTTTCTACACAATTACAATTGTGTATAACATAATTTGGCTTTTGAGAGTACATTTTTAAAAATTCAACAAGTATGAATAAGACTGTATAGGATTCAGCACTGTCTAATTCAGGTAAAACAGTACCTAATTTAGGTACAACAGTAAAAATTAAAAATGAGTAATCCAGCTTGTAGTGATATTTCTATTTCATCCTTTTATACTGTGATCACCCAGGGCTACTTTTTTGGATGGTGAAATTTTAAAGCAAGCTCACCTCAGTACCCAGGTATCTCCTGATATAAAGACAATGAAAAACAAAAACATGATAAATACTATCAGTGTGATTAATGGCTTAGTTTATTAGCTGTTTTAATAAAATACAACTTTACAGTGAAAATAATATACTGGAAGTAGCTTTTTATTTTTTGAGATGGAGTCTTGCCCTGTTGCCAGGCTGGAGTATGGTGGTGTGATCTCAGCTCATTGCAACCTCTGCTTCCTGGGTTCAAGCGATTCTCCTGCCTCAGCCTCCCAAGTAGCTGGGATTATAGGCACACACCACCATGCCTAGAATTTTTGTATTTTTAGTGGATACAGGGTTTCACCATGTTGGCCAGGATGGTCTCAATCTCTTGACCTCACGATCTGCCCGCCTTGGCCTCCCAAAGTGCTGGGATTACAGGGATGGGCCATCATGCCTGGCTGGAAGTAGCTTTTAAAAAGCATTTTTAATGGTATGCTTACAAAATGACAGATGTAGGTGAAAAAAAAATTTTCAGCAATGACAATATAATGAACTAGTCTCCTGGGAGCAAAGCTGAACACTACAGAGACAGGCTGGCTGCTTAAAGTCAAATTAGTTTCTTAATACCATGGAAATCCTACTTGGAAATTGTACCAAGGTGGTTTCTAAGTATCACTGGTCTTAGTTTAATAATGTAAAAATTTCACCTTATCAGCTCTTTTAAAGTTTCTGAGAAAAATTCCTTTGGTTCTAATGACATTGACTCTAGTACTACCTCCCCTTTCTGACAGACCTTCCTTCTCAAGGAAGGTCTTATTGTATCACCCAATGTAAAATCACACAGTTCTTTTATCCAATAATTGTCATGGAGGAAGTTGTCATCTTCCTCACTAGTAAAAGGCTCCTCCCAGGAATGTTGGGGAAATCTTGGTGTTCATTCTGAGAAACCGCATCGAGGGTAAGTAAATTCAGGGGCCCACAATACCAGTATGTTTCATGTCAATACAGGAGTTTTTTTGGTCACTTTGTCAGCTGGGGACCTCTGGCTGGCAATACCCCTACCTGGGCCTTGCTGGGGCATGCTACCTGCTATAGGAGGCATCCCCAACCCGACTCAGCTCACCCAGGCTGGTTCTGGCTTGTGCACTGGCTCAGCCCTTGGCCGGGCTGGGTGTGGTGCCCTAGGCCACCTGTGTTATAGCTTGTACCTGCATTCGGGAGTTCCTGAGCTCTTGTCCCACATCCAAGAAGGAGGAGAGGATATGCCAACAACTGAAGGGTGAGGAGGGTGGAGAAGAATTTCACTGAACAATGGAACAGTTCTCAGCAGAGAGGGGAGGTAGGGGTGGTCCCCTATCCCCACAATCAGGTGCTTTCTTCCTCAGTGTGACTGAGTCTGGGGCTTTTATGGGCTCAGAATAGGGGAGTGCATGCTGATTGGTTTGTGAGTATGCAAAGAAAGGCTGAAGCAAAGGCACCACTCAAAGGTGGGCATAGCAGTTAAGAAAACCAATTAGGAAAGGGTAGGGATCAGTTGGAGGAAAGCATGCCAAATGTGAAGACAGGTTCTCAATCTGGTCCGTGGATTTGACTTATAGCTTGATTTTTCAGGCTTTAAGTTGTCTTCAGCTTTGGAGTTGGGGTTTCACCGGGGACCTGCCCCATCTGCCTAGGCATTTGGCTACCTCCTGTCACTCTCAATGTCCCTTTAAGAGCATGTAAAGTTCAGCTATAAGATGTCCAGAAATCGGATGCAAATTTAGAACAGGTAAGGATACTAGTAATGTGTGAACTAAAGATTGAATTCCCAAACATAGTAAGTTGTGTCAAAAGTGACCTGGGTCACAGTATTGATAATTTTTAGATAAGAGATTGGTTTGGGGTTCATGAACAGAGGTTGAAAGGCATAAAAGAGAGGCTGAAAAATAACCCATATTAACTATCTGAAAATGGTACAAATGGCCAGACCTCAAAATCAGTAGGAATATCTATATCAATGCCATCACCTCTGAGCTATCAGTGATTGTTCCATGTGATACCTCTTAATGGAAATCAAATGTAGAACCCCAAGAGGAAGACTAGCAAACATTTTAAACTGTAATTCCACATAGCTTTGTAGTAGCCAAAGGTGTTATTTTGGGAAACCTCATGAATAGCCAGAGTCATAGAGTACTTAATGCAGCTATCAAAGGCATTTACCCAAAATATGACCCATTTCCAGTCCAAGTTTTTATTAAATAAAACATAACCAGCTGGGTGAGAACCATCGTAACTACAGCTCACACCAGGTTGGGATCAGGTTTCATTTAGGATGTTATTTGTGGGTACCTTGCCAGGACCAATTAATGTGGGCTGTGGGTATAGATAGTCCCTATAGAAGTCTTCTGTGTGACATGGTTCCCCATAAGAGTGGTGGCTCACAGCTTCTGATTAGATGTTGTTTAGATGCATCATGAGTTCTATTAAACATAAGCATGCATTTTCAAATCCAACACTTGAGACGTACAATGTCCCTGTACACAGCTGAGCTGATGATGCCAAGATGGGCTTTAGTAAAAGGTGTTAGAACTATTGCTGAAGTTCTGGATTTTGTGCAGTGGTTCTATCTTCTACTTTGACACCAATAAAACCCTTAAGACACTGAAATTTAGGAAGTAAAGGACAGGTCACATTCATTTAGCTGCTGAATCAAATGTGTAATACCACTATAGTACAAAAAACCTGTAAGTGTTCCAAAATATGCCCCAATACAGAATTTTCCAGCCTTGGGAACAGAAAGGAGAAAGATCCCTGCTGAGTATATTTGTTTTTCTTTGTGAGTTTCATATGAGGAAAATCACTAAATTATTTTGCCTGTTCTCCCTAATGATGATAATTTCAGAAAGCCCCAAAATAAACAGAGCTTCCCATTTATTGGCTCCAGGTGATATTTGATCCTCGTGGGTGCTGGTTCAGGCTATGTGTGGTGGCAACAGCATGGATCTTTGTGCAAAACACATTTGTGTGCTCTGATCAAGGTCTTCTATGCAAGCTCTACTAGGCATTTACAAACACATTTTTGGCTACATTTCATTCCAAAAAGAGATTTTGGCCGGGCGCGGGTAGCTCACACCTGTATTCCCAGCAATTTGGGAGACCGAGGTGGAAGGATGGCTTGAACTCAGGAGTTCAAGACCAGCCTGAGCAACATAGTGAGACCTTGTCTCTACTAAGAAAAAGAAAATTAGTGGGGTGTGGTGCATATTTGTAGTCCCAGCTAATCAGGAAGCTGAGGCAGGAAGATCACTTGAGCCTGAGAGATGGAGGCTACAGTGAGCTATGATCTTGCCACTGCATTCCAGCCTGTGTGACAGAGTGAGACCTTGTCACAAAAACAAAAACACCAAAAGTAACCCCAGAGAGATTTTATGTGACTGCAGCTTTAAATTATACTTAGTAGTGAAATGAACTATACTCCTGCAGCTAAATATCTGATTGAAACACTTCTTTCAATTACCTGAGTAAACTATATAATACAAATGAAACTTATTCCTATGAAAATATCTGGAGGGCAAATAAAAACAATCAAACTATATTCCCAAATAAATATTTTAAAGGGAAATAAGTTGACCAACCTCTGAAGGTCACACAATGTTTGCTAGCTGTAATCCTGTTCCCCACGAGGCTGGAGTTGGGCCACTACATTGTTTTTGTTTCCTGCGTCAGCACTGTCAGAATGTTCCCCATGGGCTGAGGATTTTTTCTTGTTCTGATGAGAGAAGGATTCCCACAGAGACCCAAATGACTAGTGTGTTAATCTGCTAGGGTTGCCATAACAAAGTACAGAGATTGTAACAAATACAGAGGTTTTAAACAACAGAATGTATTGTTTCACATTCTAAAGGCTAGAAGTCCAAGATCAAGGTGTCAGGTTTCTTCTGAGGCCTCTCCTTGACTTGTAGACAGCCACCTTCTCCCTGGGTCCTCATGTGATCTTCCCTCTGTGTGTGTCCCACAACAATAGAATATATATTCTTCTTATCTGCACATGGCACATGTTATAAAATCAACCACACAATTGTCCGTAAAACATTTCTCAACTAATTCAAAGAACCTGAAATCATGTCAAACATACTCTCAGACCACAGCATAATAAAAATATAAATTAATACTAAGAAAATCATTCAAAATCATACAGTTACATGGTAATTAAGTAACCTGCTCCTGAATAACTTTTGGGTGAACAATGAAATTAAGGCAGAAATCAAGACATTCTTTGAAATGAATGAGAACAAAGATACAATATACCAGAATCTCTGTGACACAGCTAAAGCAGTGTTAAGAGGAAAGTTTATAGCACTAAATACCCACATCAAAAAGTTAGAAATATATCAAATTAACAACCAAACAACACACCTAGAGGAACTATAGAAACAAATGCAAATCAACCTCAAAGCTAGAAGACAAGGAATAACCAAAATCAGAGCTGAAGTAGAGGAAATTGAAATGCAAAAAACCATGCAAAAGATCAACAAATCCAGGAGTTTGTTCTTTGAGAGAAAAGATAAGATTGATAGACTGCCAGATTAATAAAAAGATCCAAATAAACACAATCAGAAATGACAAAGGGGACATTACCACTGACTCCTCAGAAATACAAAAAACCCTCAGAGACTACTACAGACACCTCTATGCCTGCAAACTAGAAAACCTAGAAGAAATGAACAAATTTCTGGAAACATACAATCTCCCAAGATTGAGCCAGGGATAAATTTAATCCCTGAACAGACCGATAATGACTTCTGAAATGGAATCAGTAACAAAAAGCCTACCAACCAGAAAAAGTCTAGGACTGAACAATTCACAGCTGAATTCCACCAGTTGTGTAAAAAAGAGCTGATATCATTCCTATTGAAACTATTCCAAAACATTGAGAAGGAGGTACTCCTCCCTAACTCATTCTATGAGGCCAGAATTATCCTGATACCAAAACCTGGTAGAGACAAAATTTAAAGAAGGCTTACGGCCAATATCCTTGATGAACATAGATGCAAAAAATCCTCAGTAAAATACTAACAAATCATATCCAGCAGTGCATCAAAAATCTAATCTACCACAATCAACTAGGCTTTATTCCTGGAATGCAAGGTTGGTTCCACATACTCACATCAATAATTATAATTCACTACATAAACAGAACTAAAACAAAAAACCATATAATCATCTCGATACCGAAAATACTTTGATAAAATTCAATATCTTTTCACGTTAGCCCTCAAAAAACTAGGCATTGAAGGAACATACCTCAAAATAATAGCACCTATGACAAACCCATGGCCAACATCATACTGAATGTACAAAAACTGGAAGCATTCCCCTTGAGAACCAGAGTAAGATGAGGATGCCCACTCTCGCCATTCCTATTCAACATTGTATTGGAAGTCCTAGCCAGACCAATCAGGCAAGAGAAAGAAATAAAAGGCATTCAAACAGGAAGAGAAGTCAAACTATCTCTCTTTGTAGATGATTTTATACCTAGAAAACCCCATAAACTCTGCCCAAAAGCTCCTAGAACTAATGAACAACTTCAGCAAAGTTTCAAGATACAAAATCAATGTACGGAAATCAGTAGCATTTCTATACACCATTAACATCCAAGCTGAGAGTCAAATCAAGAACACGATCCCATTCACCATAGTCATACCCAAAAAATAAAATACCTAGGAATAGAGCTAACCAAGCAGGTGAGAGATCTCTACAATGACAATTACAAAACACTGCTCAAAGAAATCAAAGATGACACAAATCAATAGGAAGAATCAATATTGTTAAAATGCCCATACTTCCCAAAGCAGTCTACAGATTCAGTGCTATTACTATCGAACTACCAGTGACATTCTTCACAGAATTAGAAAAAACTATTTTAAAATTCGTATGGAAGCAAAAACGAGTTCAGATAGCCAAGGCAATCCTAAGCAAAATTAACAAAGCTAGAGGCATAACGTTACCTGACTTCAAACTATACAAGGCTACAGTAACAAAAGCGCATGGGACTGGTACAAAAACAGGCATATAGACCAATGGAACAGAATAGAGAGCCCAGAAATAAAGCCATACACCTACAATCATCCAATCTTTGACAAAGTTGACAAAAACAAGCAATGGGGAAAGAACTTCCTATTCAATAAATGGTGCTGAGATAACTAGCTAGTCACATGCAGAAGACTGAAGATGGATCCCTTCCTTATACCATATACAAAAATCAATGCAGGATGGATTACAGACTTAAATGTAAAACCTAAAGCTATAAAAACCCTAGAAGATAACCTAGGAAATATCATTCTGGACATAGGAACTGGCAAAAGCTTCATGATGAGGACTCCAAAAGCAATTACAACAAAAGCAAAAATTGACAAATGGAACCTAATTAAACTAAAGAGCTTCTGCACAGCAAAAGAAACTATCAACAGAGTAAACAGATGACCTACAGAATGGGAGAAAATTTTTCAAACTATGCATCTGACAAAGTCCTAATATTCAGAATCTATAAGGAACTTAAATTAACAAGCAAAAAACAACCCTATTAAAAAGTGGGCAAAGGACGTAAACAGACACTTCTCAAAAGAAGACATACATGTTACTAACAAGCATATGAAAAAATGCTCAGTATCACTAATCATCAGAGAAATGCAAATCAAAGCCACAATGAGATACCATCTCACACCAGTCAGGATGATTATTACTAAAAAGTGAAGAACAGATGCTGGCGAGGTTGTGGAGAAAAAGGAATGCCTATATACTGTTGGTGGGAGTGTAAATCATTCACCATTGTGGAAGACAGCGTGGCAATTTCTCAGAGACTTAAAAACAGAACTGCTATTTGACCCAGCAATCCCATTACTGAGTATATACCCAAAGGAATAGAAATCATTCTATCATAAAGTTACATACACACGTCTGTTCATTGCAGCACTATTCACGATAGCAAAGACATGGAATCAACCCAAAAGCCATCTATGGTAGACTGGATGAAGAAAATGTGGTACATACACACCATGGAATATTATGGAGCCATTAAAAAGAATGAAATTCTGTCCTTTGCAGGGACATGGATGGGGCTGGAAGCCATAATCCCAAGCGACCTGACGAAGAAACAGAAAATCAAATACTGCAAGTTCTCACTTATAAGTGGGAGCTAAACATTGAGTACACATGGACACAAAGAAGGGAACAATAGACAATGGGGCTTACTGAAGGATGGAGGTTGGGAGAATGGAGAGGATCAAAAAACTACCTACTGGGGCAGGGCGTGGTGGCTCATGCCTGTAATCCCAGCCCTTCGGGAGGCCAAGAGGTTAGGAGTTCGAGATCAGGCTGGCCAATGTGGCGTAACCCTGTCTCTATTAAAAATACAAAAATCACCCAGGTGTGGTGGCTCACGCTTGTAGTCCTACTTGAGAGGCTGAGGCAGGAGAATCGCTTGAACCTGGGAGGCAGAGCTTGCAATGAGTGGAGATTGTGCCATTGCACTCTAGCCTGGGTGACAGAGCAAGACTCTGTCTCAAAAAACAAAACAAAACAAAACTACCTATTGGGTGCTATGCTTATTACCTAGGTGACAAAATAATCTGTGTACCAAACCCCTGTGACATCCAATTTACCCATATAACAAGCCCGCACATGTACCCCAAACCTAAAATGAAAGAAAGAAATGAAAATTTAGAACATTTTATGAGTATGCCACTTTCATAAAGGAATAATATTGCCACATGCTCAGCAATTAGATTGTTCTTGCTATTGCTGTATTGTACATGTGCAATACCAAATAGTGCTTGCTTTTAATGGTACACTAAAGAAATATAATTAATTCTCTGTGCAGAGCACAAAATAGTATTTTAACTAGCGTGTATTCTAGATGTACCTGGGTACCAAGGTTTCAAAGCCTGGGCAGATCTGAAAACCCTTTCAGCAATCTTTAATTGCTGAAAACAGCATTCTACAACAAACATATCTACGTGCTCTTTGTTTAAACTTTAAGCTCCTTATAGATTCAAAAGTATAAGGAATTATCTTAAAGTATTCTTAAGTCTATTGTTTTAAATTTGATTAGTAAAAACGAAATGTGTTTTGGGTATCTTATTTTTCTCTATCATGTTCCTAATGTCTTACATTTTACATGCTTTATGTCTGAATCGAAGGTGATTTATCATAAATACTTAGTACAGAATGTGTTGGTTTTTTTAATACATAAGGTCTCGCTCTGTGGCCCAGGCTGTAGTGCAGAGGCACGATCACAGTTCACTGTAGCCTGAACTCCTGGGCTCAAGCGATCCTCCTGCCTCAGCCTCCCAAGAAGCTAGGACTACAGGTGTGCACCACTGTGCCCAATGAACTTTTTATTTTTTGTTTTTATAGATGTAGGATCTCGCCATGCTTCCCAGGCTGGTCTCAAACTCCTGGCCTCAAGCGAGCCTCCCACCTCAGCCTCCCAAAGTGTTGGGATTACAAGCATGAGGCACCATGCCTGGCCCAAGTGTTTGGTTTTGAAGTTTGCCTTAAGAAATTTTGAGAGCCCGGAATCTGAACCACATATGTGTGGAAATTTCTTGCAGACTGAGGTTTGGGAGTCTAAAGTTTGTTTTTACAGTCGTAGGCTCTTAAGGCTAGGCCTGAATTTTTTTTCTCCTGCTGGCAATACAATTCAAAATTATTGATGAGCTATTTTACATTTGTTTCATACCAAGTCTTTGAAATCTGGTGTTGATTTTACTCTTACAGCACGTTGAAATTCAGGCTAGCCACAGTTCTGCTGCTCAACCACCACCTGAATTGGACATAATTCTCGTAGTTCTGGACATAATTCTCAAACCTGCCTTCTTTGTTTCCTTCCTCACACTCAAGGGTTTCTTTTTCAACTGAATGAGAGCTACCTTGTGAACAACATTCTCATCCCATCCTTGTTGCAGTGCTGAATCCCTCTGAGTAATTAAGAAACTGATGGATCGTTTAAACTCCTATTCCCAACTTTTATGCTCTATTTCCTTGTCTGTTTTCAAACCAGGCATTTTTGTCTGTGCCCAGTTCTGTGTAATACCTGCTAGATGCTGCAAATCAAAACTGACACACGCTAGCACTCTGGCTAGCCACCCATTTTCCTTAGAACTATGGGGTCATGCAAGTCTTCCTGCCAAGTTATCACATGTGACAGTTTTACCTAACGATTTGCCACATGCTGGTTTCGCCTACAAGAGTCTATTTTCTTACAGCTTGCCACTGCAAGCTATGATCACTTTTTGGATTTTCTTATGGCAGCAACACACTTCAAAATATCAGTCTCTGATGAAGGATAATCCCAGCTTCCGTAACAAAATAAACCCTCCAAATTTCCATGGTTTCCCACAACTGGAGTTTATTTTCTGCCCATCAAATAATCCAGTTGGTGGTGATCAGGTTCCTTCTGTCTTGTGGATCTTGCAACCCTCTGCATCCAGCCAGTGGACAGGGAAAAAGAGTGTAAGGGAAGTTTGAGGGCTCATTAAAAAAGCATTGGACTGAACTTGCACACATCACCTCTGCTCACATTTCATTAGTTAGATGTGGTCCTCTGGTCACACAAACCACAAGCAGGGCTGAGAAATATAATTTATGTGCCCAAGAAAAAAAGGAGAGTGTGAATTTTGTTGAGCAGCACATATTCCTACCATATATATATATATATTTTTTTTAGACGGAGTCTCACTCTGTCGTCGCCCAGGCTGGAGTGCAGTGGTGCGATCTCGGCTCACTGTAAGCTCTGCCTCTCGGGTTCACACCATTCTCCTGCCTCAGCCTCCTGAGTAGCTGGGACTGCAGGCGCCCGCCACCATACCCAGTTATTTTTTTTGTATTTTTTTTTAGTAGAGATGGGGTTTCACTGTGTTAGCCAGAATGGTCTCGATCTCCTGACCTTGCGTTCTACCCATCTCAGCCTCCCAATGTGTTGGGATTATAGCCGTGAGCTACTGCGCCCAGCCCCTGCCATAGTTTTTATTAATATTAATATCAATATTAATATATGAGTGGGATTGGCCTGTAACTTTCCTTTTTAATACATTCCTTGTCTGATGTTTGATATTATGGTTAAACTCGGTTACGCTAGTTACAAAAAGATACAAATTGGGGAGTAGTTCTCCTTTTACCTTCTTAGAAGTGTTTGGGTAAGACTGACAAAGGTCTAATACCTAGCATCTATAAGGAACGTAAACATTTACAAGAAAAAAACCAAACAACCTCATTAAAAAGTAGGCAAAGGACATGAACACTTTTCAAAAGAAGATATACATGTGGCCAAAAAGGATATGAAAAAATATCTCAACATCACTGATCATTAGAGAAATGCAAATCAAAACCACAATGAGATACCATCTCCCACCAGTCAGAATGGCTATTAATAAAAAGTCACAAAAGAACAGATGTTGGTGAGGTTGCGGAGAAAAAGGAAAGCTTACACATTGTTGGTAGGAGTGGAAATTAGTTCAACCGTTGTGGAAAACAGTGTGGCAATTCCTCAAAGACCTAAAACCAGAACTACCATTTGACCCAGCAATCCTATTCCTGGGTATATACCCAAAGGAATACGAATCGTTCTATCATAAAGAGACTTGCACACATATGTTCACTGCAGCACTATTCACAATAGCAAAGTCATGGAATCAACCTAAATGCCCATCAGTGGTAGAATGGATACAGAAAGTGTGGTACATTTACACTACAGAATACTATGCAGCCATATAAAAGAAAGTGAGCGTGTCCTTTGCAGCAACATAGACAAAACTAGAGGCCATTATTTTTAGCAAACTAATGCAGGAACAGAAAATAAAATACTGCATGTTCTCACTTATAAGTGAGAGCTAAATGCTGAGAACATGGACACATGGAAGGGAACAACACACACTGGGGCCTGTCAGGGTGGAGGGTGGGACGAGGGAGAGGATCAGGAGAAATAACTAATGGGTACTAGGCTTCATACCTGGGTGATGAAATAATCTGTACAACAAGACATGCATGACACAAATTTACCTATATAACCTGCAAATGTACCCTTGAACTTAAAAGTTAAAATCTCCATCTTGTTATTGTATCTCATTATTTGATCAGAAATCACCTGAGTGATGGTTTCTTCTGTATTTCAGCTTGGCAAGCTGTGGCACCCAGTTATTTGATCAGCTATGAATTTAGGTGTTGCTGGGAGGGTACTTTGTAGATGTAGGTAACACCTACAGTCAGGTGACTTTATAAGTAAAGGAAATTACCCTAGATAATGCCGGGGGTTGGGGGCGGGGGGGGCGTCTTATCCATTCAGTTGAAGGCCTTAAGATCAGAAACAGGTTCCTCTGGGCAGAAGAAATTCTGCCTCAAGACTGCCTGAGCTTCCAGGCTGCTGTCTTGTTATGTGGATTGCAGATTGGCTAGCCCCGCAATCAGTTTAGCCTGATATATATCTGCACACATATATACATATATACACACACACACATACACTCACATGTATATATACACATAATACACATACAAATATACAGGTATATATCCTGTTGGTTCTGTTTATACATATCTACACAGGCTGAGTATCTAATCTGAAAACTGCGATGCTTCAAAACCTGAAGCTTTCTGAGCATTAACATGCCACAAGTGGAACATTTCACACTTGACCTCATGTGGTGCATCACCGTCAAAAATGTGGGGGTACAACCCACAGTTCCCAAGGGAATAAAGGCCCTTCCAGCCCCCTTCAGCTGCGCTCTGTCTTTTCCTCAAATGCCCAGGCTCAGTGACGCAAGCACGCCCACAAAGGGCAATACAATGGCCCATGTGCAGGCTGGATGTGCACAAAATTATTTAAAATATTGCATAAAATTACCTTCAGGCTATGTGTATAAGATGTATATGAAACATAAATGAATTTCCCATTTAGACTTGGGTCCCACTCCCAACTTACCTACTTGTTATGTATATGCAAATATTCCAAAATTCCCCAAAATATGAAATCCAAAACACTTCTGGTCCCAAGCATTTCAGGCAAGAGGTATCCAACCTGTATATCCCATTGTCTCTCTGTGTAAGAGTGTGTGTGTGTCTGTCTGTCTCTTACTGGCTGTTTCTCTGGAGAACCTTGACTTACATACCCTATATATTAGTTTGAATTATACAAATAAGGCATGCATATTATAGAAAATTAGAAATTACAAGCCAAAAGAAAACTCTTAAGAGCAATTTCACCACCATAAAATAATCAGTATTAACCTTTCAAGAGGTGTGTGTAGGTATATATATTTCAAAAAGATACACTTAAACTTTTTTGTAAGTAGATGTTCCACTTAAGGTGTTATTAATAGCTGTGTCAGTCGGAATAGTTCTGCATAATTTTACCCTTTTCTTTTTCTTTTTTTTTTTTTTTTTTGAGACAGTGTCTCATTCTGTTGCCCAGGCTGGAGTGCAGTGGCGTCATGATCATGCCTCACCGTAGCCTCAAATTCTTGGGCTCAAGTGATCCTCCCGCCTCAGCCTCCCAAGTAGCTGGGACTACAGGGGCATGCCATCATGTTGGGCTGATTTTTGTATTTTTTGTACAGATGAGTTTGGGCTCAAGCAATCCTCCTGCTTTGACCTCCCACAGTGCTGGGATTCCAGGCATGAGCCACTGCGCCTGGCCAGATCTGCATAATTTTAAATGACTACCAAATATTACATCCTTTGATTATGCCATAATTTGTATAATCCTTCCCCTACTGTTGAAAAATCACATTGTTTCTGTATTTCATGATTGTAAGCAATGCTACAAAGAACATCGTAGCCCACGTCTTTGTGCCTGTGTCAATTGTTTCATGGGGATAAGTTCTGCCTCCCTCATACAATCCCTCACTCTCCTACACACAAAAGATATTTTCTACAAAACAGTAATTTCCTTGGGCTGTTAGCCTCTGTAAGTGGGGTTCCTGGATTGCTAGAGCTGGAAAGACTAAGGTTCTAATCAAATCTCATCATTCTACACATAAATGCAGGCAGGAGAGGGGAAGTAATTTTCCCAACTTAGCCAATTGAGAGCAGATCAAGGCTGAGAACCTAGCACTCATGACTGTGCTTTCAGACGAATAGATTCTACTTTATTCAATTGCTGATTTTATCTCAAGAAAGCATTACACCCTGCCCAGGTAATATCCTTCAGTTTGGTGAAAGTTGACAGTAAATGCTGGTAGCATTTTTGCCCCTCTGAAGTCAGCCCAGTGATGGATGAAAGAGAACAATTTGAGCCCTCAATTTCTTTGACTTTTTGATGAGGTGAGCTATCCTCATCAGGCAAGATAGCTGGTTGCTGCTAAACCAATATTTAGAGAAATTGAACGGAGAAGTTATAATTATTCACGGCAATGAAATGTCTCTTCTATTAGAAAAAAGGTTTTACATTATGCAAGTAATATATAGTCTTTAAAGCTGGAAATTTGAACAGTAGGGACTATTCATAGTTGTATTATGTGGAGATGGCCACTGTCCATTGCTTTATTGAAAGGGAAGGATTGAACTCTTTAAGTCACAAAAATAGCAATCCTCCTTGCATCAAACTCTATTCAAGACATGATGATGCTTTGACTAGATGTCTGACAGTGGTGCCCAGAGTGAATCTCAGTCTTTTTTTTTTTTAAGTGAAGAATGTTTTTAGTTGGCTGTTGCTTCATAGCAAACCCAGAATCTCCATGGTATACAACAACAAACATTACTTTTTCTCCCTCCTGGGTCTGTGAATCAGCTTGGGTAGCTGTGCTTCAGGCCTGCAGGTGTTGAACTGAGCTCTGGACTGTCGGTTGGAATCAGTTCTGCTCCATGTGTATTTTCATCTTCCTTGGACCAGCGGCTACCTGGAGTTCTTTGTTTTTTTCTTAATCTTACTTTTTCAACTTTTATTTTACGTTCTGGGGTCCCTGTGCAGGATATGTAGGTTTGTTCATAGGTAAACATGTGCCATGGTGGTTTGCTACACAGATCAACCTGTCACCTAGGTATTAAGCCCAGCATGAATTAGCTATTCTCCCTGTTGCTCTCTCTCCCTCTGCCGTCCCCCAACTGGCCCCAGTATGTGGTGTTCCCCACCATGTGTCCATGTGTTCTCATCATTTAGTTCCCACTTGTGAGAACATGCAGTATTTGGGTTTCTGTTCCTGTATAAGTTTGCTGAGGATAACAGCCATGTCCCAGCGAAGAACATGATCTCGTTCCTTTTTATGGCTGCATAGTATTCCATGGTGTATAGGTACCACATTTTCTTTATCCGGTCTATCATTGATGGACATTTGGGTTGATTCCATGTCTTTGTTGTTATGGATAGTGCTGCAATGAACATACACGTGCATCTCTAATAGAATGATTTCTATTCCTTTGGGTATATACCCAGTAATGGGTTTGCTGGTTGAATGGTATTTCTGCCTCTAGATCTTTGAGGACTCACCACACTGCCTTCCACGATGGCTGAACAAATTTACACTCCCACCAACAGTGTAAAAGTGTTCCTTTTTCTTTGAAACCTCGCTAGCATCTGTTGTTTCTTGACTTTTTAATAATCACCATTCTGACTGGTGTGAGATGATATCTCATTGTGGTTTTGATTTGCATTTCTTTAATCAGTAATGTTGAGCTTCCTTTCATATGTTTGTTGACTGCATGAATGTCATCTCCTGAGAAGTGTCTGTTCATGTGTTCATGTCCTTTGCCTACTTCTTAATTTTTTTCTTGTATATTTAAGTTCCTTGTCAGCTTTGGATATTAGACCTTTGTCAGATAGATAGGTTGCAAACATTTTCTGTAGGTTGTTTCTTTTGCTGTGCAGAGGCTCTTAAGTTTAATCAGATCCCATTTGTCAATCTTTGCTTTTGTTGCAATAGCTTTTGGTGTTTTCATCATAAAATGTTTGCCCATGCCTATGTCCTGAATGATATTGCCTAGATTTTCTTCTAGGGTTTTTATAGTTTGGGGTTTTACATTTAAGTATTTAATCCATCTTGGATTAGTTTTTGTATAAGGTGTAAGGAAGGGGTCCAGTTTCAATCTCCTGCATATGACTGGCCAGTTCTTCCAGCACCATTTATTAAGTAGGGAATCCTTTTTCCATTGCTTGTTTTTGTTAGATTTGTCAAAGATCAGATAGTTGTAGGTGTGTAGTCTTATTTCTGAGTTCTCTATTCTGTTCCATTGGTCTATGTGTCTGCTTTTGTACCAGTACTGTGCTGTTTTGGTTACCGTAGACTTGTAGTAGATTATAGTTTAAAGTCAGATAGCATGATGCCTACAGCTTTGTTCTTTTGGTTTAGGATCACCTTGGCTATTCAGGTTCTTTTTTGGTTCCATATGAATTTTAAAATGTTTTTTTTTTTTTCTAGTTCTGTGAAGAATGTCAATGGTAGTTTAATGGGAATAGCATTGAATCTATAAATTACCTTGGGCAGTATGACCATTTTCCTATTCATGAGCATGAAATGCTTTTCCATTTGTTTGTGTCCTCTCTGATTTTCTTGAGAAGTGGTTTATAGTTCTCCTTAAAGACATCCTTCTCTTCCCTTGTTAGCTGTATTCCTAGGTATTTTATTCTCTTTGTAGCAATTGTGAATGGGAGTTCATTCATAATTTGGCTCTCTGCTTGCTTGTTGTTTGTTTATAGGAATGCTGGTGATTTTTGCACATTGATTTGGTACCCTGAGACTGCTGAAATTGCTTATCAGCTTAAGAAGCTTTTGAACTGAGACAATGGGGTTCTCTAGTTACAGGATCATGTCATCTGCAAACAATGATAATTTGATTTCTTCTCTTCCTATTTGAATACCCTTTATTTCTTTCTCTTGCCTGATTGCTCTGGCTGGAACTTCCAACACTATGTTAGGTTGTTGATTTGAGATCTTTCTAGCTTTTGCATGTGGGCACTTAGTGCTATAAATTTCCCTCTTAATATTGCTTTAGCTGCATCCCAGAGATTCTGGTACATTGTCTCTTTGTTCTCATTAGTTTCAAAGAACTTCTCGATTTCTGTGTTAATTTCATTATTTATCCAGGAGTCATTCAGGAGCAGGTTGTTCAATTTCCACATAGTTGTCTGACTTTGAGTGAGTTTCTTAATCTTGAGTTCTAAGTTGATTGTGCTGTGGTCTGAAAGATTATGATTTCAGTTCCTTTGCATTTCCTGAGTGTTTTACTTCTGATTATGTGATTCAATATTAGAGTAAGTGCCATGTGGTGATGAGAAGAATGTATATTCTGTTGTTTTGGGGTGGAGCATTCTACAGATGTCTATCAGGTCTGCTGGATCCAGAGCTGAGTTCAGGTTCTGGAATCTCAGTCTTTACTCTGAGTTTTCAAATGACATAAGAACGACAGAACTTGTAGCTAAGGACAACAGAGCAATGCAAGGCAGCAGCACAGTCCAAAATAGACATGTCTTCTTGCTGAAGTCACATTAGTGGGGGATATAAAATTTAAGGAACCTCTGGGTCTTACTAACTGATGTGGCCAATTGGACTAAAAACAATAACCATTAAGAAAAAATGGACTCAACCACAAGCAACTTAATTAAAAAATAGGCAAAGAACTTGAAGAGGCATTTTTCTAAAGAAGCCAACAGGCATATGAAAAGATGCTCAACATCATTAGACATCAGGGAAATACAGATCAAAATCAAAATGAGACACCAGTTTATACCGACTAAGGTGGCTGTAATAAACATCATAATAATGAAGGATATTAGCAAGTATTGGTGAGGATGTGGAGAAATGGAACCCATTGCTAGTAGGAATGTAAAATAGTGCAGCCACTGTGGAAAACAGTTTGGTGGTTCCCCAGAAAGCTAAGCATAGAGTTACCAGAGAACCTCGCAATTCAACTTCTAGGTACATACCTCAAAGAATTGAAAACGTAGATTCTAACAGATACTTGTACACCAATATTCATTGTGGCATTATTCATGATAGCCAAAAGGTAAAACAACTCAAGTGTCCATCAAACTATAAATGTATAAACAATGTGGTATATTCCTAGAGGGGAATATTATTCAGCCTTAAAAAGGAATGAAGTACTGGTACATGCTACAAAGGTGGATAAGCCTCAGAAACATGCTGAGTGAAAGAAGCCAATAATAAAAGACCATGTATTACATGATTCCATTATATGAAATGTCCAGGACATTCAAATCTATAGAGACAGAAAGTAGATTAGTGATTGCTTACGGCTGGCAGGGATAAGGGGATGATGGCTAAAGGGTTTTTGTTTGTGGAGGTGAAAAATTTTAAAACTTGTGGTGATGGTTGCACAAGCCTGTGAAGATACTGAAAACCATTGAATTGTGTACTTTAAATGGATGAATTGTATGGTGTTTGGATTACATCCCAATAAAGCTGTTTTTTTTTTAAAAAAAGACAAAGTTAGTATAAATATATTTATAGCTTACATTCCAGATTCAGATGTCTAGAACAAATTCAGGATAATTATTAGTGTGGAACTCTGTGTATAATTTTACAAGAATAAGTAACAACAATAAGGAAACAGAACAAAAAGTTATGTTCACAACTTGTCATCCAAAAAAAATACCACCTGGCATTACATTGTAATCATTTTGCTTATTAATATTAATATGATAATGATGAAAACTTAAAATTTTATTTTGCATTTTGGCTAAAGGTACATACCCTGGAGGCCTTTTTCTGATATTTCCTGTATACATGTGTGTCCATGAGTATGTATCTACATGTATTATGCATATACTTTATGCATAATACCTGAGATGCATGCAAATATGTGCACACATGTTTGACTGCATATTTTAGTTATTCACATGCAGAGATCTGTGCAAGTTGCTGGTTAGGTCCTTGTTCATTGTGTGATGGCTGCACTTGCTGTCTTCACTTAGCCTTGGATGTGTGAGTAATCTGTGCCTGATCCTGTCGAGACGTGTGGCTGCCCAGGTGATTCAAATGTACAGCTGGAGTTGGGAGCCTCTGACCCCGGGTGCCCATCATGACTTGAGCAACTGATGGACCTGGCACAGAGCCTTCTTCGGCTCAGCATCTAACTCCTTCTGGATTTCATCTTCTGTCTCCCTGATGTCTTTTACAGTCTAGCCAATCCACTTGTTAATTCAAGCAAAAAAAACTTGTGATAAAAGTTTACATCCTGAGACTAAGCATGGAGCCTATTAGAATGGGGAAAGAACAAGGGAAAAATACAAGGAGATGGCCCATTTTTTTAAAACAGCACTGACTGTGCTACATGTTGATAGTTTGGTCTCAAAGGCTGAGGCAGAACATATGTACATTCCAACAGGGGCGAAGACAGAGTCCAGACAGAGCCTGGTCTGCATGGGGGATGGCTTCACTGGGCCTGGACCTGGACCTGGGCCTGAGGGAGCCCTGTGGTCGTCTATTGCTGGGATGTGTATTTGGGGTTTTGTTGGAAATACCAAGGACCGCTCAGGAACACTCATTCTCATAAACCTGGCAATTTTGTTGTTAAATTAATTGAACATGGTAAAGCAAACAGGAATCTTGATCAGCCCCTCCTGCACCTGTATCAGCCCCTCCCCTTCCCAACTCCTTTATCCACTGGGTATCTCTTTTTTTTTTTCCCCACATGACCTTGAGTATTAATTTATTCTTTTTTTTTTTTTTTGGAGATGGAGTTTTGCTCTTGTTGCCCAGGCTGAAGTGCAATGGCGTGACTTCAGCTCATTGCAACCTCTGCCTCCTGGGTTCACGCGATTCTTCTGCCTCAGCCTTCCTGAGTAATTGGGATTACAGGCGTGCACCACCACACCTGGCTAATTTTGTATTTTTAGTAGAGACGGGGTTTCTCCACGTTGGTCTAGCTGGTCTCGAATTCCTGACCTCAGGTCATCTGCCCTCCTCGGTCTCCCAAATTGCTTGGATTACAGGCATAAGCCACTGCGCCCAGCCTTTATTCTTTTTTTTTTTTTTTTTTTTTTTTTTTTTTTTTTTGAGACAGGATCTTGCTCTGTTACTCAGACTGGAATGCAGTGATGCACAGATAAGGGGGCTGGCAAGCATAAGGGGGTGATGACGAAAGGGAATGGGATTTCTAACTCACCACAGCCTCTGTCTACTGGGCTCAAGTCATCCTCCCACATCAGCCTCCTGAGTACCTGGGACTACAGGTACGTGTGCCACCACACCGGGCTAATTGTTTTGATTTTTAGTAAAGATGAGGTCTCCTTATGTTGCTCAGGCTGGTCCCAAACTCCTGAGCTCAAGCGATCCTCCCACTTGGGGCCCCCAAAGTGCTGGGATTACAGGTGTAAGCCACTGAACCCAGCCTAATTTATTCCTAAAATATTTTCCCTTAGGATTTTTAAAATAGATTTCATATTTTAGAGCAGCTTTAGGTTCACAGCAAAATTGAGCAGAAAGTACAGAGAGTTTCCACGTTTCCCAGCCCTACACTCCGGCAGCCTTCTACATTATCAGCATCCTGCACCAGAGTGGTGCATTTGCTGTAAATGATGAATCTACATTGACACATTATCACCAGAGTCCATGGTTTACTTTAGGAATCACAAGTGGTGTTGCAGATTCTATGACTTTAGACAAATATATAATGACCTGTTTCCACCACTGCAGTATCATACAGAGGAGTTTCCCTACCTTAAAAAGCCTCTGTGCTCCACCTGTTCATCCCTCTCTTCCTGGTAACTTTTGGCAACCATTGATCTTTTCACTGTCTCCATACTTTTGCTTTCTCCAGAATGTCATATAGTTGGAATAATACTATGTAGCCTTTTCAGATTGGCTTCTTCTACTCAGCAATATGCATTGAAGTTTCCTCCATGTCTTCTCATGGCTTGATAGCTCATGTCTTTTTAGCACTGAATAATATTCCACTGTCGGATACACTGCAGTTTATTTATCCATTCACCTACTGAAGGACATTTTGGTAGCTTCCAGTTTTTGGCAACAATAAAGAAAGGTGCTGTAAGTATTCATGAGCAGACTTTTGTATGGACATAAGTTTTCATCTCATTTGGGTAAATACCAAGGGTACGACTGTGGGGAAAGTAAGGTCAGAATGATGTTTGGTTTTGCATTCCCACCAGCAACGAATGGGAGTTCCTGTTGCTCCACATCCTCATCAGCATTTGGTGGTGTTCATGTCCTGGACTTCAGCCATTCTAATAGGTAGAGATCTTATGGTTGTAAATTTCATTTCTCTAAAGACGTCATGTGGAACATCTTTCCACATGCTTGCTTACCATGTATATCTCTTCTTTAATGACGTGTCTGTTTAGGTTTTTGGCCCCCTTTTATTCAAGACAGGGTCTCACTGTCACCCGTGCTGGAGTGCAGTGGTGCGATCATGGCTCATTGCAACTTTGACCTTCCAGGCTCAGGTGATCCTCCCACCTCAGCCTCCTGAGTAGCTGGGACTACAGGCATGTGCCATTATACCTGGCTAGTTTTTTATAACTTTTTGTAGAGATGGGGTTTCACTATATTGCCCAGGCTGGTCTCAAACTCCTGGGCTCAAGTGATTCACCTACCTTGGCCTACTAAAGTACTGGGATTACAGGTGTAAGCCACCATGTGCAGCCTGGCCCGTTTTAAAAATCAGGTTGTTTATTTTCTTATTGTTGAATTTTAAGAGCTCTTTGTATGTTTTGAATATACATCTTTTATCAGGTATGTCTTTTGCGATATTTTCTTCCAGTCTGTGGCTTTTCTTTTTACTCTCTTGATAGTGTCTTTCACAGAGCTCAAGTTTTTTATTTTAATCAAGTTCAATTAATCAATGGGTTCTTTCATGGATCTTTGTCGTTGGTGTTGTATCTAAAAAGTCTTTGCCATACTCAGTCATCAAAATGTTCTCCTGTGTTATCTTCTAGGAGGTTTACAGTTGTGTTTTACATTTAGGTCTGTGATCTATTTTGAGTTAATTTTTGTGACAGATGTAAGGTCTGTCTCTAGTTTCTAGTTTCAATTTCTTTTTCTTTTTTTTTTTTTTTTTTGCATGTCAATTGCTGGGCATTTCTTTCAGACAAAAACATTCATATGTCTAAAGGAGTGTTGTATTTTCCCTTTGTGGTGGCCTTTTCAAAGTCACACTATTCATAATTATTCTTAAACAATTTTCAAAACCCATTAGAGAAAGGTTTCCTCACAGCCTCAGTCAGGGGCATGAACTTCTTATCATTTGGAAACAGCGTGGGCTTCAGCCAAGCACAAATCTGTTCTCTTGTTGATCTGATTTTCTTTTCTTTTTTACCGTGGTTAGTAGCCAGGCAAGGCAAGGCATTTATCAGTGACAGCCAGTCTCAGGTAAACAATGAGTTGGGGAAAAGATTACTGCCAACTTCGGTTCAGCCGGCAGCCATCGTATGGGGCCACGGCCACAGAAACAGATCCAAAATTGTCTCTGGAAGGGAAAACACAAGCAGAAACTACTAAGCGGGGTAGGAGGGGGCATCGGTGATTCAGTGCTTTATGGCTCCTTCCCTGTGAGTCACCAGAGAAGCAATTTTCTCTCAGGGATGGTAAGGACGGTTAGAGACCCGGGCCTGGTAAGTTGAGCTGAGTCTAATTCTGTAAAGTGAATAAACCACAGGGAAAGTGGGCTAAGCTGCAGCCCCTTGGCCTCAGGTGGTCAGGCTTGGATGAATGGGTACCCCAGCAGCAGGCGGATTGGGGACTTTCCCACAGTGGGCTGTCAAGGGCTGATCAGTGCCTTGGTGGATAGGGGAGGAGAGTGCCAGGTAAGCATTGCCATTTCCTCTTCCCCATTGCTTCCACTTTTCCCTCCTGGGCTCACTCCATGTCTCCCCTCTCTACTCCCAGTTCTTCCCTCTCCACCACTCACTTGGTTCCTGTCCTCGTTCTAGACCAGGGTTTTGTCTGAGCTTTCTTCAAATCATATCATTGAGTGTCTGCTCTGAGCCCAGACCCTGGACCAGCACTGGGCCCGGGGGGCATGAAGAGATTGGAGAGCAGAGGCACAGGATGTGTAAGACTTCATCCCTTTTACAAAGAGCTGGAGGGGAAGCGCAGGACACGTCAATGTCGCCATGTTAACATCAGGATACTTTTTTTTTTTTTTTGAGACGGAGTCTCGCTCTGTGGCCCGGGGCTGGAGTGCAGTGGCCGGATCTCAGCTCACTGCAAGCTCCGCCTCCCGGGTTCACACCATTCTCCTGCCTCAGCCTCCCAAGTAGCTGGGACTACAGGCGCCCGCCACCTCACCCGGCTAGTTTTTTGTATTTTTTAGTAGAGACGGGGTTTCACCGTGTTCGCCAGGATGGTCTCAATCTCCTGACCTCATGATCCGCCCGCCTCGGCCTCCCAAAGTGCTGAGATTACAGGCTTGAGCCACCGTGCCCGGCCAGGATACTTTTTAATATTTGTGTCTCGATCATCATAATGTCAGAAAACACATGAGTGCACTTTCATCTTTAAAAGTATCAGGCATCTGTATTGATATGCCTGACATTCACTGGATATATACTCTCGGAAAAGATGAGTGGTTGCCTTTGGGAGGGGCAGGGTGGCAGGGGATGGGGTATAAAGGAGACTTATTTTTCATGCTATATCCTTTGTCCCTTCAGAATTTTGTTCTACGTGGATGCATATCCTAGTGAAAAACCAGAATAGAGAGGTAACAGATCAAGCGATGCACAACACAGGCCGCCCCTCTATCCCCTGAGCATCTGCGGGGCTGAGAGCACTTGAGGGATAGGGTGAGGGTTAAGGAAGTCTATTATGGATATTTTATGCCAATTAAACACAAAATAAAACCTAAAAGGCAGTAGTGCATTTACATTTTGATATGACTGTTTGGATCCTGCCACCTTAAAACGTCTTCCATGCCAAAATAGTCCCATCGAGTCCTTGTCCTATGTCAGCACATACACCCCCCAAAAAAAGGTACCCCTGTGGTGCTAAGGGGTAGCGTCGGCAATGCTCACAAGAGAGCTCAGATGGCCCCAGAAGGGAGGTGGGAAGGGGGTAACTGAGTTGTGTTTTGGGGCACAGAAGAGGCGTGCACTGGGCATCTTGCTGACCTCAGTGTAGCTGAGCAGAGAGAGGGAGGTGGGGACATGGGAAGATGCAGTTCATTTTGTAGACAAGGCGGACCTCCTGGGTCATCCTCCGTGCCACATCCTAGCTGTGTGTTGTTGAGCAAGCTACTTAACCTATCTGTACCTCACGTTTTCTTATCTATAAAATAAGAGTAGGCCAGGCGTGGTGGCTCACACTTGTAATCCCAGCACTTTGGGAGGCCAAGGCAGGCAGATCACTTGAGGTCACGAGTTTCAGACCAGCCTGGCCAACATGGGGAATCCCCGTCTCTGCTAAAAATATAAAAATTAGCCAGGTGTGGTGGTGTGCTCCTGTAATCCCAGCGACTCGGGAGGCTGAGGCAGGAGAATCACTTGAACTGGGGAGGCGGAGGTTGCAGTGAGCTGGGATTGCACCACTGCATCACTCTAGCCTAGGCGACAGAGCAAGACTTTGCCTCCAAAAAAAAAAAAAGTAACACCATGAGACTGATGTGAGTTTTGAACGTATGCCTATATGTAGAGCTCTTAGAACAGTGCCTGGCTCGTAGCAAGTTTTGATAAATGCTAGCTATTGTTGCTTTTATGATTGTTACAGGAAGGTTAATCTGACAAGTCAGATTAAAGGAGGGAGAAAATAGAGGCAGACAGATCAGTTAGGAAGAGCAAGGAGATATTTGTTAAAGCATACAGAATCCAGCTAGGTAGGAGAAATGTCGTAGTGTTCTGTAGCACTGTGGGATGACTTAGTTAACAATAATATATAGTTTGAAGTAGCTAGGAGGACGATAGTCAACACTCCCAACACAAAGAATTGATAGATGTTTGGGATGATGAATATGCTAATTACCCTCATCTGATCACTTACACTGTACGTATGGAAGCATCACTGTGTACCTCTAAATATTATAACTATTGTGTGTCAAAGTGATCAAGGCAGTGAAAACTCAGATGAATGTTAGAGAAACATTGAGGAAAGAGCTTAGTAATTAGCTACAATATGCAGGGTGAGGAAGGGAGCAAAGTCCAAAGTGACTAAAAGCTTGGAGTTTGGGTGGTTGGGAGGATACTGATGCCATTAACAGTGGTCCAAGTCAAGAAGGGCAGTGGTTTTGTGGGGGTGGAGGGAGAGGAGTTTAATTTTAGATGACTTTGAGGCAACAGTGGGACATGACAGCAGAAATGTCAACCGCACAAGTGGAAATGGGTGACTGGTGCCCATGCAGAGGGGATACGGTTGTCACGAATAGATTCACAACTCAGAGGGGAGTGTGTCTATGTAGGAAGGGGAGAGGAGGAGGGAGGCTGGACTACGTAATGTGATACAAGCCAAAGGGAGGGAGGCGCCGTCAGACCCCTGGGCAAAGGGGCCCAGGAGAATAAGCACTGGGAACAAGACCTGGAGGGTGAAGCAGGAGGTCGATGTTGACATTTTAAAGCACAGAAAACTTTCTAGTTATGACATTTCAAGTAAAATATTAAAAGCAAGTTAGACAATATGAAGCTGCTTTGCTTACTTTTGTGTTGGGCAGGATAAATCATAAAGAGAAACAACACACAAGAAAACAGCAGGCCGGGTGTGGCGGCTCACACCTGTAATCCTAAAACTTTGGGAGGCCAAGGAGGGCAGATCACAAGGTCAGAAGTTCAAGACCAGTCTGGCCAACATAGTGAAACCCCATCTCAACTAAAAATACAAAAAATTAGCCAGGTGTGGTGGTGTGCACCTGTAATCCCAGCTACTCAGTAGGCTGAGGCAAGAGAATCACGTGAACCCAGGAGGTGGAAGTGGAGGTTGCAGTGAGCCGGGATCGTGCCATTGCACTCCAGCCCTGGTGACAGTGCAAGACTCTGTCTCAAAAAAAGAAAAAGGAAAAGAAAACATCAGCTGAACCACAGTATGTGCTGAGTCAGTGTCTCTCAACTTCATTCCAATAGTTCCCCCATCTTAGACATTTTCTTCCCATCCTTCCCTTCTTGTCATTCTTCCAACAAAGATTTATGGAACACCTTCTGGGTGCCAGACTCTGGGAACACAAGAACAGGTGAGGTCCCAGGCCTGGGGCAGCTCACAGGAGGAGAGCCCCAGGACCCTACCTCTTTATGCCACTGCATCACTGTGGGATACTATCTTTGTTTAAAGGATATGGCGTTTGTTGATGTTCCCCACTCCCCAACCCTTCCAGTCCACTTGCTGCTATAGTTTGAATCCTGATACTGAGTTCTCAGATGTTCTCTTGCCTTCACTCTTTTTTTTTTTTTTTTGGAGATAGGGTCTTGCTCTGTTGCCCAGGCTGGGGTGCAGTGGTGCAATCACGGCTCACTGCTGCCTCAACCTCCCAAGCTCAAGCGATCCTCCTGCCTCAGCCTCCCAAGTAGCTGGGACTGAAGGCATGTACCACCACACCCAGCTAATTTTAAAATTTTTTGTAGACACAGGGTCTTGCTACATTGCCCAGGCTAATCTGGAATTCCTGGGCTCAAGCAATCCTCCTGCATTAGCCTGCTAAAGTTCTGGATTATAGGCATGAGTCACTGTGCCTGACTTGACTTCACTCTTATTTAGCCTATTTCTTTCTAGAACTGGTCTTTCCAACCTGATGTTGAGATACCTTCCCAGGCTGGGGCCTCCCTGCTACTCTGCCTGGAATTCTCTTTTCATGCCTGCTCCCCTGTTCCACTCCCACTCATCCCTCACAGCCCTTCCTCTAGGTTTCCTGGATTCTCCTGACAGAGCGGGCTCCACTAGTGCTCTGTGGATTTCCCTACTATCGTGGATTCCTGGTGATAAATGAATAGAGTCAATGAACCAGCTCACACAGTTATAGAATGTGGCTGAACTTGCTGTGCAACCTCCATTGCCCACGAGTGACAAGAGGATTGAGATTTCAGGATGTGCCATGTGTGATTCACTGCCCTTCTCCATGCCTGGTGTGAGTTAAGCATGCATCTTCCAAATCAGTCCTATTTTCAAGTCGGTTAAGATTTTTTTGAGTTCGGGTGTGGTGGTTCACACCTGTAATCCCAGCACTTTGGGAGGCCGAGGTGGGAGGATCATTTGAGGCCAAGAGTTTGAGACTAGCTTGGGCAACATAGTGAGACCCTGTCTCTATAATATATATAGATATATATATTTTTAAAAAGGTTTTAAAAATAAAATTTTCTTCAATGTTTTAAAACCACATTAATAAATTTATATAAATTCAATATCTTTATTTTCTTTTTATGTACTTTAAGTGCCCGACTAGGCAATTTATGACTTCAGCAAGCAAAAACCCTTCCAAGTAATTTTTTTTTTTCTTCCTGAGACAGGGTCTCATTCTGTCATCTAGGCTGAAGTGCAGTGGCATGATCATGGCTCACAGCAGCCTCAACCTCCTGCTGGGCTCAAGCTATCCTCCCACCTCAGCTTCCTGAGTAGCTGGGACTACAGGTGCATGCCACCACACCCAGCTAAATTTTGTATTTTTTTGCAGAGATAGGGTTTTACCATGTTGCCCAGGCTGGTCTTGAACTCCTAAGCTCAAGTGATCTGCCCTCCTTGACCTCCTCAAGTGTGGGATTACAGGTGTGAGCTACGGTGCCCAGCCTGAAGTAACTTTTCAAAAGTCTTATAAATCTAACACATTAAAAATTTAACTATAGCAAATCTCAAGATTTCTTAAACATTCCAGCATTGTTTGCAAATTTATTCAAATTCTCTCACATCTTTCCATTTAAAATCCTAAGTCTAAAAATCAACTGCCTGTTTTAAGTTGGAATCACAGCTGATAGGTCAAATAATCTGAAATGTCAAATTCTCTGAAAAGTGACACTTTAAACTCCAAATACAGAAAGGATCTCTAATCTTAACCCCAGAGTACTGACACTATGGGTTTCATTTCACCATAAACTCTCCTGTGGCTGAAAACGGCCTCACCCTGTAAATACTCCCAGGCAGAAAATTCAAGGCTAAATCCTTTAGTTCCAGAGAAAGGTCAAATTCCACCTGTGGCGCCGACGTCTTGGTACAGAAGAAAAAGTTTCTGTTTTCAAAGGGGGTAATAACTTATTAAAACAAAAGTGATCGTTAAATGTTTTGTTTTGTTTCAATTTAAAATGGAAATCCAGTGTTGTCCATGTGCCTGCTAATTGAACAGACTGAGCTGGGAACACAATCAGAATGTTGCTGTTATTTGAACAAGCTGATGGGAGGTTCTCAAAGGCCAACTATTATTTTATTTCCCCAGCCCTGGGATGAAAACCTTAGCCTCCCCTGACTTTTATGACTTGTCTTAGGTAACAGGTGTCCTTCCTTCTCTCTGAGCCTCTCAACACCATCTCAGTTCAACAATGAGAACAGCCCAGGCCGTATGACATCCACGTTTCCAGGGTGGAACTTCTATTCCTCCGGGGAGGGCCTGCCACAGGGGCACCAGCACTTCCTCCCTATTTCCTGGAGGACGAAGGGCTGGGGTGCTGGGGACAGAGGTGAAATAAGGGAGGCAGGGGCCTTAGGAGCCTACATTGGCTCTGTGCCCTCTGGGTCCCCACAGGGTTGAGTGGGGAAGGAGACTGCTCCCACCTGTAGTCTTGGCCACTTATTCCTCTGCAGCCCGAGAGATGTGGGGTGAGAGGGGACTTTCAGTTTCTCTGTGCTGGGACCTCTCTGCCCCACTGTGAAGGCCTTTGGGACAAACCCTAGACACCCCATTCTGGCTTCCCTCCCTGCATGGCTCACTTGTCTCTTTTTCCACACCTGGAAGCATCAGGCAAACTTAGTCTTTTTTTTTTTTTGGTGACAGATCTCACTTTGTCACCCAGGTTGGAATGCAGCGGCTCAATCATAGCTCACTGCAGCCTCAAACTTCTGGGCTCCAGTGGTTCTCCTGCCTCAACCTCTCCCAAATCACTGGGACTACAGATGTGTGCCATCACAGCCAGGTGTGAACCCGGCTGAGTTTTAAAAACTTTTTGTAGAGATAGGGGCTTGCTATGTTGCCCAGGCTGGTCTCAAACTCCTGGGTTCAAGCAATCCTCCCACCTTGGCTTCCCCAAGTATAGGGAGTCACCGTGAGTCACCGTGCTAGGCCCTCACCTCTCTTTAACATCAGTTAAAAGGGAGGATGGAATGCACACATCTAGCTCCAGATGGAAGCAATACTAGATGTGTGTGTTCCATCCTCCATTTTAACCCAGAAACTTCCATTCTTTTCTGTAACAGTAACTCCCAGAGTTACTTAGTTTCAATTTTCTATTTAAGCAGATTGATTTCCTGCTACTAGTTCATTCTTTCCATATTGTCCCTATTCACCAGCTTTTATTTGGATGTATCTGTTGTCTCTATATTTCAATCAAGAGGTCTTTCAAGAGCCCATTGGCAGTTGTTGTGCTAAGAAGTGGCTTGGATCACGAGGTCAGCAGATCGAGACCATCCTGGCTAACACGGTGAAACCCCGTCTCTACTAAAAAATACAAAAAAAACTAGCCGGGCGAGGTGGCGGGCGCCTGTAGTCCCAGCTACTTGGGAGGCTGAGGCAGGAGAATGGCGTGAACCCGGGAGGCGGAGCTTGCAGTGAGCTGAGATCCGGCCACTGCGCTCCAGCCCGGGCAACAGAGCAAAACTCCGTCTCAAAAAAAAAAAAAAAAAAAAAGAAGTGGCTTGGAACAGGTGGTGGGGAACAAATGATGTCTGCCAGGCCACGTAGCTTCAAGATAAATCCTTCTCCAACCCAACTGCCAGTCAGAAACTTTGTTTTAGAAATTCTAGAGGAACCACTGCTCATAAGTATGAATCTCTGCAAGTCTGCAAATGTCAATTTGTTGTGTGTGTGCGTGGTTTTTTGTTGTTATTGTTTTTTTTTTTTTTTTTTTTGAGACAGTGTCTTGCTGTCACCCAGGCTGGAGTACAGTGGCACAATCATGGCTCACTGCAGCCTCCAACGCCTGGGCTCAAGCGATCCTCCTGCCTCAGCCTCTGTAGCAGGTAGAACTGTAGGTGTGCACCACTACACCTGGCTAATTTTTTTATAGAGAATGGGTATCACTGTGTTGCACAGGCTGGTCTCAAACTCTTGAGCTCAAGGGATCTTCCCACCTCAGCCTCTCAAATTGCAGGGATTACAGGCATGAGCCACTGTATTGGGCCAGTCTGTCATCTTCACACTCATTTCTCTGACTAGCTCTGTGGCCTTGGTTAATTTACTGAGCTGTTTTGAGCCCGAGTTTCCCATTTGTAAAATGGGGACCTTAATTCCACCCTCAGAGGACCGCTGTGGGGCAATACCAGACATGACTGCTCAACGCATTACTTCCCTTTCTTCCTCTCGCCAAAATGTTCCTGTACTTTCTTTCTTTCAGGTAGATGCAGGTGATCTTTGCTTGCTGCCTCAGCACCCTAGACATGTGGTGACCCAGACCCTGTCCCTGCAGAGCTGGACAGAGGCAGAAGCAAGCCTGGCACCCAGGCATCTGAATGTCCCGCCATTCTTTTTGCGGGGGGGGGGGTCCAAGCACTGAGAGCCCCTCTGCTGCCTGCCCTGATGGTGACAGCAGGTACCATCAAGTCTCCCTGGTGGTCACATTTTCTAGCCTTGCAGACAAGTTGACGAGCATCTCTGCAGGGCTGCAGCTGGTGCAGGGATCTGACTTGACGCAGTCCCTTACATCAGGGGAAAAAAGATAAGGTACAGTCACCTCTCACCTCAGTAAAGGGTGTCACGCTCCAGTGCCTTCCAGTGAGCAGGCATCTTGACATTTCGTGTGATGGGACTTGTTCATGATGAAATGTGCTGCTGCCCTCTGGATGAGAAAGGCCACAGGCGAGCCAGGGAGGCCTTCCCCATTGTGAGTGAAGGACTGAAAGGCTTGGTGGCAGGACAACCAAAGGGGTAGGGGGGTCGGGGTGGGGGCACAAAGGGGGCCAGCCATGAATGAGTGTTTGTAGAAAATAAAGAAGTAAATCTTGGTATTGAGTCAATAGATCGGTGCTTCTAGGTACTGTGATGATGAGAGTGTGAGATTAGAAAGGCCCGCTGAAATCAACCGTGCATCTGCAGACAGGGGACCACTAGGTACTCACTGCAAAGGATGGAGTAGCTTGAGCCAGGGGTTTGAGAACCAGCATGGGCAACACAGGGAGACCTCGGCTCCACAAAAAAATAAATCAGCTGGGTGTGATGGTGTGCACCTGTAGTTCCAGCTACTTGGGAGGCTGAGGCAGGAGGATCATATGAACCCAAAAGTTGGAGGTTGCAGTGAGCCGAGATAGTACCACTGCACTCCAGCTTGGGTGACAGAGGGAGACCTTGTCTCAAAAAAAAAATTCAAGTAGATCCATATTGAAATGGAAAGATGCTTACTTTACATCTTGTAGAGTAAAAAAGAAGCAACATGTACAATATGACTCTTTTATGTAAAACTGATTGCATGTCTGCGTGTGTGTGTGCACGCAGAGAGGTGGCTGGAAGGACATTCATCACAATGTTAGCCACGGCTGGCACTGATGGTGGGATTTCAGGTTATTTTGTGCTTTTCTGTCTCATTTCCATTTGTTATAATGATCATATATAATTTTTAGAGCCCCCAAGCACTATTTTCATTTAAATGAAAAGAGCAGACTCTTTCTGTACTTTGCATTCTCTCTTAAGGAAATCATCCACTTCCACTGGAACTGCTGGGATGCTGATAATAGGGCTTCTCTCACAGGCTGCCGTGAGGGTGAAATTCACATCTGAAGGCATAGGCTCGGTGCCCAGGTCTAACATAAGCTGACTGGAAACGCTTTCCTCTAAAAGAGGAAGAGTGGGGCTGGGAGTGGTGGGAAGGGCTGAGTCACTGACTCAGTCTCGAAGCCTGCATCTTAGTATTTAGTGGCTGAGACCAGGGCCGCTGCACTGGGCCACGCCAGGGTCCTATTCAGAGTATAGTATACGTGATCCCCAGATATTTGGGCAATGGCACTGTGACTGCACCTGGGTGCCACAGTGGCTTCCTGTGATGCCAGGCTCAGAGGTGAAGACACCAGCCTGCCTTCCTTACTTAAGTAATGGAGACAAGGTCAGACGCGGTGGCTCACGCCTGTAATCCCAACACTTTGGGAGGCTGAGGAGGAAGGATCGCTTGAGCCCAGGAGTTCAAGACCAGCCTGGGCAACAAGACAAGGCCCCTCCCGCCTCTATAAAAAATAAAAAAATTAGCTGGGTGTAGCGGTACATGCCTGTAGTCCCAGCTACTTGAGAGACTGAGGTGGAAGGAGTGCTTGGGCCTGGGAGTTTGCGTGGCTACAGGGAGCCATGACTACGCCACTGCACTCCAGCCTGGACAACAGAGTGAGATCCTGTTTCAAAAACAAAAAACAAGTAGGGGAGACTATTCACCTTACCTTATTGACCTTGAGGACGGCGGGGGTTGGAGGGATTTCCCAAGGTGAAGAAGGTGAAAGGACCTGAGGCAGAGTCCAGGGCCTGGTGGAGGCTCAACAAATCGTCGTTTGTTCCCCTGAATGATGAGAAATTTTCCAGGTGGACAAGGGGGGAGTTAGGCGTGTAGAGACAAAGGAGATAAAGCTGCACATCTGGGTAATGGCAATGAAGGCAGGATAGAGAAAAGCAGCCAAGTGGCAACTTTTTCACAGGCATGGATTTGTCTACATTAAAATAGGTTTCTTGAAACATCATTTTTGGAAATGCCTTCACAGAATGAAATACAAACGTATTGCTGGTGTACACAACTCCAATATATAGAAAGGTTTCCCCTCCCCATCCCAACCCCTGCCACAAATGGCTGCCAGACTCCCTAGGTGGACACAGCCACCAGCTCACACAGGGATCGGCAATGTGTGCTGATACTGGACACCTTTCCGGGAAGCCACTCCAAAGACAGCAGCATTTCAAAATGCTTTTTGCTGTTGCAATCTCACCTAGGATCTTGGCCCTAAAGGAATGGATTTGACAGTGTGTGCAACCCTAGACTTGTGTGAATAAAATAGACCAGAGAAGAAGGAGATAGGGTCTTGGAGCATTAGAGATACTATTCTTCTGACATGGGCTTCTAAGAAAAACTTAGATTGTAGCAAAGAATCAAATTCTATTGTCAGCAGAGAATCTCCCTCATTGAAGAAAAAAATGGGCGGATGATTGCACTTGTTAGATATTAGCAATCGAAGCTAGTGCTTCTATAGTACGCTTCCTGTTCTAAGAACCCTGCATACATGGGCTTCTGTAGTCCTCACTCCCATTTTACAGATGAAGAAACTTTGCAGGGTTGACTTGCCCAAGGTCACACATCAGCAGAGAAGCCACTTCACTGGGGGCAGCAACAACTATCGGTGTATGTCCTGGTTTATGCAGTGTCTCTCAAATGCCACATCTGATTCCTACGCTTGCCCCGAGCGACACATGTTGACAAATAAGGAAATGGTAGCTCAGAAACAGGGAGGGGCCTTGCTCAAAGCTTCATGGTTAATGAGGAAACCAGGCTTTCAGATTTCAGATCTTGTGCTTTTTTTTTTTTTGTAAACTCAGGGGTCTGTGAGTTCTTTAGGAACAAGATTTTCTGTTTTCAATGTGAGAATCTTGAAAACAAAAAAGCGAAAAACCCATTGGCAATGAAAATTTGCAATCTGAAAGATGTTTTAGGGGAACAGGCGTTGGTTATTGAGTTGTCTTTGCGGTACTTTTGGGTCTGCAGAGATGGAAAATGGAAAAGGGGTTTGCTTGTTCCCAAATGGAACAATGAGTTTTACCAGGCCCTTTCGCTTGGTGATAATGTATTTTAAAAATCTCATCTTCTGTTCAAATTTATTTCAGTCTGTTAAAAAAAAAAAACAACTCTTCAGGTGATGTCCCAGAAGTTGAGCTAAAAGCAGAGCTTTCTGGGTTGGAGGTGGTTGTTAAGGAGTCCTTCCGTTCAGGTGGGATCAGGCTGCAGCTGTGATGGTTTCACACTGAGGCCAGCAGGATCGTGCCCAACTGAGCTTTCTTATGAAGTGGCCCCACAGGCCTCAGAGCAGCCAGACCAGCCGGATAGTGCAGGCGCCAAGCACCATCCATGCCAGAACAAGCCCTGGCAGTCACAAGAGAAGTGGAAGCTTCTGGTGGCAGAGGGAAGCAGGAGCTCTGACACCCGGGGGCAGCTTCCCAACTGCTGCCATTTTGCACAGGCCACAAGATACGGCAAGGAAGGCCAGGGATGAGCTAGAAAGAGGGATTCTCGTGAATCCTGAGATAAGGCTGACAGCCATCAGAAAGGTGCAAGTTCCTGTCATTTCGTTTCAAATTCCCTAAATTGTCATCTTTTGAAGTGAACTTTCCATGTGCAGGCCTTTTTACTATTTCACAAAAGCCCTTCTTGTAGTTATGTGTGTTGATCCATTTGGGCACCTAGCACAGATGAGAAGGTCAAGGCCTGGAGACTTTGTGCTCCAGGGCTGTGCGGCTGGTTGTCTCCAGGAACACAGCTCTGACAGCCAGCAAGAGTATGCTTTATTAGTTTTATTTTTATAGGGTAAAAAAGCATAATTGAGAAGTAGCTAAGTCCCTAAACGACACTCATGGAAAGCCATGGTAGTTCCACAGTGAGCCCATAACAAAGCCACTGCCATTTGCCTCGTAGCAGTTTAATGAAATGGCAAACAGCACCCAGGAGGAAATGAACAGTGCCATAGGTTGGAAACTGAAACCTGCACATTCGTGGCAAATGTCACTGCATTTACAGGGAGAGAAAAAAAAACCACATGACTCTCCTTTGTATGTTAAGGACTTTTTATTTTCAGGCCCTTTCAGAGGAATCAATTCCTTTAAACCTTTGTAAAATGCCACAGGAGCCAAGGTTAAGCAATGCTCTTAACTTAGGAACTGACCCTCTCCAGGCAGAGTCTCCAAAGTAGATTACCTCGAAATCTCAAAGAGGCAGTTCTACAAGAGGAGCCTTTGAAGAAGCCAATCCTGTTTTCCATTGTTTTGCTTTCACACAAGTTGAACTTGAACTCTTACCTTTCTCCATTTATAACAACCAAAGTCCACCTTAAAAAATTAAAGGCTGGGTGTGGTGGCTCATGCCTGTAATCCCAGCATTTAGGGAGGCTGATGTGGATGGATCACCTGAGGTCCGGAGTTCGAGACCAGCCTGACCAATATGGTGAAACCCCATCTCTACTAAAAATATAAAAATTAGCCAGGTGCAGTGGCGGGTGCCTGTAATCCCAGCTACTTGGGAGGCTGACGATGCCGTGAGATCGCGCCACTGCACTCCAGCTTGGGTGACAGGGCGAGACTCTCTCAAAAAAAAAAAAAAAAAAAAATTGCAAGTAATGGCTTCTGTGGAAGCAAATCTTGATTTAGGGGCACACAATCTCAGATTCCACCCGCTCGGGATAGACAAACAGGAAAGCCAGACGCTCTCTGGGGACCACACTTGTGGCTGCCCACACTGCTCTGTAGTTGCCAAGAGGGTGGGAAGTAGAGACAACAAAGAACGTGAAATGAAGCTTTGTCATCGCCGTCTCGGATGGTGGACTCCCGCCTGGGAGAGGCTGGTGGCCGGCTGCTGCCAGCTCACTCCCCCACAACTGCAATTCCTCTTTCCCCGTCACACTGCTATTTCTAAATCAGCACCGTAATCAGAATGATTTCCATGAAAACAAAAGCTCATTTTCCTAACTTGCGCTCCAATGCATATGTCGTTAAAGGCCTGAGATCAGAGTCTGGTGGTTTTCCTGTTTCAACCTGACTTTCTGTCCCTAGGGTATATAAATAACCTACTCCTAAGTTTGCTTCTCGAATGACAATCAGTTTTATTTCATGAGTTATGGTGTCCAAATGAGTTAATTTGCTTTTGTCACCGTCTGAGTCAAAATAGGCCACCTGCAGGCCTCATGCAAAATTTAGAAACTAGATAGACGATTTAAGCCTCAAAAATGCAAATAATTTTTTTTGGGTGCACACAGGAGACGACGGATCTGGGGTGTGGTCAGCAGATGACCAGCCGTGGCCTTGAAGGCAGTTTCCAGTCTCTGCAGCTGCGGGATGAGGGTGAAGTCCCCTATTTGCTCTGCTCAGCCTCTCTGTTGAGTATTTAAGAAATCCTGATTCTCCGTGTTCTGCCAGGGAGGATACTGCAGAAAGGTGGACTGGTGTGGCCATTATTTCAGCATCTTCACCATGTACGGGCCTTGTAATCTGTAGCCGATCTTTCTATAATAATTCCTGGTGCCGACCCCTGCAGAAAAATTGAAGTAAAAAAAGGAGCGTTCACTTTAGTAATTCTCAAAAGTCGGCATGTGCTTCCCTCAGCCTTATACCCTTCCCCCACCCAGAGACCAAATTCTCTCCCACATAAAATCTCAGTTTAATAAGTTTGGAACATTATTACTTTGAATTCAGGCTGCATTAAAATACAGAAACTGCTAAGTGGAGAGAAGTTAGTCTCTTTCCCTGATTTTTAACATAAGCTCAGGGTATGTGACACACACACTCACAGGCAACAGCAAATGTGCTCACCCATATGTTGGAGCCTGTGTATTCACTATCCTATAGGCAGCACCAAGAGAGGTAGATTTACTGTCTGAGCTGCCTATGCTTCAGATGAGGCCAAACGATGGATGGTTTCCCAGACGTTTTAAAGAGAGAAGAGTAGGGGGAAAGATGGAATCTCCACTCAGGTAGCGAAGGTATCTTCACCCAGTAGCGAAGGTATACTTGTGGCTACTGTCAGAAGTTGTTGGGAGTATACAAGGCTTAACAGGAAAAAGTGTTTTCCTCATTAGCTGGTGTCAAAGAAGCAGGTTTGCTGGAATGGCCCTGGCTCATGAAGTATGGTCTGTGAAGAGAAGTGTAGGTTTTCCACAGCAAGCAACTGTCCAGTTCTCTGTTGACACCAACTGGGTGTTCTACAATTTAACTCAATTTGAATACTACCTACTCTGATGAGCACAAAGCCCCCTAGTTCCAAGCTCAGTCCAGATACTGCCCCGCAACTTCAGACACCAATTGCAAGCAGAGGGTCTGCAGGTTGCCTACAACTGCTGTCCGACTGGGCTACAAATAGAGGGTTCCTACAAGCCCCTCTTCAGATTTGATAATTTGTCATAATGGCTCAGAGAGCTCAGGGCAACATTTACTTACGTTTACCAGTTTATTCCAGGATATGATAAAAGACACAAGTGAACGGCCAGGTGAAGAGGCACACAGGGTGAGGTCTGGGAGGGTCCTGAGCACAGGGCTGTCTGTCCCCACTGTGATGGGGTGCACCATGCTCCCAGAAAGTGGATGTGTTTGCCAAAATGAAAAGTTCTCTGAACGCCATCTTTTAGGGATTTTATGGAGTTTCACCGTGTAGGTATGATCAATTACTAACTCCATTTCCAGCCCCCTTCCCTCCCTGGAGGATTAAGGGTGGGGCTGAAAGTCCAACCCTCTCATCATAGCTTGATCTTTCTGGTGACAGGTCCCCACCCAGAAGCCCACCAAGAGTCACCATATTAGAACAAAAGATGCCCCTTGAACCCCTACAGCTCAGGAAATTACAAGGGTTTTAGAAGCTCTATGTCAGGAACCAGGAACAGAGACCAAATTATATTTTTTATGATGTCTCAGCATTCAAGGAACATGAACTAGTTGAAGTTGGTACGAAAGGTCCATTACCCCTGCATATTGGACCCGTTCCTCAAAGAGCCCGGCTGTCTGTATCTGGGAGTGAGACAGCTGAGGCTGGGCGGGGAGAGCTATCAGCAGCACCTGCCGCAGGCACTCCCTCGCTCCCTCTCTGCACGTCCCTGCACTGGGCTTTGGAGAAGTGCATCTCCTGATTCTTCTCTAGCTCGCTGGCTGCTCTTCCTGTCTCCTTTGCTGGTTCCTCCTCGTATCCCTAACTGAAATCACTGCAATATGCAGTTCTTTTGTGCACATGCTTCCTGTGACACTGAGCATAAACCTGCATATACATACACTGGCAACCCCTAAATCTGTCACTCAGAGCCTGAGATTCGTCCACAGGTGCTGCATGACCCACCTGAATGTCTAAATCGGCATGGGAGGTGTAGCAAGTCAAAAACCCAACTCCTGGTGCCCTGCCCCCACAAGCTCCCTCCCTCAGGAAGCTCCCTCTCTGTAAATGGCCACTCCACTGCCAGTTGTTCAGGCCAACTGATTCCCATCTTTCTGTCAAATTCCCAATCAAGAGACTTGAAGAAAATGAAAGAGGAAGGCCTGAGGCTACAGGGGTGGGGACAGGATTCTAGGGAGCAGGAAAAACAAATGTGAAAGCCCTGAGATGGGCGTGCGTTCGTCCTTACTCAAGGAACAAGGAGGCACCATCATGCAGGTCTCCTAAGGAATCTGGCTTTTATTCTGAGTGGGATGGAAGAATGAGAGGATGCTGGTCAAAGGAGGGACATGATCTAACTGCTGCTTTGAGAACAGAATGAAGGCTCCAGGAGGGCAGGGGTTTTGTTCTGTTCACTGTAGAGCTGCCGGTACCCAGAGCGATGCCTGGCACATGTGAGGTACATGGTAAATATTTGCTCACTGAATGGATATGTGACCAAGGGCAGAAATAGGGAGACCAGGTAGGAATCGATGACAATAATCCAGGTGGGAGATGGTGGTGGCTCAGGCTGAGTCACAGTGGTGAAAAGCAGCCGGAGCCTGGGCACATGTGGAAGGCAGAGCGAAAAGAATCGGCCGATGGATGTGGGGTGTGACAGGGGCCAAGTGACTCCAAGGTATTTAGCCTGAGTAAAGGAAGAGTCTGGAGAAATAGGAGCCACTGTTGCCTGGGAGTGAGGAGACGGTGGGAAGAGCTGCAAGGGGAATCAGGAGCGGGGCTCCAGTCAGGCTGAATGTGGAATGGCTGCTAGACATTCATGCCAAGATGCTGAACACTGATTTTGGAAGCGTTTCTTGTTCTTAAAGAGACACAGGGAGTACTATGGGTTAGGTATTTGTCTGCTCTGAAACTCATGTTGAAACTTAATCCCTATTACTGAGAGGTGGGGCTATGACGAGGTGACTAGAGTGTGAGGGCTCTGCTCTCATGAAAGGATTCATTTATTCATGGACTAATAGGATAATGAGTTCTGGTGGTTTTACAACAAGAGGAACAGGGTCCTGAGCTGGCATATGCAGCCCTGCCACTGCGTGATGCCATGTGCTACCCTGTGCCACCGCAGGACTCCACAGAAAGTCCCCACCCTCAGGAAGGCCCTCACAAGATCCAGCCCTTCGACCTTGGACTTTTCAGCCTCCAAAACTGTAAGAAATAAATTCCTTTTCAGGTATTCTGTTAAAAGCAATTGAAAATGGACTTAGAGAGGGATGGTCTCTTTTCCTGGATGTTGCTTTGCAAGGTAATTTTGGACTGGGGCAGTTGTCTTGCAAGGGGTTGAAGTGGCTGATGCAGAGTGAGAAGGCATAGCCACCTGGCTTCTTTTGGAAACTGCTGAACCCTAAATTAACCAGTCCCAAAGCTTCTCTATATATTTCTTATGAAATACTTTCCATTTGGTTTAAGCCATTTTGAGGATATTTTTGATTTTAAGTATACAGCTCGGTGTTGCTAAATACATTCACATTGTGGTACAACCATCACCCACCCATCTCCAGAACTCTTTATCTTGTAAAGCTGAAACTCCGTACTCACTGAACACCAACCCTACTCCCCCTCTTCCAGCCCCTGACAACCCCCATTCTACTTTGTGTCTGCATGAATTTGACTCCTGTAGATACCACATGGAAGTGGAATCATGCAGTATTTGTCCTTTTATAACCGGCTTATTTCACTTAGCACAATGTCTTCAAGGTTCATGCATGTTGGGTATAAGCCACTGAGCTGAGTTTTCTGTGACTTGTAACTAAAAATATCATAACTGACAAGTAAGCTTGAGGACAGGAAGAGAAAAACAAACGAGGTCAAGCCACTATTTAAAATCAGAATTCAGAGTAATTCTGAACACATCGCTCTCCTGCTTAGAATCACTAATGATATGTCCCAAGATAAAGTTCAAATTCCTTAGCCTGATCCACAAAGTCTTTCCTGCCCAGACTCTTCGACTTTAGTTCCTGGCACAGTTGACTAGGTCCAGAATCAGCAAACCAGGCCTGGCGTCACCACCCAAGCTCAGCCACTGCCTCTGGGCGCTTCCCTCAGCAGCTGCCCACTCTGTCTACAAGGGCACTCCCAGCCACCCTCCCACTCATCCCCGAGGTCCCACCAGGAGACCTTTGCAGATACTTCCCCTATCTACAAAGCCAGAATTCACAGCACCCTCTCTCCAGGCTGGCTGTGTGCCTTAATTAGAGTTCCATTGTTTTAGTAATCACACTGCACAGGTCTGTCTCCCTCCCTAGGATGTCAGCTCTTTCAAGTCAATGGCTTCTATCATCAGTGTCTGGCATATAAGCAAGATGCAATAAATGTTTGCAGATCTCTCATATGCTGGTCAGCTATTCTTACGTTGTGTATATACAAAGAAATGTGTTCCTGGAGGATGTATGTGAAAAAAAAAAATGGCTCTCTGTTGGGTGTTGGGTAATGGAATGATTCAATGTACAAGAGCTGAAGGGCAGGACGACTTCTTAACCTAGGTACAAATTTCCTACCTTGTTAGCTGAGAGATTAAGAGGCACCTTCCTGACTTATATTATTATCTCTATCTAACAAAAACTGCCCCAAATCTTTCAGAAATATTTCTGGCTTTTTATATTTCTATTTTACTTTTACAAAACAGATACTGTTTTCCATGGACTTAAAACAATGTATCTTGGAGAATGTCAAACACATAAAAGTGCAGAAGACAGTGCACTGAACCTCCCTGCACCCATCACTCAGCTTTAGCAGGGACAATTCACCCAGGAGACCTCTTTTTTTTTTTTTTGAGATTGAGTCTTGTCGCCCAGGCTGGAGTGCAATGGCACGGTCTTGGCTCACTGCAACCTCCGCCTCCCACCCAGGAGACTTCTAAGCTTCGAGCTTTCTATTCACGTGAACTTAGAAAACATCTCTAACATTTCCTTTTGGTTCTGCTCAGCTCAGTTCTTGGAGACATGTTTAGTTTTGCTCTTTTATATGTCCCCTGTCAAATGAAAATGATGGCCTAATTTTCAGAAGGAAGATGTGTAATTGTTGGTCCAAGAGCTTCACTTCCAAAAATATGCATCAACCTATATTTGTCTACCATAAATGGCTGCAGAGGTGAGAGAGAAGAGTTCCTTACATCTAACACAGGACCAGACAGTCCTTGGATAACCAGAAAGTTCAACAATCAAGAGTGCCCTGATTTCTTAGGCATGCTGGTTGAAAGAGCTGCTTTACTGGGGTACATCTAAGCATTTCTCATCATGATTCCCACGGAGCTACAGGCTCCTTGGGCCTTCTACTTTTTCCTTTCTACAGGAGGTGTGCCCTAGAAACGATTACCACCTTGGGCAGGGGCACTCAGGCCTCACGATGGGCCTTTTGGAGGAAAGCTGTGTATTGAAGCTCTTGTCCTTGTTTTCAATAAGACGCGGCAGGCCTGAGATGGCGAGCTCAGCCCTGAGATGGAACACTGTCTCCAGGTCCTCTGAGAAGTGCTGGCATCCAGGGGAGGGAGCTTCACCTCTAGCCAGTCTGGACTCTAACCTCTGCTCACCTAAAGAGCTAAATTTCTTTCTGCCTCTTGTTTTTTGAAAGAAAAATTTCCTCCTGTTTCTATAACCTGCAGAACAGGTTGGGAAAGGCATTAGCCCTGCACTTAACTACCAGGGTTGGGGTGAGGGCCTTGCTCTGCTCTGATCCCCTCTCCATGTTCAGCAGGGCTCCCAGAAAGTCCTCTGTCATAGTAACTTTCCTTTTGTTAGCCAGCCAAGAAAAAGCAATCATCCTTCAGAGCTGACGTCAGCCACCCTCCTGGACTGACGTGCAGGCTGCCTGGACTGTCTCCGAGTCCTCAGCCTAACTGCTCTGCCTCCCCTAGAGAAGAGGCGCCCACAGGCTGTATGAGGAGCCAAGTGCTCCCCTGGGAGGGGAATGAGCAGGAATTCACTCCATGCAGCAGCCTCAGGGTGCCCTGCTACAGAGCCAGCATTAAGAACAGCAGGAGTGGGGAAGAGTCCAAATGCAGACTGTGTTTTGTAGCACTTTGGAAGGCCAACAGGGTAGATCATCTGAGCTCAGGAGTTCGAGACCAGCCTGGGCAACATGGCAAAACCCTGTCTCTACTGAAAATACAAAAAATTAGCTGGGTGTGGTGGTGAGTGCCTGTAATCCCAGCTACTCGGGAGGCTGAGGTGTGAGAATTGCTTGAACCTAGGAGGCAGAGGTTGCAGGGAGCTGAGATCGCGCCACTGTACTCCAGCCTGGGGGACACAGTGAGATTCTGTCTCAAGAAAGAATGGCAGGAGTTGGGGGAGTCCAAACACTGGCTTTGTTTTATCCTCCCAAGTTCTCTCATCTACACCCTGAGCTTTCCTACATGACTTTTTCCTACTCTGTAGGCAGGATAAATATTTTTATCTTCCCCACTCTACCAGCAATGATGATGAGATGAGTTAGGTGAAAAAAGAATACCTTGCCAAGTGCCTCCCCTCTGCCTCTGCCCCAGGACATCCACCCCCTTTGGGAGAAGAAAACAAGCCTGCTTATTTGTACATGAGTTTTACTATATATAAGTTATTAAAATGACTTCCACTGCACACTTTAGATCAATTACAGGTAGACCCATGGAAAGGGGTTACATTAAAGGCAGAGGACACTGCTTGCTCTGGGATGGGCTGAGAGTAGTAGTCATTCAGCACTTAGTGGGAAAGCCCCTCTCCCAAGGATGACCTCTGGCTACTGTTCCAAGGCGGGCTGGCAAGAGCCCCTGGCCTCCCTGTGAATCTCTAACGCGGAGGAGACCCAGGGGTACAGCGTCTCTCTGATCCTTTTCTGAACCAAATGTCCTCAAGCCCCTCATGATGAGAAAGAAATCCTCTGCTTTGATTCCATGTCCCTCTCCAAAAGATACGCACCATGTGGCTTAATCTGCTAACTCAAGGATTTGGGAAAGAGGGGAATCACAGGCAATGCATATGCTGAAGCCTGGGCCCCTGGCTACAGGAACACACTCATCCTGGGCTGCTCAATGCTCTTTAGTAAAAATGGGAAATCAAATCACACAACTTTAGATTAACCAAAGGCCAAAAACAAAAAAACAACAAAACAAAAACAACAACAAAAAAATGCGGGGGTGGGGGACAACAAACCCAGATGTGTTTTTTTTGTTTCTTTGTTTTTGAGACAAAGTCTCACTCTTGTCGCCCAGGCTGGAATGCAATGGCGCAATCTCAGCTCACTGCAACCTCTGCCTCCCAGGTTCAAAGGATTCTCCTGCTTCAGCCTCCAGAGTACCTGGGATTACAGGCACCTGCCACCACGCCCAGCTAATTTTTGTATTTTTAGTGAAGACGGGGTTTCAACATGTTGGCCAGGCTGGTCTCGATCTCCTGACCTCAGGTGATTGACGCGCCTCGGCCTCCCAACATGCTGGGATTACAGGCGTGAGACACTGTGCCTGGCCACAAACCCAGATGTTTACTTAAATTCTGCTGTGATTCTATTTGAGAGAGAAATTGTAGGGGAAAGAGTGGGGAGATTGAGTAAGCCAGTCTGTGTGGTACTTGAGTTTGTTGAAAACCAACTCTTTGTTCCTCCAAGTTACTGCAGCCTTTTGTTCTAAGGGGATAAATGCAATACCACAGTAATGTCTTTGGACACTAAAAATAAGTACACCTTTCCTCTAAAAGGGAAAATAAATCACAAATCAAGAGCAGGAAATGAACTTAAGTGCTACCTGGCTTGTGATTCTAATTCCATCCCAAACAAACAAACAAACAAAAAAACCACTTGGTAGAAGCTAGAGGGAGATTTAAATACCTGCCAGGCATTGGATTGCTAGAGGCTCTCCATGCACTAATTTCTTTAAAATGTAACAAGATTGCAATTATTGTCCTAGGAGAAAGGTGAGTTTCAGAATGGGTCATAACTCAAGGCCACAGGATAGGGAAGTAGAACTGTAACTGAGACCCAGCCTGCCCGACCCCATGGCCCAGAGCGTTTCTAATGCGCCTGGCACCTATGTGATGGGGTAGGCCCACCCAACTCCCCCGACTCTGGTCTTGGACCTTGAGTCAGAGTGGGTAAGCACATCCCTTCTTTTCTGGTAAAGAAAGGACTTGCCATTTATCTTAATCACCTCACCTCCTGTATCTGTGTCCAGTTTTTCAATATCCTTTGATAACTCATTAGATGAAACAAACATGGTGACTATTTCCATTTTTAACAATATGGCTTAGTAAGAAACTGAAGAATAAATCACAGAAAAAGGTCTGATAACAGGCAATAAGAAACTTTGTAAACAGATTCAGCTTACAAATGTGAGAATGGGAAGGGGGAAACTTTTCAGTAACAACTTGGTAAAGTGCAGTCACCATTTCTAAAACGACAAGCACTACAACACAGAGTTTGGAGGAAAACAACAAAGAAGGCTCAATGATGGAAGCTAGAGCAGGGCAGAAGAGTCAGGAGTATTTAAGCTTAGCGAACAGATGACTTCAGGCTTGATTATGGCAGACAAAATTAAGAATAATGCTCCAGCCAAAGACAATGAAAATACTGGGACAAAATTTAAAATGTTTCTGCTAGGAAAATATCAGAGACTGTTAAGAGCTCTTAATTGTCAGGTGAAGAATAAGGAGAAAATGTGAGCTTCCAGAAGGGAGTAGAAGTGTTTGTGTCTCAGGGTGTGTGATCTAGGAAGGGCAGCTGAGATACCGGGGGCGCGGGGACGGTGTCTTGTGGCCACCAGAAACAGAGAAGCAGTCATAACACTCCCCCAGCGCCCTGCTGTTTAGGAGGTGTGGAAGCAACTCTACCTCTCAGTTTCTTCCACACTTCGAGGAGGCTTGAAGAGATGGAACATGGGTCTGAATTCAGAGCCTGGCACAGACAGGGACCCAAGCATAGCACCCTCTCTTCTGGATTGTATTCTGAAAGGCTCTGAATTGGGAGGAGGGACTGGTGTGGTGGGGATAGGAATCTTCTAGATAAACTACAGTCTTGGTCCTAGACAATTATAACTGAGATGCCTGGCTAAAGGAAACAGGTCTTCCTTGGAGGAAGCGAGCGTCACCTAGGTCTTCAAGTATTCCCGAAAGCAAATTCTCATATCAAATGCCTAGCAAATGATGAGGTGCACTTTGAGACAGGACATGACAAGAAACAGCAGAGACTCCAGATGTAACATCACTAGACACAGACTGCAAACAGGTATGCTTACTATGTTCAATGTCTGAAAACAACTGGAAACATTAAAACATGACATCACAGAATGGAAAAAGATACCAGAAATTTAGGAAATGTTAAAGTGTGGGACCAATGCATCAATGGATGGGTCTAGCAGATCAGAGCTAAATCAGTAACCTGAAAGATTAATTCAGAAGAAATTATGGACAACAAAGCAACATTGGTGGGGAAGAGGGTATTAGACACAGTGGATACAATAAATAGGTCTAAAATATGTTTAACTGGAGTCCTAGGAAGAGAGGTGAGGGAGAATGGGCAAGAATCAATATGCATGTGTTAGAGGCTGCAAATCACACAGAACTGATTTTAACACCCAGTTCACTGATTAAAGAAGTCCAAAGAAGCCCAAACGGGAAATCCATACCTAGAAATATCCTAGTAAAACTAGAGAAAAACCAAGACAGTGAAGACAGTCTGAAAGAATAAAAATAATATATATTTAAAAAAAAACTCCAGAAGTAGCCTAAGGGAATATCCTCAAAGACAGCTGATTTCTTACCTGCAACATTAAAAGCCAGAAAATATGGGAAAGATAGATACAAAGTACTGAAAGAAAATACCTGCAAACCCAGAATTCTATACCTAGTAAAGACGACCTTTAAGATAAGGGTCCCCAACCGCCAGGCCACACAACATTTACAGCTACTCCCCATTGCTCACGTTACTGCCTGACGAGCGGTAACCACCTCCTGTCAGATCAGCAGTGGCATTAGATTCTCAAAGGAGTACAAATCCTACTGTGAACTATGCATGCGAGGGACCTAGGTTGTGTGCTCCTTATAAGAATCTAATGCCTGATGATCTGTCACTGCCTCCCACCATCCCCAGATGGGACTGCTGAGTTGCAGGAAAATAAGCTTGGAGCTCCCACTGATTCATATAATTATTTCATTATATATTACAATGTAATAATAGAAATAAAGTGCACAATAAATGTAACACACTGGAATCCTGAAACCATCACCCCAACCCCTTTACTATCAGTGGAAAAACTGTCTTCCACAAAACCAGTCCCTGGTGCCAAAAACGCTGGGGACCACTGCTTTAATAATAATGCAAAATAAAGACATTTGTATACAATCAAAACTGGAACAACTTGCTACCAACAGATAATAAATTCATAATAAAGGTATAAAGAAAACAAGGTGTGCAAACTACCGAAATATCCATCAACAGTAAAATAGCTAAGCTGTAGTACATCATGGAATCCTACATGTCAATGAAAATGAAGAAAATACTTTAAAGATATAGCAAAGATAGAAGAGCAAAGAAAGTGGTAAATATACAGTTGCCCTTGGTATATGTGGTGGGCTGGTTCCAGGACCACCTACCAAACTCTGCACATGTCTTGCAGTTAGCCCTGCAGAAGCTGCATCTATGAAAAGTCAGCCTTCTGTATACGCAGGTTTCACAGCCCACAAATACCATGTTTTCAATCTGTGTTTGGTTGAAACAAATTTGAGTATAAGTGGACCTGTGTTATTTAAGGGTCAATTTTATCAGTAAATCTAAGTGAATACTAACTGTACATAATATCTTGGGGATTTTAGAAAAACTTGCACGGACATGTGCACAGAGCAACTTCAGAAAGAGGATCTCCAAATGGCCAGTAAACACATGAAAAGGTAGTCAAAATCATCAGTTATCAGGTAACGCAAATTAAAACCACAAAGAAATGCCACTCATTTATCAGTATGGAACAACTGAAACTCATACATTTCCTGTAATAGTGAAAAATTGTAGAAGCACTTTAGAAAGCCACTTGGCAGAATCCTCAGCTAAATCTATGTACTCTCTACAACCCAGCAACTCCACTCTGAGGTGTACATTCTACAGAAATATGTCCTTATGTGTCCCAAAATACATACACAAGAATATTCGTAAGTCTAACCTGGAAACCTAGCAAGAGTTAAGACAGATAAATTGTGAACTATCGGCATAATGGAATCCTATATATCAATGAAAAGGAATGAAATGCTGCTACTACAACATTGGCTCAACCTCACAGCAATGTTGAGCAAAAGTAACCAGAACAAAAATATGCAACAACAAAACTAGACTATGTAGTTAAGGGATACAAACTTAGGAAGAAAATACCAAAAAAGTTAGGATACTGGGAAGGAAGAGGGAGGGGCCAACAGAGGCACTTCTTGGATGCTGGTTATTGACCTGAGTGGGGGTTATAGAGTGCTATGGTCTGAATGTGTATCCCCCACAAAATTCATATGTTGAAACTTAATCCCCAATGCAATAGTATTATGAGGTGAAGTCTTTGGGTGACAATTAGGTCACGAGGCCTCTAGAACTACGAGAAATTTCTCATTTATAAATTACCCAGTTTTGTTATAGCAGCCTGAGTGAGCTAAGACATATAGGTGTTATTTAACATTTTATAAACTCTGCTATTTGTTACAGCTTCCAGTAAACTTTTAAAATGAAAAAGAAGGCAAGATTAAATAATCTCAACTATGTGACTGCTTAAATGGGGAATGAATTCAATTCTTCACGTCCATGGAAAAACAAGTGAGCCAGGGTTGTGATTCCAACTGGACAAAGAACGAACATGGAATTATTAATGTGATTTAATAGAAGAAGAAATAATGAAGTTTAATTGATCAAGTATTTGCTCAGTATGTACTAGGAGCCTGGAAATTGAAGAGTTTTATCTCTTGGAATTCCTTAAGAAAAACCTTGGCTTAATAATTTAAATGTTTTCATGTCTGAAGCAGGAAAATGAATCAGTTATTACAGGCGCATTCTTGTTTTTTGATGCTTACTTGTTAGGACACAGGCCACCCTTCACTGCCAGTAATGTGTTCTTAGATGGAATTAAAATTGAGGCCACATCATATTCTCATAGCCAAACTTGTAAATCTATCCTTTAAAGCTTAAATTTCTGCTTTGATTAGATGCAAAACATTCAGTTGATTTATGATGGTTTAATTATAAGAAATCAGTGAAATAAAAACAAATTAAACTGTTTTAATTGCTTTTGGGTTCAATTAATCAACTATTGCCTACTTGATATGTCTACCAACATTAAAACAAGGAAATATATTCATTAGTTTCATTCACTTGTTATTGAAATGAGACTTTATTATTTCTCATTGATCTCCTGCCAGGATGGCAATATTTTACTCTTCAACAATGCACACTGATATGAAAGTTGGGAAAAGGTTTTTATCCTGAATGTTTAAAAATGAACCAATTAACTATACGACCCTAAACCTTTCAGAATTTTTTCCCCATTCTATTAAAATCATACAAAGGTTACCCATGAATAATCTTAGTTCTTCAAATTGGTTATTGCAACTAACACAGTACACATTATTCTCCATCACTGTGGAAATACAGAGTATCTCAAGAGAGTCTCCTACCCAGCAACCTAAAGGTTCTTCTACACATTTTGAAAAGACTACCAAGATAAGAACAAAGAAAAAAAACAGGTAATTTACAAAGGATTTTTTTTAATACACAAACTTTTAAAATTACAAACTGTAATTTATCTATTTACAGAATCTAAATAGATACTACCATGGTAACTTACAGTTGGGTGATGCTGGTAGGTTATCTTACAGCTTTAGAAAGTTTTTTTCTTTCAGGGAGTCTGGCCCATGATGTGACATAGGATGGCCCACAATCATCTGATTCAGAAATAGAGTGTCTCTGTTCCTATCAGTGCAGGATGTTTGCTATGTCACACATCATTCTCACTTCTTTACTCATGTCAGACTGTACCATCTTATAAACTGGTAGGAAGAGGGACCCCTTCTATTTATAGTCTCTTTAAATACAGACTTCAAAAGGGAAAATGGCAAGGTAGGAATTTTTAGATTCATCCTTCTGCTAAAACGATTAAGCTGGAAAAAAATAATTGGAACCAACTGTTTGGGAATGCTGGAATTTGATAAGATATTTATAGAAACTAGGGGAGTGTTTGGTGAGGGGAGAGGCTGTAAAACTTCACTTAGGGAACAGCATGCTCAAGCCATCAACCATCCCCCCATTCCTTAGCTCCACCGTAGCCACGGAACGGTAACTTATTTTCCTGGAGCAGCTGGCTGGAACTGGAGTGGGCAATAAGGACCTAGTCCTCCAAAAATTTGGGGCTGTGTATTATGTTCACTTTGGAGGTTCCTGGAAGGACCAGTGCAGACCCTTGTCTTTGTTTTGACCCCATCTCGCTTCCTTCGTGGAATGTATCAAAAGATTTGAAGAGATACATATCCTTTTTTTTTGAACCAGACATTTAAGAAAATCCCTCTCAGGTCACAGGCTGATCATAGAGATAAGAACAGAAATTTCAGTGACTACACACACAATGAAGAACACAGACTTTGCAAAAATAGTTTGGAAAAGTCACTAGACAGGGCCAGGTGCAGTGGCTCCTGCCTGTAATCCTAGCACACTTTGGGAGGCTGAGGCGGGTAGGAGTTTGAGACTAGCTTGGTCAACAAGGTGAAACCCCGTCTCTAATAAAAATACAAAAAAATTAGCCAGACGTGGTGGCACGTGCCTGTAATCCCAGCTACTCGGGAGGCTGATGCAGGAGAATAGCTTGAACCAAGGAGGCGGAGGTTGCAGTGAGCTGAGATCATGCCACTGTACTCCAGCCTGGGTGACAGAGCAAGACTGACTCCATCTCAAGGGAAAAAAAAAAAAAAAAAAGTCACTAGACAAATGCATGATTACAGACCTCAAAAGCAATTCCTCAGAAAGAGAAGAATGATTTCCAGAGTTACCACATTACACTGATTGTGTAGTTCTCAGTAGTTCAATATAAAATTCTAAAGCATACAAAGAACAGGGAAGAATGGCTCATTCACAGAAAAAAAAGAATTTAACAGAAATTATTCCTGTGGAAATCCAGATATTGAGATTACTACTCAAAGACATTAAATCAACTGCATTAAATATGCCTAAGGAGTTACAAGAAACCATGGAAAAAGAAAGGATATCAGGGGGATACTATTAAAAAGAAGGAATGTCAATAGGAATTATATTAAAAAATAGAAATTCTGGTACAGAGATGTATGATAGTAAAAATAAAAAATTCACTAGAGGTGTTCAATGGCAGTTATGAGGAGGCAGCAGACAGAATCAGTGAACTTTAAGATAACGCAACTGAATTTATCTAGTCTGAGGAGCAGAAAGAAAAAATGTAGAAAAATAAAAGACCTGGGGAATACCATCAAGCATACCAATATATGCCTCACTGGAGTCTCAGAGGGAGATGAGAGACATAAAGGGTAAAAAAAAATTTAAAGAAATGGCTGAATGCTTCCCAAATTTGATGAAGGACATGAATCTACATATTCAAGAAGCTCAGCAAATTCCAAGCAGGATAGACTCAAAGAGATCCACAATGATCACAATATGAGTCAAACTGTTGAAAACCTGAGAGAATCTTGAAAGCAGCAAGAGGGAAATGAGTCATCACATACAAGGAATTCTCAATTAGACTAGAAACTATGGGGGTCAGAAGGCAATGGGATGGCACATTTAAAGTGCTGGCTGAAAGAAAAAAGTAAACCTGCCAATCATAAATTCTATATTCAACAAAACTATCCTCCAAGGATAAAAGAGAAATTAGTACATTCCCAGATTAAGAAAAGCTAAAGAAGCTTATTACTACTAGACCTGCCCTGTAAGAAATGCTAAAGGAAGTCATTCAACCTGAAATGGAAGAATAGGCAGTAACTTGGAACCATATGAAGAAATAAAGAACACTAATAAAGATAATTACATAGGTAAACATAAAAGCTAGTATTACTGCACTTTTGGTTTGTAATTCCTCTTTTCTTCCTACATTATTTAAAAGAAAAATTCATTAAATAATAATTTTAAGTCTAGGTTAATGGATACCTAAGTATAAAGATGTAATCTGTGACAATAACAATACAAAGGGGGAGGGACAGAGATGTATAGGAGCAGAGTGTTTGCATTAAAACTAAGTTGGTATTATTCAAATTGAGTGACTGGAGGCTTAAAATGTTAATTATGATCCCCAAGGTAACCACTAAGAAAACAACTAATAACCAAAAGAGTCATAGAGTGACTACATTATCAGACAAAACAAATTTTAAGTCAAAACAGGTTACAAGAGACAAGACCATTACATGGTGACAAATGTTCAATTATCAGGAAGATTTATACAATTACCAACATATATGCACCTAACAACAGAGCTCTAAAATATATGAAGCAAAACTTGACAGGACTTAAGGGAGAAATAAATAGTTCTACATTAAGACTTGGATAATTCAATATCCACTTTCAACAATTAATTTAAAAATTAAGATAAAAGATCAATAAGGAAAGAGAGAACTAGAACAACACTTTAAACCACTTAAATCTAACAGACATATATAGAACATGCTACCACTAATAGCAGAATGTACATTTTCCACAAGTGCACATGGAACATTTTCCAGGATAGATCATATGTCAGGTCAAGAAAACATGTCTTAATAAATTCAAAAAGAACTGAAATTATACAAAATGCCTTTTCTGATCACAAAGAAATGAAACTAGAATAACAGAAGGAAACTGGAAAACTCATAAATATGCAGAAATTAACACATTCTTAACCAATGGGCTAAAGAAGAAATCACAAGGAAAATTGGAAAACACCTTTAGCAAATGAAAGACAAAATGCAACATTCCAAAACTTACAGGATGCAGCAAAAACAGTGCTCAGAGGGAAACTTATAGCTGTAAATGCTCCCATTAAAAAAGCAGATACATATGATCACATTTGGGATTTTAAAAGCAGATATATCTGAAATCAGTAACCTACTCTACACCTTAAGGAACTACAGGGGAAAAATAAAGAGCAAACAAAACCCAATGCTAGCAGAAGGAAGAAAAGAATAGACTGGAGTGAAGATAGAGAATTTTAAAAAAAGATCCAGGCACGGTGGCTCACGCCTGCAATCCCAGCATTTTGGGAGGCTGAGGCGGGCGGATCACGAGGTCAGATGGAGACAATCCTGGCTAACAAGGTGAAACCCTGTCTCTACTAAAAATACAAAAAGAAAAACAAAAATTAGCTAGGCGTGGTGGCGGGTGCCTGTAGTTCCAGCTACTCCAAAGGCTGAGGCAGGGGAATGGCGTGAACCTGGAAGGCGGAGCTTGTAGTGAGCTGAGATCGCGCCACTGCACTCCAGCCTGGGTGACAAAGCAAGACTCCATCACAGTTTTAAAAAAAAAAAAAGAGAGAGAGAATTAAAAAAAAGTAAAAACCAAAAGTTCATTCTTTGAAAAGATCAACTAGCAATGTTTGCCTTAGACTGGGTTAAAAAAGAGAAGACTCAAATCACAAAAACAGAAATAAAGAGGGGGCATAACTACTTACTGTACAGAAATAAGAATTCTATAAGAAAATACTGTGAACTGTACGCCAACATGTTAGATAACCTAGATGAAACAAATTTCTAGAAACATATACAAACGGACTCATAAACAGAAAGTCTACATAAATCTGTAACAAGAAACTGAATCAGTAATAAAAAATGTCCCAATAAGAAAAAGCCCAAAATCAGATGGCTTTACTGGTAAATTCTGTCAAACAATTGAAGAATTAATACTGACCCTTCTCAAATACTTGCAAAAAACTGAAGAGGAAGGACACTTTATAATTCATTTTATAAAGCCAGCATTACTCTGTTAGCAAGGCCAGATAAAGACACTACAAAGAAAACTTTAGACCATCATCCCCTTAAGAATACAGATGCCAAACTCCTCAACAAAATACTAGCAAACTGAATTCAGCAGCATATTAAAAGGATTATATACCACAACCAAGTGGGATTTATCCCTGGAATGCAAGGATAGTTCAACACACAAAAATCAATGTAATACACCATAACAGAATTAAGTGGGGGAAAAAAAATCATACAATCAGCTCAAATGCAGAAAAAGCATGTGACAAAACCCACAACCCATTCATGATGAAAACACCCAATAAATTAGCATAGAAGAGAACTTCCTTAACATTGTAAAGGCCATATGTGAAAAACTCACAGATAATAATATCATGCTCAATGGTGAAAAACAGAAACCTCTCCCCCTAAGATCAGAAGCCAGATAAGGTTGCCCATTTTCACTGTAGTACTTAAAGGTTCTAGTCAGAGGAATTAGGCAAGAATAAGAAATAAAAGGTACCCAAATTGGATAGGAATAAGTAAAACTATCTCTATTCAAGATGACATGATCTTATATGTAGACAATGCTAAAGAATCCACACACATACAAAATTATTGGAGCTAATAAACAAATCTAGCAAAATTGCATAACACAAAATCAATATGCAAGAAAAATCAGTTTATTTCTATATGCTAATAATGAACAATTCAAAAACAAAAATTTAAAAATCTCACAATAGCATCAAAAGAATAAAATATCTTGGAATAAATTTAAGCAAGGAGGTGCAAGACTGGCACATTGAAAACTACAAAACATTGCTAAAAGAAATTAAAGAAGACTAAATAAATGGAAGGCTATCCTGTGTTCATGGCCTGGAAAACTTAACATTGTTAGATGATGATACCATCCAAAGCCATGTAACAATTCAATGCAATCCCTATCAAAATCCCAATGGTGACTTTTGCTGAAATAAAAACAGCCATGTGAAAAATAATATGGAATTTCAAGGAACCCAGGATTGCCAAAAACAATCTTGAAAAAGAAGCACAAACGTGGAGACTCATACTTCCCAATTACTACAAAGCTACAGTGATTCAAACAGTACAGTACTGATGTAAAGATGGACATATAGGCCAGCAAAATAGAACTGAGAGCCCAGAAATAAACTTTCACTTCTCTTTTCGACTGATTTCTGACAAGCGTGCGTGTCAACAACATTCAATGGGGAAAGAAAAGTCTCTCTCACAAGTGTGCTAGAAAAACTGGATATCCACATGCAAAAGAATTAAATTAGACTCATATCATATACAAAAATGAACTCAAAATAGGTCAAAGATCTAAATTTGAGAGCTACAACTTTATATAAAGCCCTTAGAAGAAAACATAGAGGAAAATCTTCATGTCCTTGACTTTGGCAATGGTTTTTTAAATATAACACCAAAGACACAAATAACAAAAGATAGATAAACTGGACTTCATTAAAATTACAAACTTTTGTGCATCAAAGGAAAGTAGCAAGAAAGTGAAAAGGCAACCTGCAGAATGGAAGAAAACATTTGCAAATCACATATTTTATGAAGGTCTAATATTCAGAAAATATGAAGAACTTGTACAACTCAACAACAAAAAGACAAACAATCCAGTTAAAAAATGGGCAACAGACCCGAATAGACATCTCTCTAAAGAAGATAAAAATGACAAAGACATTCAACATCAGTAATCATTACGAAAATATAAGTCAAACCTCCCACAGAATGCCACTAGGATGGCTATAAAAAAAAAAAAGAAAAATCTTAAGTGTTGGCAAAGATGTAGAGAAACTGAAATCCTTGTGCACTGGGGCCACCATGGGAATGAAAAACAGGGCAGTTACTATGGAAAATAGTTTGGTGTTTCCTCAAAAAGTTAAACATAGAGTTATACAATTTGACTTAGCAATTACACTTCTGGGTGTATGTGCAAAAGAAATGAAAGCAGAACTCAAACAGGTATTTGTCCACCCTGCAATATTATTGACAGTAGCCAAAAGGTGGAAACAACCGAAATGTCTATCGGACTGACGGATGATAAGCAAAATGTGGTATGTATATGTAATGGAATATTATCGTGCCATAACAAGGAAGCAAATTCTGAGACATGCTACAGCATGGATGAGCACTGAAGACATCATGGTAAGTGAAATAACCCAGACATAAAAGAACAGATATTCTATGATTCCATTTCACAGAGACAGAAAATAGATTAGAGGACTGTGGGGGGAACTGGGAGTTACTAGCTTAATGGGTTCACAGTTTGTTTAGGGTGTTAAAAATTTTAGAAGTAACAGTGATGGTCATACAACACTGCAAATGTAAATAATACCACTGATTTATACACTTAAAAATGGTTAAAATGGCAAATTCTGCTTTACATATGATTTATCAACTCCCCAAATGAAAAAAGTTTTCTTACAGTGAATAAATTTCTCCATGTGTTTGTAGGGGAAGAATAAATATCTAAGGGTTGGAAAGCTCCAGAAGGAAACCATGTATCCTCAGCCCAAAAACAGGCTTCTGTGTTCCATCATCTGGAAGAAAAATATAAATGGCCAGCATGTGCACCTAAAGCATCAGGTATAAAATAGGGTTGCAAGGGGAAACAGAGAGGCATGTCCTCATGGAAGAGAGATGGCACACAAAGGGTCAGGTGCAGGCTGAGTTTTGTTGGACCTGCCAAGCTCTGCCTAGGAAAGTGTGAGGTGTGATTGTGTTGCCATGCCTGACTATCTGAAAATCTGATACTAGGGTTGGGACAAGAACTCTTGAATTTAGGTCTACCCAAAGGGTCTATCTTTGGAAAAGGCATTAGAGGTACTGGATGCCTACTAATCACAAAGCAATGGAGATGTATTCCACCACTACAGTTGACAGCATCCAAAGATGGCTGCCTTCTCCCTTACAGAGATAGAATTCACTTCCTTTCCCCTTAAATCTGGCCTGGCCCAGTGACTCCAACCAACAGAACAGGGTAGAAGATACACTGTGGTAGGCGGTCTCTAAAATGACTCCCAAAGTTCACTGCCTAGGGTATTCACAGACTTGTGTAATTCCTTCCCCCTGAGGGTGAGCTGGACTCATTAACACTCTTCTGAGATTAGGTTATAAAAATACCATGGCTGCCATCTTGAATGGGCTCGCTCTCTCTCTGATCACTCCCACTGAGAGAGCAAGCTGTCACATCATGTGACAAGCAGCCCTACAAAGGGGCCCACGAAGCATGGCGAGGAACCACAGCCCCAAGACAAATAGCTTGTGAGGAACCGATGCCTGCCAAAAACTGCACAGTGAACTTGGGAGGGGATCCTTCAGCTGCAATGGACTCTTGAGATGATTATGGCCCCAGCTGACACCTTGACTGCAGCCTTGTGAGAGATGGTGAGCCAGAGGCACCCAGCTCAGTCACTCTCAGATTCCTGATCTACAGAAACCATGAGATAAGAAATGTTTGTTGTTTCAGCCACTAAGTTTTTGGATAATTTATTACACAATGACATAACTAATATAGATATTCTAGGACTTCTAAGACCAGGCCTTTGCTCCTTCCTCTTAGAACCCAAGCCATTGTGCTATTAAGAAGCCCAAGCCACGTGGAGCAGACACGTGGACAAGAACCAAGCTGCTCATGTGGACAGCCCCAGTCAGAACGGAAACTTCAGACACACCATCCCAGCCAACTGACTGCCATTTAAGCCACCCCAGCTGAGGCCCTTGACATCACAGAACAGAGATCCCCTCTATGCCCTGCTGAATTTCTGACCCACAGAATCATTAAGCAAATAAAATGGTTGTTGCTTGAAGCCACTAAAATTTGGGGTGGTATGTTATATAATAATAACCAGAACAAACACTAATTATTAGGATTTGCAGTGAGGCAACGGATCACACATGTAGAGATCTGGGGCACGTGGACTGCTTTACTGAACCCCAGCAATTTATTCATGAATGGTGGACAAGTGGACAGTGGTCTGCTTAGGGACTAGAGGATGGGGTGCATAAGGAAATGATCCCATGGCCACAAACTACAATTCTAAGTCTAACAGGCACTGTCTTAGAAATGTGAGTTGTTGGTCAGAGACAACAGCTTAAGCCAGGCCAACTAAAGAATAAGAAATTCCTTGCATGTGTTCTGTTGGAATCAGAAATCTCTAAACTAAAAGGCTCCACAAAACTAGTATCTTGGTTGCTGCTAAGGAAGGCAGCACCAATATTTTCCAGCATTATTCAGTAATACCTGTTCACCCAAAGAAGAACCTGCCAAATCCCTGCCTCTAACAGATCTAAAATAGAAAAGCTTTATCAAATTGAATGAATTAAGGCAATGACAAATATTTAGAGAAAAGAACAGTACTATTCATATTAAAGTTACATTGATAAGAAATCAACATTGCAACAAAATATTAAAACAGACTTTCTGAGAGACAGCTGGTAGTGAGTAGTGTAGGGCAGGCTGCTTGTGGAGAGGGCTTGCTTCCTCAGAAAAAAGCCTGTGAAGTGTCTAATTTTAAATAAAGGTAGTCATTCATCTCAAAGCTCTCAGACCTTTCAGGAATGTTATTAGGAATCACATGATATAACCCTATTCCTCCCAAGCAAAAGCATAAGACCATCATTCCCTATATCCATAAACTAAGAGGAACAAGAATGGGAGAAAGTCTACAAATGTGTGTCTACACTGGCAAGGCTGGACTTCAAGATCTCAATGTGCACACTCTGAAACGTAAGAGGATGGACTGCATGAACCTGGGATTAGCAACGGCATTTGCCAAATGCTGTTCTTCAAATGCCAATCAGCCACTCCAAATCAGTATCACTAGCTTCTGCCTGAGAAACGTCACAAAAAGTCAGTTGCCTCCAAGATCCAAACAGTAGAAACTCATTAGTGGCTTATTCAATAATATTCAAAACGTGTACTAATTAACATAGTCTGTGATGCCAAGTGAGAGATGGTCTGATGCACTTGATGTGCGGTGTACTACAAACTGGTACCTGACTCACCTTCAAATGAGTAAATGTCAAGTCATGGAATACAGATTCCTGGGAAGAGCTACGCAACAATGCTGCCACAGTGCAGCTGCAAGACACCAACTAGCAAACATCTAGCTAATTCATTATCTAGCAAAGTAGTATTCCATGTCATCAATTCCAGTCTGATTAATAATGATGTTGAAATTGAGTTCTTATAGTAAAGAAATACTTTATATTGTATCTGTTGTCTTTAAAAAGATATTAATAATGATTTTAAAAATACTACTGGTACACCAAAAAAGAAACATATATGATCATTGTTAGAATACCGAAATGGAACAGAGGAATATACAAAACCCAGAAAATGTACATTTAATTAGGGGACATTTAGGGGATAATTTGTCACAAAGATAAATGATGTAAAGGACTAAAGCACAGTCCTTTAAAGCACAGAGTACAAAAGGGCAAACACTCTTTCCCCTCCTTTCTGAGAAGCCCTAGACTAACACGTGCAGGTGCCACAAACTGGTCTGCATTTGGTCGGCTTCCTGTGTCCATTAGCAAATAGACACACTACAATGAAGAAATGCTTTTCTGGGCATTTTGGTAAGGATTATGAGTCCATTTTCAGACAAACCTAGTTCCGAATGTACACTTCTTTTCAACCAGGTTATAATGCAAGGAATAAAACTACCTTCACCTGAAACTGAGGGAGATTTGTAGTAGCCTGGGAGACAGGTGAAGATCGAATAAGTAAATCTCAGCCATTTGTAGTTTAAATGTTTCAACAAAATAACTGCTATTTTCTGCCCACATATTATTTTATTAATCAATGGCTCTGGCAAACAAGACCATTAACTGTAGCCCTAGAAAGCCATATTAGATTGTATAAGGCACAGGTACATTTATTTTCTGACCAGGAGGCACTGTGATGTAGTTTTAGGGTCACATAACTAAGACCTTCGTGATTAAGGATGATTTCATCTCCATAGTGACTCGTTTAATCACCCTATATTTAAATTCTTCTCTCCTCTCCCCTTCTCTGGCTTTTTAATAGATTTAAACAAAATGGCTATCAGTCTCTGACTTCAGTGATTTCTGTCATCGACCATTCAGACATTTTCCTCATTTCTCACCATCACTGTGCGATCCATTGGCCTTGTACGATTCTTGGCCAATGGCCATATTAATTTTCTACTTGAAAGGACACAAATAGAATAGTGCTTATGATGAAGGTAGTCAGAGGAGCTTGGGGAATAGCTGGTCATCTTGCTGCATAGCAATTAGCTTGGCAAACTGAAACAGTCACACGATTGGATCTGATACCTAGCCAAAATTGCCAGAAGAAAAAAACTCATTCTGTTGGGGGTGTTAAATGGCTTTTTAAATAGTGACTATCACAGTTATATTTGCCCTTTTAGAAATGGTACAGGCAGTGTGACATCAGAGATCTCCGTTTCCATGGTGATTATTAGTGATGGCATTTCAGATGTTGTGGTTAGCGTCTCAGTATAATTCCTTGCACTTTATATCGTAAGAGAGGAGACACAAAAACTGCTCATGTTAACATTTTTAAAGGAAAGAATGCTGATCATCCAAGTAGATAAACATCATGGTTTCTGAGTAAACATAATTTGTTAACCTTGAACAGATGTGTGTTGACAGAAGATATATGGGTTAAGCTGGCAAATGATACCACTTGGAATTAATAGGGACTAATTAATTGCTTAGATATTTGGCAGCAATTAGCTGTTATTTTTTGCCTACACATTATTTTATAAACTGGTGGTTCTCATAGCACTGATTTGTCCATTTTTATATGTAAAAAAAGAATATTTTCTTACTGTGAAGTAATTATTCTTGAGTTACGAACTAATCTGCAGTCTAAGTAGGGAGAAAACTTATCTTCCTCTGCAGTCAAAGACAATGAATGAGAGGAAGGTGGGTGAGTTTCCTATAGCCCAACACGAACATTCACGCAGGGCAGGGTGACATTTCACACATCTTCTTTTTCTCATACGTCTCTTCATTTCGTACATGACCCCTCAACACACGGTGATTTTGATGCTGATGAAACTGAACATTTCATTTCTACTTTAATTTTCACATTTAGAGTTGATGGTTCACTTTAAAACACAGTTCACTAAGAAAAAAATAGAATAAACCTAAAGGCCTCTCTTTCAAGAAATTGCTTTGTTTGATTTTGATACGCGAGAAAGTTTTCCATTTTCTCATGTAGCCATAAAGGTAGTCATCTTTTTAAAAAGATAATCTGCTATAAAATACACAGTGTATACCTATAAACAAAGTCTACTGAAGTAGCACAGATAAAAAACCAATTTGTTTTTAAATACAGAAAAAAGAATACCCAGAGTCTTTCTATAGTGACTCAAATCAGATCTGCTATGTAGCTCATAATATTGTTTAGAGGCTAAATCCAAGATTATAAACCCAAGTTACAGAGAAAATCTGCTGGCAAGATGAAGGGAAGTCATAATGAATCAAAATTCAATTAAAAAAAATTCTACCTAAATGTATTACTCTTACACAAGAATAACCAAAATGATAAATTATTCTGTCTTTCCCTTACTCAAGCTTACTATTTATGCCAGGACAGAACATCTAGGCCACCACTGTGTACAACTTACACAAAAGCCTACATACCTGGAACAAGGATGGATTTACAAACTGAGGACAAGGTTGGGAAAAAAGTAAACACTTAGGTCAAACAGTATTGCCAGTTGTGACCTAAGTTAATAGGCATTCACAAAGCCTAGGATTAATTACCTATGGGAAACTATCACCATTTTCATCAGCAAACACCCAACTTACAATGAGACTGATATCTATTACTGATGAAATTAGAGTCTCTTAATATGGCACAGAAAAGGTCCCACCTACAATTTAATCAGGAAAACATAATTGGTCATGTTGAGAACTAAAGAAGATACTAAGGGGTAGAATTCTAGAGTCAGAACTGTAAAAGATAACCACATCCATTTTTTAAAAATAAGGAAATAAAGGCCCATGGAGAGCAAGTAAAATTATCTAGATCACAAGAAGAGCTACCGGCAAAGCAGGAATGGAATCCTGGCCACCTGTCCTCCCCACCCCCATCCCCCCACCCAAATCAGTGCCTCTTCTCAGCTAATCCAATGAGGTAACGTTGACAAAATGCAGCCCACAGACACCAGCACTATCATAAAGAGATTTTCATTCTAAGGATTAATTTATGGAGAATAACTGACTATTGACAAAAAACTAAAACACATGTACACACAACACCGTACTCATATCAGAGAAACCAAAGTCAAAATGCAAAAACCGGAAAAACACAACATTAAAAGCATAATATAATAATAAGCTCTTCACATCTGCCCTCCTTGAAGTTCTGAATAATGGACTAACTTCTCCGGCATCTGATTCAGAAACTTACACTGAACAGTAATAGATTACTCAATTGGAGAAATAAAAATGCATCATCTAGACAGCAAGTGTTCTTAGTTCTTTCATTTGAAGGGTGACCGACCAGAGCTTAAGTCAAACAGAAAGTCCAGGCTTACGTAGTTTTCCCTATAGAGAGCAACAGTGGGGCTTCCAGGCAGGGTGACAGGAACTAATGCTTATGGCATCCTTCCTCCTGAACTCCCAAGAAGGAATTCCAGAACTGTTCCTACAGAAACCCACTGGCCAAAAGAAACCCCTTGTATAGAAATGAAGTAGATCTATCATACCAGCCAACAAGAGAAAGGTTCTTCCCTGTTAATTTGAGCAAGTCTCTTCTTGTTATTTGAGAAACTCTACATGCAGATGATCTGAAATTGAGCTATTATTTAGACTATGATAAAAAGCTAGGGAGACAGATATGCCAGAAAGAGGACAGATGCCGATTTCCACTTAGAAAATGGAAATCACCCTGCTCATAAAAAGCAGAAACGGAGGCTCTTATGAACAACTGGATATGACCTCAGGCAAGTCAGGGGTCCTCTCTGCATGCAACATTATAAAAAGACACAGATGTCATGAAGGCAGATGAAATAATGCAGAGCAGTGATAGAATATGCATGCTCTTCAGTTTTAACGTTGATTAGGTTCCCATAGACACCAGAAAGTCGCACGACTATTATCAGACTCTGGGAGTGCAGTACTGCCAGGATCACAGAGCGTTATGATTATCTCAGTGACTGAAAAGCGAATACACTTGAAAGAGAATACTAAAGCCTTGCTTGTGTATAAAGTGTGGCCGTAGGTATAAAGTGACGGCACAGGTATCACCTGGGAGCACAGGCCCCACCCAGGCCCACTGAGTCAGAGTCTGCATTTTAGCAAGATCTCCAGGTGACTTGTAAGCACACTGAAGTTTCACAAGCACTTTACTAGAACAGTGACAGTGCTCTGACAAAAGGGGCCATGGAAATTTCAGGTGTTATCAACTCTACACAGATGCACGTGCAGAGGGGTTCCAAGTCAGTCTGGCCTTTGCCTGGTACTTCTGATCAACCACAGGTTAAACAGTTGAGAAGTGAACCTTTTTTTATTACAGGTAACAGTACCAATCAAGTGAGCCTGGTTTAGTTACCTCTTCTTTCTGTGAAAGATAACAGAAAAAAAAAATAATAATAATAAAGCTGGACATGTTTAAAAAAAAAAAAAAAAGCTTTTAGGAATCTGTCTGGATAATGCCAAAAACCTCAACCACACTAAATGATTATAAGTGAGCCTGAGTCATTACATTTTCGTAATTATAATAATTAAAACCCGAGCATGGGTATTGATTTACTGATTGGCAATGACTTATTATTATTTTTTTTTAAAAAAGCCTTATTTCAACTTTCATTTTCAGAAGAGATGATGTTCTCAGAAGGCGTATTTGAGCTTTAGGAATGTTGTAGTATTCGAGTGGGAAAACAAACATGCTGGGTGAAAAATAACCTACATTTTGATCATGGCTCTCACCCTGTTAGCTTCTACTGGGAACAGCGATTTCTGTAAGGGTACACTACGGAACAGCAGATGTGAAAGGGATCTATGTCATTTCTTGCTCCACTCACACACGCTGTACTGGGTTTTCCTTTTCATGCCCACTTCCCCAGTGACCTGCTGTCCTAGATAAGAAATGGGGAAGCTCCTGATGGGGTTCAGAACACACTACCCCAAAAGACGGTGCCTTGGCATACTGAGTATCTTAAGGTGAAGGAATCAGAAAATGGTGTATGCAGGAAGGACCCTCTGACCTTCCCCTTTCTTCTCCCCTGACACAGGTCATGAGATGCTTATGAGGGAGGTGCCCTCATACCACCTGGAGCAAACAAACACCTTCACCTCTGAAGGCAGAGGGGTACCTTGAGGAATCTAAATGAACAGGCCTTGCTAAACATCCCCATTTCTCACCCTTAGCTCTTACTCCTGTGTCGTGTCATATTTTTTTCATGACTTTGCACTCATATAAAAACACTCAGGATCAGCCATTTCTTAGAGTCTTTATTTCCTTACGAAGGCTTTCCTGTTCCATAAAATGTATATGCAATAAATGTGTACGCTTTTCCCCTGTTAATCTGCCTTTGTCATTTAATTTTCAGACCCAGCCAGGGACCCTAAGAGGGCTGGGGAAAACTTTTTTACTCCCAAACAGGGGAAAGCTATTCCCCAGGATCGAAGTTACTGAGAAGAAAATTGAAAGAGCAAGAATTTGGCCTTTAAACAGCTTGTACTGGCAACTGAGGTTCTATTTTAATTTCTGAACAATAGTGATAATCTCCACAATAGTGAAACACACTCAAATTCCATTTCCTCAGATAGAGTAACTGGGCACAGCACAGGGAGGAGGCAACCACGCTGACCAGTGTGACAGAGTGCAGAAGAGGGGATATGGGTCACAGGTCTTGACTCTCAGAGGGCTTGGAAAGCTCTATTCCACTAAACTGCTTTTGTAAATTTTGTTTGAGCACAAGTCCTTCGCCAGTCAGCTCAGCTCAATTTTGAACGTAATAACCATCAACAGGGGCAAGAGGGTACCAACACAGTTTTCACCGTGGTGCCAAGTTCAAAATGGGAAGGAATCACGAACTTCGCCCTCCCCCAGTTACCTGATATCACAGCGATTTTCCCAGATCCATGTTCTTCTCTAGCTATTCTTTCTGCTTCCTCCATCAGCAGCATGCCAAATCCCTGCACAGAGCAACAAAGAGGAGTGGGAATTAAAAAGGAAGGCAGTTCATTAAGAGGGGTCTATAAAACAAGAAGGCTATATACTTTAGTAGTTGCTAAAATCTGTTAAAATAAGAGTGAAAAAGCCCACTTATGGGAGTAAGGAATAAGAAACCATTCAATCATACCAAAGGTATACTGTAGTAGAGAATTGAAAAAGGCGTAACTTTCGAACAAGAGCTGCCAAAAGGCATTCTGTGGATGATGTAATCTATTCACAGGAAGACAGTAATTCCCTCTCAAATTTTGTCTCTTTTTAGGTAAGTTCTAGGCAATCTCTAAATGATGGAAGTCTGGGGCAATATGTCTTTAATTTCTTAGTCACCTCTCTACTTTTTTTTTTTTTTTTTTAAGATGTAATCTCCCGCTGTTGTCCAGCCTGGAGTGCAGTGGCTCACTGCACTGGGCGAGATCACTCTGGCTCAATCTCGGCTCACTGCAACCTCTGCCTCCCAGGTTCAAGTGATTCTCCTGCCGCAGCCTCCCGAGTAGCGGCAACTACAGGCACGTGCCACCATGCCCAGCTAATTTTTGTATTTTTAGTAGAGACGGGGTTTCACCATGTTGGCCAGACTGATCTTGAACTTGACCTCAGGTGATCCACCTGCCTCAGCCTCCCAAAGTACTGGAATTACAGGTGTGAACCACCACTCCCGGCCACCTCTCTACTTTCTAAGAGTTGAGAAACCAGGCAAAATTCTTAAATCATCAATTTTGGAGCTTATATCACATCCACCATTAGATTTTAACACATTTTCTGGAAATTTTAAGAAGTGAGTTATTAAGGTAGGTTGTCTGGAGTTAGAATAGGGTTCCTCTATGTATAATATGGCTTAACCTTAAGAAGTGTTTCATAAGTGTTTTCCCATCACCATCTAACCTGATTCCATAATAAGTGGACCCATATGAGATTGCCAGTATTAGACAATTTCTTACTTTCAAAAATACTAACTGCAGGCCGGGCGCAGTAGCGCATGCCTGTAATCTCAGCACTTTGGGAGGTCAAGGTGGGTGGATCCCCTGAGGTCAGGAGTTCAAGACCAGCCTGGCCAACATGGTGAAACCCCATCTCTACTAAAAATACAAAAAATTAGTCAGGTATGGTGGTGCACACCTGTAATCGCAGCTACTAGGGAGGCTGAGGCAGGAGAATCACTTGAACCAGGGAGGTGGAGGTTGCAGTGAGACAAGATCATGCCACTGCACTCCAGCCTGGCTGACAAAGTGAGACTCCATCTCAAAAAAATACCAATTCCATGTGGTTCAATTTGTTATGTTCCAACTGACTGAATCTCAGTTTGTCCTTTCCTCCCAAAAGTATACAATCTGGGGAGAAAACATCTCTGAACAACTAAAACACTGGCTCCTCTGTTTCTATGCTTCTCTTTCCCCTCTCCTCCTCGTCTCTTCCTCCTCTCTTCACCCCATTCCTTTTCTCTTCTCCTACTTAGGCAGTTTCTTACAAGTCAAATAGAAATGGAATACAGGATACCTGATGCTGAAATTTGGTAGGATCCCGGCTGCTCACAGGGACCACACTTCCATACACATGCAGCTCTCGTACTATGGAGACACCTCCACCCAATTCGAAACGGAAAGTTTCTTCTGAACACTTGCGTAATCGTAGGAGGCCAATCAAAATGTCTTGATCTGGGTCTTCGTATGATAAGAATGTTTCCCAGCCACCATTTGCAACATAATCTCTCCTTACCAGTTCAACCTGTTTAGTAAAAAGCCACAAAAAATATTATTCAAAATTAAAGAACCAAATTCATTTTTGTAATTGTATGTATTTATTTAGGTTAATATCTAGTTAGGGATAAGGAATGAATAATCACTAATTATGTTTCTTTTTACTTGTCTACTCTCAAATAGCACCAAGATTAAAGTTCATACCTTGTTCATGGACTATTATAAAAGGAAAACAACTGTATAATTTCACAAATACTTGAACTTCATTAACCTTGAGACTCTTACAGAGATGCAGCTCAGTAAAGGCTTCCAGGCATTTGACTCCCCATGAAGAGTCTTTAATGTAAAATTTCAAAATCTGTCACATGCGTAGCTCTCAGGAGCACCCCTTTGTCTCAAAACTGCCAGGTGCTCAATGGTTTGGGTTTCACCTTCTAATCTTATCGTCTCCACTGAAACCTACCTTTGGGGAAGAAAAATGTGATGCTGGTCACTGGCACCGTGATGAAATTTCAAGGAATTATGGCCTCCCACAGGGCACTTAAAATATTATGCATAATTTATGGGATAAAAATGTTAAAAGAAAATTCAATCATGGAGGGTAGCTTTTGGGGAGAAGCTTTGTGGTAGCAGTCTGCACAGGTTTTTTGGCTCTTCAACTCATTGTACAAATGGCTCTTGTACTTTTCCTAAATAGAAGCCATATGTAACAATATGCATGCACAGAGAAAAGTATACACATGGACATGGCCACATGCAGAAACACTCGGTAGATGAGCAGATTGTACCCAGAGCAAGGTGAACAATTCAGACTAACACATATTCTTTCTCAACAATGTTTGCTAAATAACTGAACTGCACAAGAATTTGGCAAATTGTGTTGGGTCTGCTTTTTCTCTCAAAAGGTCCTACATGTGAAAAATGTCAATTAACTAATTCATGCTGAAAACAGAAACATCAATGCAGAGATCATCTATTCCAGCCTTTCTTAAATGGGGCTCCACAAGAGAATCAAATCCTACAGAAAATTTGGCATACAGTTAGACATTATACAAGTATAAGAGAGAAGTTAATTCATTACATATCATCAATGCCTTAAGGCATTATGCTTAATTTTTGTGGATCCTGTGGATAAGGGCTGATCTATTCATTTGCTTATCACCATTGGGCAACAGCTGAATAGTTACACACAAAGAGAGAAGCAGATCATACTACACACTTCCCAAATGTAGCCTGTAGTCACAGGGGACTATTTACAATTGAATTAATCAGAATTCAATAAAATTAAAAATTTAGTTCCTCATTTGTACAAGCCACATTTCAAGTGCTCAACAGTCACCACCATATGGGCTACTGGATAGCCCAGCTCATAGAACATTTTCAACACTGCAGAAAGTTCCATTGGACAGTGCTAATCTAGAATGAGATTCAGACTTCGTTTTCTTAACCTGGCTCTTCTAGAATTCTCCTATTTGGCTTTCATGGTTTGACACCGGTATCTAATCCTCGATTAGTCTCTGCTCTTAGTTACTCACTCTGGGGCTCTGTCCTTGGTTAAGACATGTGGGCGCAGGGTTGGCAAAGATCTAAGGACAGTACCTAGGCCCTCTACGACATGAAGAGACTAACCTGGTATGGCCGTACTTTGTGATGAATTTCTTGGATTCCAACTTCTCTGGTTCTCACATCTCGACACTGTCAAAAAAAGTGGCGGAGCAGGGGGAGGGCACAAATATAAAACGGGTAAGTAATTCAATCTTTATTTTTATTTAAACCTCTCCACCAAACCCTGGGCTCAAAATTGTTTGCACATAACTTATAATGAGATAAAAGAGCTGAATTTCAAAATAAAACCACCTTTAATCAATCTGAGGATAGGGGAAACCAGAGTAGGAATGTATGAAGTAGTACAGTATCGCTTTTAAAATAAATTTAGAATTCAAAAAAGATCAATATACAATATAATCTTAGCAGTAAAGAATGTAAGTCACCAGAGTAAGAAACAGGTTTGCCTGGGGGATATAACTATCTGAAAGTACAATCCAGAAGTATGTATATAAAGAGTAAAAAGTAAATTCCTAAATTTTTAAAACCTTCTCCATTTTATGGCAGTTAACATTTTTAGCATCACCATATTTGTATCATTTTAGGAATATCCAAAAAGTACATGTTGAAGATTGTTTTTTTTTTTTTTTTTTTTTTTTTTTGCAAGAAGGGCACTGTGGAAGAAAGGAAGGGAAAGAAGAAGAAAGGGAAGGAGGGAGGGAGAGATGGAGGGAAGGAAGGAATGAAGGAAGGAAGGGAGGGAGGGAGAAGGAACCTAGAGCTGTGTATTACAGACTCTGAAGCACAATCACAAATGGCTCTTTGAATACCTGAGGAGGCATGGAGCTGCCTACAGACAATGCCAATGCAATGCCTGGTCTGCATGGCCAAGCATCCGTGATGTGGCTCTCACTTCTATTCTACGACCCACAGTGCATGCTACGCTACCAGACATTTACAATTACACAGTCCTTTTCATTATTATAAATCCGTGTAATTATTCAATTATATAGCCTATGGTGTATTTCCCCCTTACAGAACAAACCATAAACATTTTCTTCCAGTGAGAAAAGATCACTGTGGGAAATTTGATGATGTCACGTAAGCTTTTCTACTAATAGTATATTTATGAAGGACTGCTATACATGTATATAATTCCAAGAGAAAAATAAGAGCTCATTATTCAGTTGTAGAAAATTAAAGCTACTTCTACAACCCAGGAACTGCTCAAGATAATGCTTTGCTGATGTGGAATCCATGAATTCTAGTAAACAAAAACTGTATAGCAGATGAAGATGATCAATCTCAGTAATTATTAATCTACTGAGTGTAGCTGCTGTCCTTTCACTACAGTAGTTCTATACAGTAGCTAGCATGGGAATGTATTACTGTTCCATGTTCTTAGTGAACACCTGCACGCTGTTTCTTTTTTTTTTTTTTTCTTTTGGTATGCTTTTTTAAAGGCAGAGTTTGGTGTGTGCTTATTTTCTGCTCAAGATGTTGCCTCTAGGAACTAGATATATTTTGGCTATGACTGAATTCCAGCCTTTGGACTCAATCCTAGCTTACTTTAACAGAGGCTAACAAGGCTTATGAGGGGTGAGGGTTAAAGAAGATGGATGGACAACGAGATTGTTGGGATAACCAGGCCAGGTCAGTCACCTTGACGTTCTTGAAGGTCAGTGGCCTTCTTGGAGGCGAGAGGAGATGGAGAACATGAACAGCTGGAGTCTGGGAGGCAAAGCAGGCACACAATTTTGTTTGGTGCCATTAATTACTATAAATGCATTTGCTATTTTTCTGGAACATAAAATTCTTCACTTTTTTTTTGGTAGAATATGCCAATAATGTTCACAAACTCTCCCTTGAACAATCTGAAAAATTTTCTCCATAATAATTTGAGTGAGAGAATAAAATGTCTTAGGGAAGTCCACAAACACCATACGCAATCCTTGGAACAATGTCTTTCAAAGTGTGGCCCACATCTGAACTGTGCATGAGAACCATGTACCTAGTGCTGGATAACAGATTGGTCCCATCCCAACCTACTGATCCAGAATCTCTGAAGGGAGAGCCCGGGAGTCGGCCCTTGGTCTCAACACCACTCCTGGTTTATTCCTTTAGCAGCTCTAAGAAGTTCCTGAGTACTGGAGTTTCAAACCTTCCTGTGACTTAAGAATTTCCCACAGAGACTGTTAAGTTGCAGGTTCTTGGGCTCTTTTTACATCCTGGGCCAGCACAGAGGGGATGCTTAGTAAGTATCTGTGACCAAAGAAGGGATTTCAATGGCCAGAGGGATGGGAGACTGGTATATGTGGGGCAACAGCAGTTTTGGCAATTATTTCACGCCCATAATCCTTGTCTTTTCAAATGATTATACTTTCTTCTCAGGAATCACATCTTCCTTTTCTTCAGTCAATAACTGAATTCCTAATACTTCAAAAGAAAAACTGTTTTTAAAAACTGGAATGGAGCACGCAGTTGGCAATCTGAGCAGGCAGAAGAGAGCAGAAGGGAATGAAGGAACAGCAGGCAGCCTCTGCACCACTGGCTTCAGCTCCGACATGGTCCAGTGACTATGCCTTCAACATCTGGGGACTTTCTGACCTGACCCGCAAGTCTGGTTTTAGGGGTGATAGCAGCAAAGTCGAGATTCCTCTTTTTCTCAACAGCTGTGGCCTGACCACCATATTTGCTCTTACCTGTATTCCGAGGTCTTTCATTCTTGCAAGTGCCAGCTCTCTCAGGTTACCATGCTCTACTCCTGAGCTGACTAAAGGCATTGGAATATCCCTGTACACAGGAGAAAAACATAAGCTGTTGCAAAATAGAAATCATTCTCCACAGCAGTAAGGCAAGGATATTAAAAAAATAAAAAAGAACAAAAACAAAAAAGCAAGAAACTTATGAATCTGACCAGGAAATCAGAGGCAAAGCCTCCTAACAAGGAGCTTCTCTACGCCTCAGCTTTCTCATCAAGGAAATTATGATTTCCCCTGACCTTCAGGGTTTCTGTGAAAGGCACCTGATTGAAATCACTTTATAAGACTACAGAGTGCTAAACAAATGTCTGAATGCCCAATAACCATTTGTAAAGATTTTTTGAGTAAAGAGACATTTGTACCAAATAAATCAAGAAATAAATTTTTTCCTTTAAGAAATTTGTTCAACAATGTAGCTTACACTTTCCCACACAGCTGCTGAATGACAAGTAACTGGGATGCTCAAAAGCCTGCCTTAGCCAACAACTGGTCTCAAAGAATAAATCTTTTTTCCTTGTTTCTCAAGAATCTAAGTTAAAAGTGACTATGCATTAGAGGAATAACAGCTTGCCTAAAGATAGGAGGAAATAAAATTTGTTTCTAGCATTAATACAGCACAAAGTGCCAGGCATCAAGGAAACTTCCATCAAGAGCTGAAGTTATGAGTTCCATTTTAGTTGCTCCAACACTCTCCTCTAGATAAAAATCAGTATCTAAAGATAAAACAGTTAACAAAATCTGAAGTAAGAATATGCTCCGCACATCTGCTTCCTATTCAAAGACAAGTTTCTAATTTGTTTGGTCTCCTATGTGGTTGATCAGAGGAAAGATGTGGAGAATATGCCAATTATTTTTTCTTCTCATTCTGCTTTTGAATCAACTTGAGTCTTTTTCTCCTCTTTTCACTTATCCCTTCAAATGTTAAATGCAATTAGCTAATTCATCCATTTGATTTTAATAAGATATTCCTCCAGCAAAAGTATCAAAAGCCAATCAATTAGTTTTAAAAGCTATACAAATAAGTCTGTTAGGCTCTGGAAGCCAGGAGAGTTGCCATAAATACTCCATAAATCAAAGATAAGTCAAAATTCTTTAAGGCAAAGACACACTGGAGGGTTCAAAGTGAGAGTGACATAAAATGTATATATTACAGTGACCAGAGTTTGCATATATGGCTTACTTACAGTTTTTGGCAAAATAAATTTCTATCTTTGAAACTATAATTTTCTTAAAATCAAATACATTTTAAAATTAGTAATCAGGTGACGCTAAATGAAAGCTATTAAAGTAAAAAATATGGTTGATTTTGGCAAGAAACGTATGTATATTTTAAAAATTTTACTGTTTCAGATTGTACAAGCCAAACATAAAGTCTTCCAAATGCCCTTTTTTACCCTAAAATAATTTATAAAGAACTCACAAATATATAAGTTATTAAATATATGGCTATACATTATATATATACACATATGAGAAATACATAAAACTTAAAATTTAAAACATTGTCATACATGGCACAAAATTCATCTGATAAAGTCAGTGGCAACCAGTGTTAGTGCCCATTACATGACAAATACATTTAATTCTTGTTATCCATGATAGTTATGCTGTTGTGAATACTGAATTAGTGAATACTAAAGCATTGTCCACAGGGGATATACAGGGTTAGGTTCCTGTGAGCCCCTAAAACATCTTCAACTGATCAATTCATAACCTTGTTTGATGCACGTTTCTGTTTAAAGGCACCTTAACATATAGCTGATTCATGAACACTGAACTCATGGCCACAGCACTATAACTCATGGACAGCGCTATAACTCAAAGCAGCTTAACACATGCAATTTGTCTAAGGCACACAACAGCCTTCTTGCATTTAGGAACATGAGATAGCATCTCAGGACTACACCTGGGGCAGCGCTCCTCTCTATGTCCTTAGTTAATTAAGAAGAAAATGAATGAAGAGGTGTGGGATACCATGGATGGCTGGACATGGGAAGAGAGCAGAGGCCTAAAGGTAGGGCCTCTGTGGGTTGAAGGATGACTATGCAGAAAACTGATCACTGAGAAGTTAATTATCCAATGCACCAAAAACCAATTAAAAAATCTCAAACCCTTAAAAGAAGCATCGATTAAACTCTCATCAGCTCTGTTACCATAGGTAGAAAACATGGTTTTAAAGAGTCTCCTTTGTAGAATGGACTCAGAGGAGATAATCCAGGACAACGATGTGTAAGAGACCTGCCCATGGAGCCTACCCAGCCCACAGAAGGAGCTGCAGAACCCATCTCTCAACCAACAGGACAACTTCCCTCCATTAGCTCCCCAATCATAAATGATGCTCTGTTGTTCTGCTCTTATCCTACTGCTGTTTCCCTACATCCAAATTAAACTTCCCTCCCTACCTATAAAGAAAATGATTTGCTTATTAATCCATATGCACAACTTTATACTTGCTCTTTTCACTAGCACACAGAATTCAAAGAACTGTTCTAATTTCTAAAAAGCATACTTTGAAACTTGATAGGGACAAACGTGGACAGGTATTAAACACACAGAATTCATTAATCTGATAAGTGGCAAAGGTAGAAAACGTTAATTAAAATTCATCTAGACAGACTGATAATTTACAGTCATAAAAAGCTGAGGCACTTTGGAGCTTTAATTTGACATCAGGGAAAAAAATTAGGCCCTTCTTTGGTACACTAAGTTCTCTACTGGCAAATGACAATTTGGTTAGGCAGACCCTGAGTATGCCTCATTATGGAAACGACTAAAGCTTGTAAATGACATGTGAACTCCACAAGGATTTTCTAGGATATGACATCTGGTAAATCACCATAGTCGGAGCTACCTGGATGCTCAGTAATGGTTTCAAAACTAGGATCTAAGACCTACACATCAAAAATCATTTATGGTGCCAAGACAATTCTGTGAGAAAATAATGGTATTTTCAACAAATAGGCAAAATAATGAAACTGGACCCCTACCTCATACCATATACAAAATTTACTCAAAATGGATCACAGACCTAAATGTAGTAAGAGCTAAAACTACACAACTGTTAGAATAAAACACAGAAGTAAACTTCATGCTGCTGAGCATTTTTTTTTTTTTTTTTTTAGATGGAGTCTCGCTTTGTCACCCAGGCTGGAGTGCAGTGGCATGATCTCGGCTCACTGCAACCTCCACCTCCCAGATTCAAGTGATTTTCCTACCTCAGCCTCCCGAGTAGCTGGGATTACAGGTGCCTGCCACCATACCCAGCTAATTTTTGTATTTTTAGTAGAGAGATAGTTTTGCGACGTTGGCCAGGCTAGTCTTGAACTCCTGACCTCAGGTGATCTGCCCGCCTTGGCCTCCCAAAGTGCTGGGATTACAGGCATGAGCCACTGTGCCCAGCCACTGCTGAGCTTCTTACACATGACGCCAAAGCACAAGTGACAAAGGAAAAAGATAGACTACATCAAAATTAAAGATGTCTGTGCTGCAAATCATACCAATAAAAAAGTGAAAAAACTCACAGAATGAGAGAAAATATATGCACATCATATCTCTGATAAGGGACTTGTATCTAGCATATATAACGAACTCTTACAACTCAGCAACAAAAAAACCTAAGTGAAAAGCAGGCAGAGGAGGAACTTCCAGTTTCTGGTTCTGCATTTAAGGAGCTTGAAGGCTGCTACTCCACTCAAACAAGTAAAAGGTCAACAGTCTGAAAAGTCAATAACTCTTATTGGACCTATAAGAGGGGAAGATATAAGGTAAACTACTGCCCCAGGGCTGGAGAGACAGACAGGAAAAAAGAGGGAGCTGTGGCTTCCCAGAGCAGAGACCACAGACTCCCTACTTGAAGGCATGGCTTAACAGAGCAGAGACTCCTGAGTGGAAACTGCTGTGAGAAACCAACTCTAAAGTAAGAAAACCTGAACTCTAACTGATGAACTGCTGGAGGCTCAGACAAGTCTGAGAGTTAAAAACTCCAGATGGACCCAGTCACAGGCCAACTCCTACAATACTGTGAGATTTACCTCCAGTAGCTTGGCCAGGTCCCCGCATTAAATATCAGAGAAATAAACCCTTCTGCTTCTGGCTGGCAGAGGAGAAGAGAAACCATTTTGAAAAATGACCTAGCACTACTTTTCTTAACAAGGCCTTCCCGTAGGAGAAACTAGTTAACCAGAGCCTAACTGACCTGGGGGAAGGAAATATCCAACTCCTGCCCACTCTAGTCATCCTGTCCCATCTAACGGGGAAGGAAAAAACGAGAAACCCTTGTGAAGTTCACAGTCCAGGGGCATAGGCTCAATGAAAGACTAATCACAGGACTAGCGAACACTTCTCCTCCCCGTCATCTTACCATCAGGTTACTACAAGCCTATTTACAGCAATTCCTTTTACCTAGAACATTACATGTCTGACTATGAAGAAAAAATTAGAAGGCATACCAAAAGGCAAAAGACACAACTTGAAGAGACAGAGCAAGAATAAGGAACAGACATGGCAGGGATGTTGGAATAATCAGACCAGGAAGTTAAAACAACTATAATTAACACGCTGAAGGCTCTAACGGAAAGGTAGCTAGCATTTAAGGACAGAGGGGAATGTGAGCAGAAAGATGGAAATCCAAAGAAAAACTAAAAAGAAATGCTAGAGATCAAAAAATCACTGAAACAGAAATAAAGAATGCCTGTGATGGACTTATTAGTAGATAGACATAGCTGAGAAAAGAATCTCTAGGCTTGAGATATTATTATCAAGAGAAACTCCGAAAATGGAAAAGCAGACAACAATGACTGAAAGAAATAGAACAGAATTTCCAAGAACTGTGGAACAATTACAAAATGTGTCACACAGGCTGGGTACGGTGGCTCACGCCTATAATCTCTGTACTCTGGAAGGCCGAGGCCCAGAAGTTCATGAACAGCCTAGGCAACATAATAAGACCACATACCCTCAAAAAATGGAGGCACACGCCTGTAGTCCTGATTACATGGGAGGCTGAGGTGGTAGAATGGCTTGGGCAAGAGTGAAATCCTGTCTCTAAAATAAATAAAAGGTGTAACATATGTGTAATAAGAACATCAGAAAGAGAAGAAACAAAATAATATCGGAAATATTTGAAACAACAGTAACTGAGAAATTCCCAGAATTAATATCAGACATCAAACCACAGATCCAGGAAGCTCAGAGAACACCAAATAGGGTGAACGCCCCCAAAACCTACACGTAGGCATTTCATTTTCAAACTACAGAATATAAAAAGATAAAGAACATTCCTGAAAGAAGCTGGGGATGGGGGAAACACCTTATGTACAGAGAAAAATAAAAATTATATCCAACTTCTCCTAAGAAACCATGCAAGCAAGAAGAGAGTACAGTGAAGTATTTAAAGTGCTGATAGGAAAAAAAACACCCGCCACCGACCTAGAATGCTGTATCCTATGAAAGTATTCTTTCAAAGGACAATAAAGGAGAAAAAAGGCTTTCTCAGACAAAAATTGAGGGTATTTGTTGCTAATAGATCTGCCTTGCAAGAAACGTTAAAGGAAATTCTTTAGAGAGAAGGAAAATGATATGGGTCAGAAACTCAGACCTACATAAAGAAAAATGTTGAACAAAAATAAAGGCAAAATAAAACCTTTCATTTTTCTTATTTTAAAATGATCCAACAGAGTTCATTCAACATAATAGCAAAGTATTCAATTATGTATGCTGCTATAGATAGCTTGTGTGTGTGTATATACACACATATATAGAAATGCTTACTTATGCATGTATTTAAGTGAAATGAATGACAGTGATGATACATGGGACAGGAAGGAGGAATTAGGATTATTTTGTTATTATAAGGTATCACATTACCTGTGAAGTGGTACAGTGTTATCTGAAAGTGAATGTAGATTAGTAGTAAATGCACATTGCAAATTCTAGGGCAACCACTGGAAAAAAAAAAGTAAAAAAAGAAGAATAACGGATATGCTAAGAAAGGAGAGAAAACTGAATAATATATACTGCTTAATTAAAACCACAAAGGGCAGAAAAAGAATGGAAAACAAAAATAGAAACAAAGAACAAGGGCAGCAAAAGCAATGCTTAGAGGAAAATTTATAGCACTGAATGCCTATATTAGAAGAAAAATCTAAACTAAAAAAATCCAAATTTCCATCTTAGGAAACTATAAAATGAGTAAATTAAATCCAAAGTAAGCAGGAGAACATAAATAATAAGAATTAGAGTGAAAATTAGTGAAATTGAAACAGGAAATCAACAGAGAAACAAATCAAGGAAACCAAAAACTGGTTCTTTGAAAAGACCAATAGGCCGGGCGTGGTGGCTCAAGCCTGTAATCCCAGTACTTTGGGAGGCCGAGACGGGCGGATCACAAGGTCAGGAGATCGAGACCATCCTGGCTAACATGGTGAAACCCTGTCTCTATTAAAAAATACAAAAAACTAGCCCGACGAGGTGGCGGGCGCCTGTAGTCCCAGCTACTTGGGAGGCTGAGGCAGGAGAATGGCCTAAACCCGGGAGGCAGAGCTTGCAGTGAGCTGAGATCCCGCCACTGCACTCCAGCCTGGGCAATAGAGCGAGACTCCGTCTCATAAAAAGAAAAAAAAAAAAGGAAAGAAAAGACCAATAAAGAGTTGATTAGCCTCCAGCCAAGCTAACAAAAATGAGAGGACAGAAATGCCTAGTACCAGAAGTGAAAGAGGAGACATCATTACAGAGCCCAAGAACATTAAAAGGATAACAACGGCAGACTATGAACAACTCTATGACCACAAATTTGATAACCTAGATGAAATGGACAAAGTCCTTGAAAGATACAATCTGCCAAAACTCACAAGAAGAAACACACAATCTGAATAAGACTAGATCACTAGTGAATTCTACCAAACATTTAAGCAAGATTATACCAATCCTCTACAATCTCTTTCAGAGGACAGAAGCAGAGGGAATACTTCTTAGTACTTCTTAACTCATTCTACGAGGCCAGCATCCTTAATACCAAAACCAGACAAAGAACTTACAAGAAAACTACTGTCTGTTTGAGCTGCTCTAACAAAATACCATAAACTGTTTAGCTTATGAACAACAGAAATTTATTTCTTCCAGTTCTGGTGGCCAAGATCAAGGTACTGGCATATTCAGTGTCTGGTGAGGGCCCACTTTCTCACAGATGGTGCCTTCTTGCTGTGTTTCATATGATGGAAGGAATGAGGCAGTTCTCTGGGGCCTCTTTTCTTGAGTAACTAATCCCATTCATGAGGGCTCTGCCTTATTAACCTAATCATATCCCAGAAGGTCCCACCTCCTGATGGTAAGGATTTCAACACATGAATTTTTTATTTTTTCGTGCAGGAGGAACACTCAGATCGCAGCAACTACAGACCAATATCTGTCATGAACACAGATGGAAAAATCCTCAACAAAATATTAGCAAATTAAATCCAATGTATCAAATGCATAAAAAGAATATGTTGAAACCAAGTGCAATTTATCGTAATTCATCACAACAATGAGCTAAAGTAGAAAATCTCACGATATTAGTCAATGCAGAAAGTGCATTTGACAAAATCCAACACCCATTCATGATAAAAGCTCTCAGTAAACTAGGAATAAAGGGGAACTTCCACAACTTGATAAACAGTATCTAAAAATGCCTATCGCTAACACCATACTTAATGGTATCCAGTGAGAAAGTCTTTATTCTCACTGGAAGTGTCCAGTGTTTCCTCATGACCAGAGTCCATGAATTCTTGGCAGGAATACCACAGAAATGATGCCCCGTCTCAGTGAATCACATAGGCATGCTATATTGACCTGTTTCATCACAGGATACCCTGATCAAAACTGTGTCTGCTGGTTACCTCCACCATGGTCACCATTTCCCCCTTTACATCTGAGTAATATTTCATGCAGAGAAATGTCAATGTCATGACAACACCCTGTTCCTCATCAAACCTACAACTACCGGTCTCACATTGACTGATGACTCCTGTTTCTATCACCTTTCTTATAATGGTTGCCAAGTAGTGACTATTTCTACCATCCCTCCTACATTTACTAGTTGACCTTGTATGTAAGAAAGACTTTTCCCTTCTTTCCTATTTATCTATTCATTTATGTATATCAGTATAAACTTATAGATTCCTATTTTATACAAGTTTTTAACTAATAATAACATTATTTATTTTGTTGCTGACATTAGATTTTGCCAGTGGGTACCTATTCAGGCTGGTTTCTGGGTCCTTCTGAATGACCCCGTCATTCTTTGGTTATTTACTTACTCTCTGGAACAACAAGATGTTCTATGTTCATCCTGTATGTTTGCTGCCCCAGCCCTGGAAATGGTCATTTTTCCAAGCCCCGATTTCTTTTAGTGGAGAGTGGTATTTAGAAACTATGATCGGATCTGGAGCAAAATGGCCGAATAGGAACAGCTCCAGTCTCTAGCTCCCAGTGTGAGTGACACAGAAGATGGGTGATTTCTGCATTTTCAACTGAGGTACCGGGTTCATCTCACTGGGGAGTGCTGGACAATCGGTGCTGGTCAGTTGGTGCAGCCCGACCAGCGACAGCTGAAGCAGGGCGAGGCACTGCCTCACCTGGGAAGTGCAAGGGGGAAGGGAATCCCTTTAGAAACTGAGACACACAACACCTGGAAAATTGGGTAACTCCCACCCTAATACTGCGCTTCACCAAAGGTCTTAGCAAACGGCACACCAGGAGATTCTATACTACACTGGCCAGGAGGGTCCCATGCCCATGGAGCCTCCCTCCTTGCTAGCACTGCAGTCTGAGATCTAACTGCAAGGCAGCAGCGAGGCTGGGGGAGGGGCACCCGCCATTGCTGAGACTTAAGTAAGTAAACAAAACCTCCTGGAAGCTCGAACTGGGTGGAGCCCACCACAGCTCAAGGAGGCCTGCCTGTCTCTGTAGACTCCACCTCTGGGGACAGGGCACAGCTAAACAAAAAGCAGCAGAAACCTCTGCAGATGTTAATGACCCTGTCTGACAGCTTTGAAGACAGCAGTGGATCTCCCAGCACGGAGGTTGAGATCTGAGAACGGACAGACTGCCTGCTCAAGTGGGTCCCTGACTCCTGAGTAGCCTAACTGGGGGACATCCCCCACTAGGTGCAGACCGACACCTCACACCTCACACGGCAGGGTACACCCGAGACGAAGCTTCCAGAGCAAGAATCAGACAGCAGCACTCGCTGTTCAGCAACATTCTATCTTTTGCAGCCTCCGCTGCTGATACCCAGGCAAACAGCGTCTGGAGTAGACCTCAAGCAATCTCCAACAGACCTACAGCTGAGGGTCCTGACTGTTAGAAGGAAAACTAACAAACAGAAAGGACACCCACACCAAAACCCCATCAGTATGTCACCAGCATCAAAGACCAAAGGTAGATAAAACCACAAAGATGGGGAAAAAGCAGGGCAGAAAAGATAGAAATTCAAAAAATCAGAGCGCATCGCCCCCTCCAAAGGAATGCAGCTCATCGCCAGCAACGGATCAAAGCTGGACAGAGAATTACTTTGACGAGTTGAGAGAAGAAGGCTTCAGTGGATCAAACTTCTCAGAGCTAATGGAGGAACTACGTACCCAGCGCAAAGAAACTAAAAATCTTGAAAAAAGAATGGAAGAAAGGATAACTAGAATAATCAATGCAGAGAAGGCCATAAATGAACTGACAGAGATAAAAACCATGACACGAGAAATACGTGACAAATGCACAAGCTTCAGTAACTGACTCGATCAACTGGAAGAAAGAGTATCAATGATTGAAGATCAAATGAATGAAATGAAGTGAGAAGAGAAGTCTAGAGAAAAAAAAGGAAAAAGAAATGAACAAAGCCTCCAAGAAGTATGGGATTATGTGAAAAGACCAAATCTACGTCTGATTGGTGTGCCTGAAAGTGAGGGGGAAAATGGAACCAAGCTGGAAAACACTCTGCAGGATATCATCCAGGAGAACTTCCCCAACCTATTAAGGCAGGCCAACATTCAAATTCAGGAAATACAAAGAACACCACAAAGATACTCCTCGAGAAGAGCAACTCCAAGACACATAATTGTCAGATTCACCAAAGTTGAAATGAAGGAAAAAATGTTAAGGGCAGCCAGAGAGAAAGGTCGGGTTACCCACAAAGGGAAGCCCGTCGGACTAACAGCAGATCTCTTGGCAGAAACTCTCCAAGCCAGAAGAGAGTGGGGGCCAATATTCAACATTCTTAAAGAAAAGAATTTTCAACCCAGAATTTCATATCCAGCCAAACTAAGTTTCATAAGTGAAGGAGAAATAAAATCCTTTACAGACAAGCAAATGCTTAGAGATTTTGTCACCACCAGGCCTGCCCTACAAGAGATCCTGAAGGAAGCACTAAACATGGAAAGGAACAACTGGTACCAGCCATTGCAAAAACATGCCAAAATGTAAAGACCATCGAGGCTAGGAAGAAACTGCATCAACTAATGAGCAAAATAACCAGCTAATATCACAATGACAGGATCAAGTTCACACATAACAATATTAACCTTAAATGTAAATGGACTAAATGGTCCAATTAAAAGACACAGACTGGCAAATTGGGTAAAGAGTCAAGACCCATCAGTTTGCTGTATTCAGGAGACCCATCTCACATGCAGAGACACACACAGGCTCAAAATAAAGGGATGGAGGAAGATCTACCAAGCAAATGGAAAACAAAAAAAAGTTGGGGTTGCAATCCTAGTCTCTGATAAAACAGACTTTAAACCATCAAAGATCAAAAGAGACAAAGAAGGCCATTACATAATGGTAAAGGGATCAATTCAACAGGAAGAGCTAACTATCCTAAATATATATGCGCCCAATACAGGAGCACCCAGATTCATAAAGCAAGTCCTTAGAAACTTACAAAGAGACTTAGACTCCCATACAATAATAATGGGAGACTTCAACACCCCACTGTCAACATTAGACAGATCAATGAGACAGAAAGTTAACAAGGATATCCAGGAATTGAACTCAACTCTGCACCAAGTGGACCTAATAGACATCTACAGAACTCTCCACCCCAAATCAACAGAATATACATTCTTCTCAGCACCACATCGCACTTATTCGAAAATTGACCACATAGTTGGAAGTAAAGCACTCCTCAGCAAATGTAAAAGAACAGAAATTATAACAAACTCTCAGACCACAGTGCAATCAAACTAGAACTCAGTACTAAGAAAATCAATCAAAACTGCTCAACTACATGGAAACTGAACAACCTGCTCCTGAATGATTACTGGGTACACAATGAAATGAAGGCAGAAATAAAGCTGTTCTTTGAAACCAATGAGAACAAAGATAAAACATACCAGAATCTCTGGGACACATTTAAAGCAGTGTGAAGAGGGAAATTTATGGCACTAAATGCCCACAAGAGAAAGCAAGAAAGATCTAAAATTGACACCCTAATATCACAATTAAAAGAACTAGAGAAGCAAGAGCAAACACATTCAAAAGCTAGCAGAAGGCAAGAAATAACTAAGATCAGAGCAGAACTGAAGGAGATAGAGACACAAAAAACCCTTCAAAAAATCAATGAATCCAGGAGTTGGTTTTTTGAAAAGATCAACAAAATTGATACACCACTAGCAAGACTAATAAAGAAGAAAAGAGAGAAGAATCAAATAGATGCAATAAAAAATGATAAAGGGGATATCATCACTGACCCCACAGAAATACAAACTACCATCAGAGAATACTATAAACACCTCTACGCAAATAAACTAGAAAATCTAGAAGAAATGGATAATTTCCTGGAAACTTACACTCTCCCAAGATTAAACCAGGAAGAAGTTGAATCCCTGAATAGACCAATAGCAGGCTCTGAAATTGAGGCAATAATTAATAGCCTACCAACCAAAAAAAGTCCAGGACCGGATGGATTCACAGTCGAATTCTACCGGAGGTACAAGGAGGAGCCGGTACCATTCCTTCTGAAACTATTCCAATCAATAGAAAAAGAGAGAATCTTCCCTAACTCATTTTATGAGACCAACATCATCCTGATACCAAAGCCTGGCAGAGACACAACAAAAAAAGAGAATTTTAGACCAATATCCCTGATGAACATCGATGCCAATAAAATACTGGCAAACTGAATCCAGCAGCACATCAAAAAGCTTATCCATCATGATCAAGTGGGCTTCATCCCTGGGATGCAAGGCTGGTTCAACGTATGCAAATCAATAAACGTAATCCAGCATATAAACAGAACCAAAGACAAAAACCACATGATTATCTCAATAGATGCAGAAAAGGCCTTTGACAAAATTCAACAGCCCTTCATGCTAAAAACTTTCAATAAATTCAGTATTGATGGAATATATCTCAAAATAATAAGAGCTATTTATGACAAACCCACAGCCAATATCATACTGAATGGGCAAAAACTGGAAGCATTCCCTTTGAAAACTGGCACAAGACAGGGATGCCCTCTCTCACCACTCCTATTCAACATAGTGTTAGAAGTTCTGGCTAGGGCAATCAGGCAAGAGAAAGAAATCAAGGGTATTCAGTTAGGAAAAGAAGAAGTCAAATTGTCCCTGTTTGCAGATGACATGATTGTATATTTAGAAAACCCCATTGTCTCAGCCCAAAATCTCTTTAAGCTGATAAGCAACTTCAGCAAAGTCTCAGGATACAAAATCAATGTGCAAAAATCACAAGCATTCTTATATATACCAGTAACAGACAAACAGAGAGCCAAATCATGAATGAACTTCCATTCACAATTGCTTCAAAGAGAATAAAATACCTAGGAATCCAACTTACAAGGGATGTAAAGGACCTCTTCAAGGAGAACTACAAACCACTGCTCAGTGAAATCAAAGAGGACACAAACAAATGGAAGAACATACCATGCTCATGGATAGCAAGAATCAATATCGTGAAAATGGCCATACTGCCCAAGGTAATTTATAGATTCAATGCCATTCCCATCAAGCTACCAATGACTTTCTTCACAGAATTGGAAAAAACTGCTTTAAAGTTCATATGGAACCAAAAAAGAGCCCGCATTGCCAAGACGATCCTAAGTCAAAAGAACAAAGCTGGAAGCATCATGCTACCTGACTTCAAACTATACTACAAGGCTATAGTAACCAAAACAGCATGGTACTGGTACCAAAACAGAGATATAGACCAATGGAACAGAACAGAGTCCTCAGAAATAATAGCACCCATCTACAGCCATCTGATCTTTGACAAACCTGAGAAAAACAAGAAATGGGGAAAGGATTCCCTATTTAATAAATAGTGCTGGGAAAATTGGTTAGCCATTAAGTAGAAAGCTGAAACTGGATCCTTTCCTTACTCCTTATATGAAAATTAATTCAAGATGGATTAGGGACTTAAATGTTAGACCTAAAACCATAAAAACCCTAGAAGAAAATCTAGGTAATACCATTCAAGACACAGGCATGGGCAAGGACTTCATGTCTAAAACACCAAAAGCAACGGCAGCAAAAGCCAAAATTGACAAATGGGATCTAATTAAACTAAAGAGCTTCTGCACAGCAAAAGAAACTACCATCAGAGTGAACAGGCAACCTAAAGAATGGGAGAAAATCTGACAAAGGGCTAATATCCAGAACCTACAAAGAACTCAAACAAATTTACAAGAAAAAAACAAACAACCCCATCAAAAAGTGGGCAAAGGATATGAATAGACATTTCTCAAAAGAAGACATTCATACAGCCAACAGACACATGAAGAAATGCTCATCATCACTGGCCATCAGAGAAATGTAAATCAAAACCACAATGAGATACCATCTCACATCAGTTAGAATGGCAATCATTAAAAAGTCAGGAAACAACAGGTGCTGGAAAGAATGTGGAGAAATAGGAACACTTTTACACTGTTGGTGGGATAGTAAACTGGTTCAAACATTGTGGAAAACAGTATGGCAATTCCTCAAGGATCTAGAACTAGAAATACCATATGACCCAGCCATCCCATTACTGGGTATATACCCAAAGGATTATAAATCATGCTGCTATAAAGACACATGCACACGTATGTTTATTGAGGCACTATTCACAATAGCAAAGACTTGAAATCAACCCAAATGTCCATCAGTGACAGACTGGATGAAGAAAATGTGTCACATATACACCATGGAATACTATGCAGCCATAAAAAAGGATGAGTTCGTGTCCTTTGTAGGGACATGGATGCAGCTGGAAACCATCGTTCTCAGCAAACTATCACAAGAACAGAAAACCAAACACCGCATGTTCTCACTCATAGGTGGGAAATGAACAATGAGATCACTTGGACTCTGGAAGGGGAACATCACACACCGGGGCCTATTATGGGGAGAGGGAAGGGGGAAGGTATGGCATTGGGAGTTATACCTGATGTAAATGACGAGTTGATGGGTGCTGATGAGTTGATGGGTGCAGCACACCAACATGGCACAAGTATACATATGTAACAAACCTGCACGTTGTGCACATGTACCCTAGAACTTAAATTAAAAAAAAAAAAAAAGAAACTATGATCTTGGAACTCACTGTGTTCATTACTGCTGGGGTGTCATTGCCTCTAGAACCTCTCAGTATACACTACTAAGAAATATATGCATGCACACACACATACACACACACACACAGAGATATTTATATATATAGACATACATGCTATAACTATATATATATGTATATATAATACATTTTTAAACCCGTAAGTTCATACTGATAATTCCAATACTAACATGGTACCTTGGTGTTCTTTTCAGTTTTCACCTTTTAAATGTTTGTAAATCCCTTCAGGGAGTGAAAAAACTGCCTCTCCTTATCTTTAGGACATCTACCCGTTTGCTAAATCAAGTAACTTCTTTGCTCAATGTAACTAATCTCCCAAAAACTGCAGCTGCCATCTCTGCACTCCCTCCCCTTACCTCTGCATCAGTCAGGTGCCAGACATGCTTCTGGCCATACTTCGGGGGCACTGTCTCCACAGGCAGTGGGAAGGGGAGATGGGAAGGCAAGGGGAGATGATCTCTACAAATACTTTTAATAACAAACTGGTACTTTCAAAAGACGTTAAAATTTCAATAGACGTAAACTATCTAGGGAAGGTTTTACATATAGTGTTGGTAGGCAGAACTGCATGATAAAAAGACCCAGGAGGCTGCTACACAATCTGTGGGGCCCGGTGCAAAATGACAGCGCGAGTCCTTGTGAAAAAAATTATTAATAATTTCAAGACGGTGAGAGAAGAGCATTAAGCCAAGTGCAAGACCCTATGAGACTGCATGGGTCACATATCCTTGAAGCTGGCCCTGATTACCAGAGAGCACAAGTCAGTGAGGACCTGGTAACACAGGCATTTATGCTGATGCTGACAATTCACAAATGTCCTTAAATTTACGTCTGCCACTACGAGAATGCAACATGGATTCAATGGTCTTTGGTAGTATCGTGCCGGGAGTATACCAGATGGAAGTTTTTCCTCATTAAGGAACAGAAATGTGGTAATTGCCAGTTTCAGTGACAAACTCTTTTTCACTGAAAATGAAAAGAGAGAATTCTATGTATGCTGAGCATGTTCAATGGACAGAGTACTGCAGTGAGCAATCTGGACTATATAAGCAGGCATTGTTACAGTCTTCTAGGAGTTGAAAACCTAGATGAGATTACTGACCATCTGAGCTTGCTACATTCATCTAGGTAGGAGTTAAAATTATTTTTAGGTTTCTCCAATTTGATTCAATCGAGTTCCACTTTCTTGACCTGAAGACTGATTACATACAAAAATATTCACTGTTCTATTTCAACAGGTAAGATTTCAAGATTAGAGGTGCCGATATTTGCAATTTGCTCATCAAAAACCTTTCAAGTGATATCTAGGCCTTTTTTTTGTCTGTAGTTGCTCATATTTCAGAAACATGTTTGGCTTGTGAATTGGTATTCCTATTCTACTGTTTCATCATGATTTAAGTATCACATCAGCAGACAGCTGTCAAATAGCCTGAGGGCAGCAACAGTTTAATGTGGCTTCATCATGTGTCTGGACAAAATTTTACATTTAATCATTGACTGCACCCTTCAGGGCTAGAACAGAATCTTCTATTAGGATGCTGCTTCATAAAAACCCCCCGGAAGATGTTACTGACTCAACTGTCATAAAACTAAAAAGTATAAATAGTTTTTTTTAAAAAAAGGTAATGGGTAGGGAAGGGTGGGGAAAATAACCAATTAAAAACATCAAGTAATCTATCAGTAAAATACAGTACAATTTTAAAAGTGTGAAACATTGTGTTCTCACTTAAATTATCTTCCTTTCCTCCATTCTCCCTTCTGATACCTGCCTAAAAAGAGTTCCTTCTTGGCTGGGCGTGGTGGCTCACGCCTGTAATCCCAGCATTTTGGGAGGCCGAAGCAGGCGGATCACCTGAGGTCAGAAGTTTGAAACCAGCCTGGCCAACATGGCGAAACCCTGTGTCTACTAAAAGTACAAAAATTAGCCGGGCACAGTGATGGGAGCCTGTAATCCCAGCTATTCAAGAGGCTGAGGCAGGAGGATCGCTTGAACCTGTGAGGTGGAGGTTGCAGTGAGCTGAGATTGAGCCACTGCACTCCAGCCTGAGTGACAAGGGTTAGACTCCATCTCAGAAAAAAAAAAAAAGTTCCTTCTCCACATAAACCTTATAAGTTCAGCTTCACCAGTCAACAGTGTGTTGCCTATAATTGGTGGAAGCTGCCACTAGGTGAACCTCCATAAAGGCTAGGCATATTTTCTAAAGGCACAGAACAGAAAGACACAAATGATTTTCCTTTACTATGGTTTAAAACAAAAATAAATAATCTATAATTATTAAAAATCATCTGAATTAAATATCCTGGGAGACTTTTCTCCTTTGCCAGTGGTTTCTTCCTAGCAAGACATCACTAATATCAAATTAAACATGTTGAGTCAGGGTGCTTAACTGCAGTCTTAGACTAACACCAATTTTCTTTTTTTGTTTGTTTGTTTTTTTTTTTAATATTTATTTATTTTTTATTATTATATTTTAAGTTCTAGGGTACATGTGCATAACGTGCAGGTTTGTTACATATGTATACTTGTGCCATGTTGGTGTGCTGCACCCATCGACTAACACCAATTTTCTACAGTCTCAGAATTGCTCTAAAACTTTAAGGCTGAAGCTAGAAAAAAAACACTGCTGAGTAAAATCCCCATGAATCTCTCTTCCAAAATCAGAAAGTTTCTCAGCCACTTGATGCTGTATAAACACTTAGGCTTTAATGTCTAAGTTAGCAATTAACATGTTTCTGAGCACTTTTATATCAAAATTTTACTATCTAGCTTTTGATACAAGTTTCTTTTTTAATTTTTCTTTTCTTTTTTGAGACGGAGTCTCGCTCTGTCACCCAGGCTGAGTGCAGTGGCACGATCTCAGCTCACTGCAACCTCCACCTCCCAGGTTCAGGCAATTCTCCTGCCTCAGCCTCCCAAGTAGCTGGGATTATAGATGCCCACCACCACGTTCAGCTAATTTTTTTGTATTTTTAGTAGAGACAGGTTTTTACCATGTTGGCCAGGCTGGTCTTGAACTCCTGACCTCAGGTGATCTGCCCACCTCAGCCTCCCAGAGTGTTGGGAAGACAGGTGTGAGCCACCGCACATAGCCTGATACAAGTTACTTTCTAAAAGTCCAGACATAGCAAATTCTAGTTAAATCTGAATATAAAATTTAAAACACTTCGAAATGGAATTTCAGGGTTTTTTTTTTTTTGGAGACAGGGTCTTACTCTGTTGCCTAGGCTAGAGCGCAATGGAGCAATTACATCTTACTGCAGCCTCAACCTCCCAGGCTCAAGTGATTCTCCCACCTCAGACTCCTGAGTAGCTGGGACTGTAGGCATGTGCCACTTTGCCTGGCTAATTTTTAAAGTGTTTTTATTTTCTGGTAGAGATGGGGGTTTCACCATGTTTCCCAGGCTGGTCTTGAACTCCTAGGTTCAAGCAATCTACCTGCCATGGCCTCCCAAAGTGCTGGGATTATACACGTGAGCCACTGTGCTGGCTGAATTAAAGGTTTTCGAATAAAGATATGAAGCTGTTTTACTAGAACACAGCTATTAGACTGTTGTTATGTGCTAAGTGTCCTATACGAACATGAATGTGGCCTCTTGGTTTCCTGGTCTCCCATTCGTCTGGGGAGAGGAAAGAATTCAAAATGAGGCAACATTTATGAACTTTTTTGAGCTTTCTCAATAAAAAGACAATATTTATAATCCAAATTTCATGACTGGTAAATTAAATATAAACAAACAACTGATGTAAGAAGAAACATAAATAATAACCAGTTACAAGGGAAACTAGCAAAATGCAAATTAATACCCTTAATTAAATAAAATAAAAATACTACAAAGCACCCAATTCTGTAGAGGTTGTGATAAAACCAGTAAATGTTTACTCTAAACTGGTATAATCCTTTTGGAAAGCCATATCAATATTCATAGCAAAAGCTGTAACATTTATTTATTTTCCCCTTGTTCCAGAAAGGATTTAAGAAGTATAATAATAATGAAAAAATGCTTAGATCCTTTACCACGGGAAATCCTTTGCCCAGATTATACTACTCTAAGAGATTACTTCAACAGCAGTAGAAAATTCTATGTACATGAATTTTAGCTGTAGTGGAGGCCAGGAGAATTACATTTAAAAAAGGAAGAAGAAATCAAAGAAACCTGGAAGAACCTAAATGTCTAACAAGGTGAACAGTTTACTGAAAAATACAAATTAACATTGCAGAGTACTATTCTGCCATTAAGTTTATAACCATGAAGATTATTCTAAATCCTTAAAAAATGGAACATGAAAGTGCCAAAGGCAAATTTGACAGTGTATAAAATATACTGATATGTAAAGATGCACTCTAACTTTGTAAGGAAATTTCTGGAAAAATAATGTTAACTTGTTATTAATACATATATTGAAAGTGGTTTAGTTCTACAGAGAAAACATTATTTTGCTCATGTAAATAGAATATTTTATGGCTAGAAATCAGGAAGAAACATAAGATCTGGATAATTAGTAATATTCTACAGACTGTTGGTGGGGGGGAGTATAAAATCACATGATCAAAAGAGAAGTGTATGAGATCATGGAGTGGTGGTACACAGCAGAAACACAAGATGTAATACATTGACTAGAACGTGAAATCTCATATGCTACCTCAGCACTACATAAGCCTAGTCTAAAATTCCAGTGGTTTCAATGGCTGTTGAGAATAAAAAGCAAGTTGCAATACAAAATAAATCTGAATCATTTTTCAGTGTGGTATATACAAAGAAAATGTGGAGATAAAAATGGATAAAAAGGAAGTAGCAAAATATAATAAATATGAATGAGTTCTTATGCAGGCAGGCACAGTAATAGTTTAGTAAACACTCAATGCAAAACATAAAGTAACATAATGCATCTCAAGGAATTCTCCCCATGCTTACAAAAAAGTAAATGCTTTATTGAACCTCAGTCCACAGTAAGCTACATTAAAAAAAAAATGAATTCTAACAGAAACATGTTTAACAACAAATATCATAGTTACATATCAAAAGCACCAAAACTACATAACAAATAAAACAAAATGGAAAACACTATGAAGATATTAGTCTTTGTATTAAAAAAATCTAGCAAATGATCATATTCACAGTTAACTACATTATCAGTCCTAAAGCATAAAAATCTGACATCACAGCTAGACTCTGGATGACTCTCTTCACCAATGGCATTACTATGTTAGGAGCTGAGTCACCACTATCTTCAAACAATAAACTGTCCTCAGACTCATTGAGGACGTTACTAATTCCACATTTTGCAAGAGATTGCGCTACTGCCTCTTGTTTTACATTATTCCATTACATTTTAATCCACCCACCTATGTGTGAAGAGTGTCACTTCGAAATCGTAAGCCTACATCCACCTGTGCCACTCCTCACTCACAAGCTCCGTAAGTGGTGTATTGACAGAGGAATATATGTGACAGTTGGGCCTCCTGAAATCAGAGCTTGTGGACTCTCCTATGGGCCAATTCTCCCTAGGGGAAGTGTAACGGGGTCATATCAGAAGAACTGAGAACAGCCAGGTTTCCTTAACAGGCCTCATATGTTGCTTATTAATAATGTCATGGCTTTCTTATCATATGACCTTTTGGTTGTATCATATAAGTGTTCTCCACTCTTCCTGTCATCACTCCTTTACATTTTTCCTATAGAGACTATATCTGCTGCCCTCGTTTTCTTCAAGTCCTTATTTTCTCAGTTGTTGGTAGGCCAGGATAATGTCCCATAGTGGTATTTAAAAGTCTATAAAATTAAGCTTTTAATGGTACAGCAATGTCTCTGCTGCTTTTGACTCACTGGTTACAGCAGAAAGAAATTTAAGCTGAAAATGAAGGGAGAAAATGCAAATTCTTCATCTGATTGCCTGTGAGATCCATGCCTTGTTACTTTCGGTATTTCTGGATGTGAAATTGCTAACTATTTTGTGCTATCTGTTGCCATGCTCTGCGGCTGAGAAGCCGCATCTTTACTGCTCTCTGGTTGCTTGAGTCAGTTATAACACATGCAAATCATCTTTTTCTTTTGTCTCTGTGAATGCTACTTACTGCATCTTTGTTGTCTATTGTATTAATTTAGATTTTGAAACAATCACAAAGTTACACAAAAAGTCCCAAGTGCAGTACAAATAATTATTTTCCTGAACTATTTGAAAGTTAATTTGCTTCTTTTTTTTTTTTTTTTTTTTTTTTTTGAGACGGAGTCTCGCTCTGTCACTCAGGCTGGAGTGCAGTGGCCGGATCTCAGCTCACTGCAAGCTCCGCCTCCCGGGTTCACGCCATTCTCCTGCCTCAGCCTCCGGAGTAGCTAGGACTACAGGCGCCCGCCACCTCGCCCGGCTAGTTTTTTGTATTTTTAGTAGAAACGGGGTTTCACTGTGTTAGCCAGGATGGTCTCGATCTCCTGACCTCGTGATCCGCCCGTCTCAGCCTCCCAAAGTGCTGGGATTACAGGCTTGAGCCACCGCGCCCGGCAAGTTAATTTGCAAATAAGATGTCCCAATGCCCTGAGAATACTTTAAATATTTCCTACAAGGATATTCTCTTACATAACCACAAAAGAACCATCAAAATGAGGAAGTTAACATGGATACTTCACTAGTGTCTAATCCTAGACCTCATTTGAGTTTCACCAGTGTCCCAATGAAGTCCTTTACAGTCAAAGGACCCAGTTCAGAACCCTGTATTTAATTGTCATGTCTGCATAGTCTCCTTCAAGTTGGAACTCTTTTCTTGATCCTGATACTTTTGAAGATTATGGGCCAGTTATGTTTTAGAATGTTCCTCAATTTTGTTTTGTCTAACATTTCCTGACTATTGGATTCAGACTGTGAAGTTCTGGCTGAGTAACAGAGAAGTGATGCTATGTTCTCATACCCTCTATCAGGCGGCCCAGAATTGCGATTTGTCCTATTACTGAGAATGTTCACTTTGATCAGCTGCCAGGTTTTCCCACTATTAGGTTATTCTCTTTCACTGTGTAATTGTTAAGTATGGTGGGGCAGGTACTCTCAAACTATGTACAGTTGGTACTCGGTTCTAGTTCTGTTAGCAGGCAGTAAGTAGTTACATTCTACAAAGTGTCACCAACACACTTTGCAATTGAACACTGAGCAATTGCTCCTAGGGAAAATACCAGGTTAGGTTCCTGTGAGGTCCTGGTCACAATATTTTTGTTGACTCATTAATATATAACCTTGTTGTATGTGTGTTTCTGTTTAAACACAACTTATACATATTGTTGATTCATGAACACTGAACTCATGGCCAACAGCACATCACTCATGCCTGAACAAAGGTTATATAACAGGAATTCTCTCCAGAAGGCACGTCATGGCCTTCCTGCACTCAGGAGCAACAGCCATCACTTCAGTACTATGCTTGGGGGCCACACTAAACGGTGAATCCTCAACAAACTGCATAAAACTTTGAAAAACATGGCATGAAACAGACTGCAAAAAGGACACTGGCTCTCAGTGTAAGCACTGAAACAAGAAGGCAGAGCGCCATCTGTTTGACCTCAGCTGGTGACATGCTGGGCAACTCAAATTTTTCACTGCCAAGCATGCCCAAGAATGACTGTGAAAATGCCAGTATTGGATTTGAGTCACAAATGAATTTTAGTGAGTAGGAAGATTTGCAAATAAGGAATCTGAGAATGATGAAGACTGACTGCAAATATTATGTTTCTGAATCACACTTACAATTTATTAATTATGCGTATTGGTATAAATGTGTAGATTCCTATTTTATTCAGCTGGTTACAATCTGTTAGTATCAATATTTATTTTGATGCTCAAATTGTCCCAGATTTGGCCAATGGGAGCCCTTTAAGCCAGCTTCCCCTTTCTTCTTTGAACACTTCCTTACTTTTGGCACAAGATGCTCCTTTTAGTAATGGAGAGCATTTAGAGACCAAGATCTGGAAATCAGCTGTGCTCACTCGAAACTAGGTGCACTCACTGCTATACACACACACACATACACACACACACAAACACACACACACACACTATATTTACAGTTGTCCCTCAGTATCCAAAGGAGATTGGTTCCAGGACTCCCAAAGATACCAAAATCCATGGATTCTCAAGTCCCTCATACAAAATGGTGTAGTATTTGCATATAACCTATGCACATCCTCCTGTATACTTTAAATCACCTCTAGATTACTTTTTTTTGAGATGGAGTTTCACTCTTGTCACCCAGGTTGGAGTGCAATGGCATGATCTCTGCTCATTGCAACCTCTGCCTCCTGAGTTCAAGTGATTCTCCTGCCTCAGCCTCCCGCGTAGCTGGGATTACAGGCACCTGCCACCACGCCTGGCTAATTTTTCTATTTTTAGTAGAGACAGGGTTTCACCATCTTGGCCAGGCTGGTCTCGAACTCTTGATCTCAGGTAATCCACCCACCTGGGCCTCCCAAAATGCTGGGATTGCAGGTGTGAGCCACCGCGCCTGGCCTCTAGATTACTTATTGATATCTAATACACTGTAAGTACTATAACTAGTTGTTATACTGTATTGTTTAGGGAGTAATGACAAGAAAAAAAATCTGTACATGTTCAGTACAGATGCAACAACCACTCACTGTTTTTTCTGAGTATTTTCCATCTGCAGTTGGTTGAATATGAAGAATGCAGAATCAGAGGATATGGAGGGCTGACTGTGTTGTTATTCATTACATTTACACTTATTTCTACATCTACCTAAACGTTGGAAACTATGAGTTCACACCAATATCTCCTACTCCAAAACACCACAATGCTCACAGTAATTTTCTCCTTTTTCAACATTTGTAATTGACTTCTAAGATAACAAAAAACCCCAGTACCCATTATCATTAATATATCTGCCGAAAAGATTAACTCCCTGTAAGTAACTGGCCTTTTCTTGCTGTCTCCTCTTCTGCATATACACCCCCAACCCACCCCTAGAGGATGTACAGCTCTGACATCCTGTACCAGATCTGCCCTTGGTGGGAATGAATGCCCTTTTCATCACATTCTGACTTCAACAGCCTGCACCACGCCTCTGCCTCCTGCATGTGAACGAGTGACCTTCTCACCCTGCTCTGGACTGCTGTGGCTCCCTGCCTCCTGCACGTGGACACCTACACTGCTCTGTGCCACCTAATGTCTTTTGGACTGAATTGCTTCAGAAGGGTTGAACAACAAGGGGAAGGGCCACGCAAGCAATTTCAACAGTTGATTTTTCTATTAAAATCTCCTTAGTATTCTTAGGTGTATTTTTAAAAATAAAGATCATATAGGCAATTTAGATCCTGGAGTTTGGCCAATGATTTTAAAACTGTGAGAAATCAGTATGCAGCAGAAGTATCATGTAAATGTCCTTTGACCTTCAAGTAAGTCCGTTACTTTATATCCTTGATAATTTTCCTGAAGTAGTTAATTCTGCTTGTTTCCAGTGTTCATTGCTTTACATGATCAGTCACACAATTTCTGTGCTCAGTGGAGTCCTGCTCTAGCAGCTAATTGTAATGCATTTGTAGTCTCCTTCTGGCCTTGCATTTGTAATATTGGAGCCTGGGTAGCTTTTGGCAGGGTGGTGGGAACGTGTGTGTGGGAATCGGCTTTGTTAGGATTGTAGGTACACAGAAAATTTTACGGCTTCTAAAATTTTTCTGTGAAGTTACGTTATGTTTCTAGTATGTACGTATGTATGTATGTATAAATAGGCAAATAAGGTTTCTGATTGTAAATGAGATCTTACTTTCTCTTTCCTAGGAAGAAGGTAGTTCAGATTATTTTATTTTCTTTATGCCATCAGAAATATGTCACCTTTCCTCTATATTTACATTAATATCTGTAAAGAGTGATTATTGCTACTCTTTTTCTTTCAGAGGCTCTAGAACACAGATTGCACATATGACCACACTTCTTATGCTCACACCCATTACTGCATCTAGACGGAAGCAGACCTGGAAGAGGAAACACTGAACTAGACCATGGTGCTGCTCGGAAGTAAGCACCATGCCTACTGACTGTCATGGCTCCATCTCCAGGCTCATGAATGAATGGGTAGATAAATAAATATGATATTGGCAAAGTGGCTTAGACATGCTATGATTTCCATCCCTCTCTATTTACAGATAGCATTCCAGTTACCTTATTTCCATTAAAAAATCCAAAACCCTTAATGTGAAATCAGACTATTTCCATGAGAAATGGTGAACAGACTAGTCACCAACTATTTTAGGAATAAAAGATAACACACTACCTCTGCACTCGGTACACTCGAGTCCATGGAGGCACAAGGGCTAGGATCCGAGCCACCAGTTCGACCAGGTCACTAGGAGAGTAACTCTTATATCTTCCTGATTTCCAAAGCTCATAAAGCCCAGTCCCACGAATCACCAGGGTAGGATAGAGTTTCAGACCATCGGGACGAAAAGCAGGGTTCTCAAAAAACTCCTGTGAATAGAGAACAGAAAATGACTTCTCCATTAGTTATGCAGAGATCACCCAGGGTGAAATCTCAACCCTTGGACAGCTTCTCTGGCACACCCTGTAGGCCCTGGGGCAGCTTTTGCTTCTGACCAGGTAGGGCACAAGACAGAACAGAAACTCCTTGTTTCTGTAGCCTCACTGGGGCAAAGCAAGTGTGTGCTGGACTGCACCAGGCCCTCACCATTCCAGCCTGTCTCCTGCACAATCTCATCTCATGCCACCCCTCACCATCTTGCCTTTCCAGCACTGCAAAGGCAATTTCCTTTGCCTGGAAAATTCATCAATTTTTCTTTATCTAGCGAATCTTCAGGTCTCAGTTTGAACACCACTTCTTCAGAGAGGCCCTTCTGACCTTCAAATACTAGCTGTCCCACTTAAAAAAAAAAAAATCCCATTGAACCCAGTATTACCTCTTTCTTACCATCACATGACAATCTATTCAACGTGTGCCTTCACATCTAGAGTATATCTTCCTTTAATAATGGAATATACTTAATTGTTTAAACATTTCAAAAGTTGTGACAGAGATCATCTGGCTTACAAAATTTAAAATGTTTACTATAGGGTCCTTTAAAGGGAAAGTTTGCTGATCCCTGAATATGACTACTTTGTCCCTAAGCCATCTGGCACCATTCCTATCCTGGGCTACACATCATCCATTTGTTATCCGGACACTGAGCAATACATCTAACTCATCTACTTTTGCCACAGTCATTTCTTATACTGTATCACCCCAGCTGGCTGCTTTCTTTCTTTATTTTGGGATGCAGCAATGAGACACCAGGCATTCTCTTTTCCATGACTCGGCAATGATAATTTGCTCTAATCTTGTTTTGCATAATATATTTTGGAGAAATGAAAGTGGACTCACACAGTCCCCTCTCACTCCCACCTTGGCAGGAGTATCTACTCAGCTGGCAGGGCTCTATCTTGTAAACTGGAAAAAATCCTTTTTATCTTTGCCACATCATTCTTACAAAGCTCTTCATTGTTAAACTTGCTTTACAAAGAAATGTAACGATAGACCTTTCCATCTCTCATTGACATCTGTCATGTTCTTAAATGCTGTATTCTTTATGTACTATTTAGTTTCAGAGATCTTTTTCTGTAATTGTGTGAGTTTCCTATAACATTTGTATTTTAAAGAATCATCAGGTCTTTAATAAATATTCTGCAGCCATTCCACAAAGAGCACGTATGGAAGCCATTGTCCACCCAGTCTGAATCCACATTTGAACATGGGATTTAGAAAGGTACTTCTGGTGCTTGTAAAATAAGTTTCGGAGACATATGGACTGATACATTCCTTTGGAAAGAATGAAAACTGATTGGTTCTCAATTTTTGGTTACACTGGAGAATTAAAACAAGTGTTTCTTTTCTTTCCCTCCAAAACCACACTAAAGTAACGGGGGCCAGGCGCGGTGGCTCACACCTGTAATCCCAGCACTTTGGGAGGCCGGGGCAGGCGAATCAGGTACCTGAGGTCAGGAGTTCGAGACCAGCCTGGCCAACGTGGTGAAACCCCGTCTCTACTAAAAATGCAAAAATTAGCTGGATGTGGTGGTGCGTGCCTATAATCCCAGCTATTTAGGAGGCTGAGGCACAAGAATCGCTTGAACACGGGAGGCGGAGGTTGCAGTGAGCCAAGATCTCACCACTGCACTCCAGCCTGGGCGACAGAGCGAGACTCCGTCTCAAAAGACAAAAAAAAGAAAAGGAACAGGAAAGAATTTTTTTAAAAAGTATAAACCCAGAATAACAAAGAGGACTAGAAAGGAGGCAAGGATGAGACCCAAGATGGCAACAAATTCTTCAAAGACAGAAACTAGGAAGGCTTGTAAATGACTTTGCAAGTAAAGAAAACAGCAAAAGGAGACAGAAACGAAAGCCCTGCTCAATCGCACTGCTGAGTCCCAGAAAGGCTCACGGATCAGAGGTACCAAGAACTGGGCAGGACAGAGGAGAGATGTGGAAATAAAAACAGGGGTACTGGATCAAGTGTGTACATAGAGGGAATTATCTGTTAACCCTTAGCCTTTCCTGAACAGGCAGATGAGAACGTTTAGTCCCTGGAGAAACTGGAAAGCCTCCGGGCTCTGAGATTCCAGGTACAAAGGAAAGTCTAGATGAAGACCAAGGCTGAAAACAGGGAAAAGCCAGCACATAGACTGGTGGACTCTCCGCCCCACTCTCTGGATGTCAGCAACCAGCTTCCTGAGATATACCCAGGTCACCCAGCCCAAAGCAGGAAGTTAGAGAGTTCATCTCTGGATGAATCAAATGGCTCTACATAAGAGTTCACCATACTGACATTCAGGAATCCCCTAAAGAAAGGAGAGCTTATTGCTAAAAGAGCATTCTTCAGTGAAGCACGCCTGCAAGCTAGGCGCATAGGCCTTGCCATCCGGTTTTTCAATCCCCTACTCTTAAAAGCATAAGAAATTGCTTTAGGCCAGGCGCAGTGGCTCACGCCTGTAATCCTAGCGCTTTGGGAGGCTGAGGCGGGTGGATAATGAGGTCAGGAGTTTGAGACCAGCCTGGTCAACATGGTGAAACCACGTCTCTACTAAAAATACAAAAAATTAGCCTGGTGTGATGGCAGGCACCTGTAATTTCAGCTACTCAGGAGGCTGAGGCAGGAGAATTGCTTGAACCCGGGAGGCAGAGGCTGTAGTGAGCTGAGATTGCGCCATTGCACTTCAGCCAGGCAACAGTGCGAGACTCTGTCTCAAAAAAAAAAAGGCATAAGAAATTGACTGAAGATCATCATAAATTTGGGGAAAGCCTAGGACATTAAGGGGCCAACCAAAACAAAAAGGAAAAAAAGGCACTTGGAGGAAACAGAGGCATTGCATAAAGAAAAATAAAATGTATAAAAAATATCTGTAATAAATTTCTTCAGAGATAAGATAAATTACATCCACAATACAAGACCAAGGTGCTATAGAAAACTGAGAAACCAATTGTAGTTTTAAATTTCACTTCTTTGAAGATTAATTACTTTGAGAACTTTTTGATAGGTCTATTGGCTATTTGAATATTCTCTTTTGTGAAATGCTTGTTCAAGTTTTTTTGCCCATTTTCCTACTGAGCTGTTTGCCTCTTATCAATTTCTAAAAATTATTTATTTTAAAACAATTTAATCTGTAGAGAATTCTTCTCTAGAAAGAACCCATATTTTTCATTTTAGCTCCCTTCTGTTACTTTACTAGGACGCAGTTAGAAAAGAAATATGATCCACTCATATTCCCTGTGTGTTTCCCTGCAAAGATTACAAACAAGCAAATAAATCTGTTTACAGGAAGGGTAGTCCTTGCAATATTATTACTGAACTATTCCTTATGTTGAAGACACCAAGGAAAATACATAGCAAGACTCAGCTGTTTGCTATGGCTTGCTACAGTATGAAACATACTATATTTTTCAGGAGCACTTATACTTCATGAGTTCTGGCTATCCTACTGGTCCACCTAGGAGCTGTGCTAAAGAAAAGTTGTTTCACACTTGGACACAGGGCGGGGAACATCATACCCTGGGGGCCTGTCGTGGGATGGGAGGCAGGCAGAGGGATAGCATTAGGAGAAATACCTAATGTAAATGACGAGTTAATGGGTGCAGCACACCAACATGGCACATGTATACATATGTAACAAACCTGCACGTTGTGCACATGTACCGTAGAACTTAAAGTATTATAATAGTAATAATAATAATAATAATAATAATAATAATATGTGTTTCAGGTGCCTTTTTGGCCTGGTTTCTGAGCACCTGGCTATTAGTTACTGAGGGGAGGATACCAGACTCAAAATCTACTACACAGCCAGTGTGGGGGAATTACGAAGAGGGATATCTGTGAATTAATGTTATCTCATAAACAGGTCCTCAGGTACAGTTTACCAACTTAAAAAATAATAAAAGTAAACTTCTTGAGAGGAAAGAATTATTAACTTCACAAATAAGACATGGTGAACTGCATTTTTCTAAACAGAGCAAATTAAAAGTACTTTTACAGATGAAATAACTTAACAAACATTGTCATCACCTTCAATAAAAGGATATCCCTAAAACACACTTGCCCTATCTGAGAATCTGAAGAAAAACAAAAGGCCTGACCAATCTCATTTCCCACAACAAAGTTAACATGGATCAAGAAACTGTGAGGGTTAAAATAACAATAAAACAACCCACAGTGAAAATTCAAAGAACAGAAAGATAGTTCTAAGCTTAGAAGTATTTGAAGAAGAAAAAAAAAAAGATCGACTTAATGGAAGCACAACTAAAAGGTCAATAACAGGTTAAGTAAAATATTTAAAACAAATATAAAAAACAATGAGTCCATAATCTCCTTACCTAAAAGGTTCATATAAACTAATATTAAAAATATTCTTATCCCAATAGAGTAATAAGTCAGAGGATAAAAACACACAATTCCAAAAATACGAAAGAAATGTAATTAGTAAATACAAACCTGAAAAATGTATTATCACAATTTCAAAATGCAAGTTAAAATGGTACTTTTCTCGATCAAACTAGCAAAGAGTAAAATATATGTACATACGTGTGTGTGCATGTATAAGCATATATAGAAAATAAACAGGAGAGAATTATTTGTGAAGAAAAACTCTGCTGAAATGAGTATAAATTGTTACAACTCTCTGCAAAGTAACTTATTAATAGAGTGAGATTCTTAAAATGTTTCTACCTTTACCTGATAATTCTACTCCATGGAATTTATCATAAACAGATAAACCTAAATACGACAAAAAATTATACACATAAACTCATTTACCTGCAGTGTTTTTAAAATAATATTAAAAAATCAGTAATACCTTATTCTGAAAAACTTGCAAGGGGTTAAGCAAGATATGGCATATTAAATTAAAAAGCCATTAAAATATGTTAACATGTTAACAGAGACCATGCCACAACATGGATAAATGTTTGTTATAATGTTAAGTGAAAAAACTATTACAGTAATTTCCTATGTCATATACATTTGTATCTCTGTGTTACATTTGCAGAGACAACCTCACCCTCAAAAAAGCCTAAGCATAGAAAAATCTTGGAAAGAATCCATTAAAATGTTAAGAGTTTTGTCTGATGGGGCTGTGGGTGATGTCCCTTACCCTACTGTGTTTCTAGTATTCTATAATAAGGATGCATTTCTTTAACAATGGAAAACATCAGTGAACAGGCAACAAGAGCAGATGGGATAAGAAACATGCAGAGGCATTCTGAATGTGCCTGGCTGAAGCCACACTTACTGTGAACTGTTCAATGTCTCTTTCTAGTCCCACATTTGGCAGGTCAGGCATCATATGGGCCACCACTTTGAAACCGGAATCTTTGGCCAGGTGAAATGACTCACACACTGCCTTCACAGTGTGGCCCCTAAGGAAAGAAAATCACTATCTGTGAAAATCACTACCTATTTGTGTAAATGGGTGACAAAGTTAATACAAGGAACAGGGGGAAAACAATCTCTGAGACAGGTAACAGAAATTCCATAACCAAAATCATATGGCTGGGGGAAAAGACACCTCAGAAAGTTATTTTTTACATCCCCACCTCTCAGAAGGCCTGGAAGTAAATAACTTTATTTCTGAGATATTTCTCAGAAATTCCCTTACGCATCTACTCAAAGTCTTGAAAGTAAAGCATTGGGGTAGCAAAAGTTAATGTGTATTAAAATTATTTGGTTTAGCATCACCAGTCAAAATAAGCTTATGAATGTAAGTCTCTGTATTAAAAATTAAAAGCTCAAAACCATGCAGAAGCAGCAAGCTGCTATGTTCTTTCCTTTAAAGATCTTGTGAAATTATTTGTAGACAGAGAGGAAGACTGAAACCTATAAGACAAAATAGATTTCACTGGTGGGTTTGGAGGAGCCTTAAAAAACAGTAGAGAGAGAGACTGACTTAGTGAGAAGGCAGAGTCATTTGGGGTCACGAGGATAAATCATCTTAATTTAACATTCTAGAGCCACATCCAGCAGGAAACAAGTCCTAATAATAGTTTTGGGCAACTAGACTGAAGCCTTGTGGCAATCCTTCCATCACCAAGGTGTTCCCATTCACGGCGGAAGGATCCTAAAAACCATAGACTCCATCTCACTCTCTCAGAATGCTCCCATCCATTTCCATGACTTCAATTTCTAATCTCTTTTTGCTAATGACTTCCCAATTCCTAGAACAAGGCCAGGCCTGTCTCCTGAATTCCAAACCCAAATAACCAATACTTTAAAGCAGCACTATTTAAAATAACAGCCACTAGGCACGTGTGGTTATTAAAATTTATATTTAGAAAAATTAAAATGGAAAACTTGGTTGCAGGCACAGAACATTTTGATCACTGCTGAATTGTCTATTGCATAGTCCTGCTCTAAAGCCAACCTTCACTTGGCTATTCTACAGGTACCTCAACCTTAGTGTAGCCAAATGAAACCTATGTTCTCTCCAAGCCTCCTTGACTTCCCATTCTCTCTTATCCTCACTTCCAGTCAGTCACCAAGCACCACCATTTACTTCTTTCCAGGACATGGTATTTCCTGCTTAATTTCTATAACAGCCTCGTACCCAATCTCCCTTCCAACTTGCTCTTCTCTGACCTGCCCCTTACACTGTAACTAAGGCATCTTTCTAAGCTGCAGATATGCTCCATCCCATTGTAGCTTTAAGCCTGCTGGTGGCTTGCTCCACTGGATTAATGTCCAGCCTCCCTGGGCTGACTCTTCAGGCCCCTAATAATCAGGCCCTCTGTTTGCTTTTAAGCCTTATCTCTTATCATTCTCCTATCTCACATTCTAACCAAACTAAGCCACTCCAAATTCCCCAAATGTGCCACACACTCCCATCTCCAGGAGTTTGTTCATATGTTCTTTCTGCCTCAATCTTCATCTTCTGCACATGACGAACTCAGACTCTTCCATGAAGTCTCAACTCAGATGTCGTATTCTTCAGAAAGCTTCACCTTCCCCTCCATCTGCACAGGTGTCTCTCTAGCACAGCCCTTGAAGGCTACACCACTCCACAGTTTCCCTAGTTGAAGCCTTTTCCCACATAAGAGCATCCTATTCAGTTACTCTTTCTTAAACATGATATCCATGAGATTCTTCCCCATGCTAAAAAATATTCAACAGATCTCTATTCCTTAAGGGAAAATTCCATCCTCCCCGGCCTGGCATTCCTCTTGGTTGTTTCTAAGACGCTGATCAGTGCTTGTCTCCCTAGTTCCCCTCTGCTTCCTTCTCCTGGCACAACACCAACCACATCTACTGAAACCCTACAGAATAAAGGGGCCTTTAACATCCAACTCAACACATTCTTCCTCTGAAGCCCACCGTTACAATTCTTGGTCAATCATCTCAGCTGCCTAATCAACTCTCAATTGTCTCCCCTACTCCACTAATTTAGCAATTAACTGTGAAGCTCCTTATACAGTTAACCTTTCACGGGCAAACCTTTCACGGGCATTTTCTTTTCAACTAAAAGATATATTTCTAGAGGGAGCATAATAAAGCTCTAACAACTCTTATTTCCTTCTTTCCTTGCAGTCCCAAATTTCTCAAAGTTAACAACCATGGTATCACCATACATTTTGCTAGTTGGTATCTGCTCCACAAAAATGAATCTCTTCAATATTACCCTAATGTTCTTTTTACTCACTCTTTTCTTTGTTTTTGGCCTTCTCTCCTGCTTTAAACTACTAACCCTGAGTCCTCTCCCCTGCTTTCTATATGGACAAGGCTGCTTAGGACAAGAAAAGGGAGGGAGATGAGCATGTTTACAGGCTGCTGGAAAAGAGTCACTAGAGAAAAACTGAAAATGAGGGAAAGAGGGGATGGAAGTAAGAGGATAGACAGAAGAAAGAACTTCGAAAAGGAGGAATACCCATACTTCTTTCCCTAAGACTGGTCAGAAGGAAGAAAGGCTGGGTATGCATGTAGAGAAAACTGATGAAGCTGGAGGAAAGCTTGTGCAAGATCACCTGCCACCATCTTACCTGTTGGTGTCTCTAGCCACATCTTCATAAACACTCTGCACCCCAATCTCCAGCCTTGTGCAGCCATAGGTCAACATATCACTTAAATGCCGCTTCATGCAGTAATCTGGTCTGGTCTCTATAGTAATTCCAATACACTTTGTGAGGCTTCTCTCAGAATACCTGTAGAGCAAATCTAAAATAATTAACCTGTTGCAGGTTTTAAGACATTACTCCCTCTCAAAAAAACTGCCTTCTCTCTGTCCTCCTAGCATGAGATAGTGGTAAAGAGTGTAGGCTCTGGAACCAGGCTAAGTTCAAATCCTGGCTCTGCTACTTCCTAACTATGCACATGAGGATGCTATTAACCTCTTTGTGCTTCGGTTCCTTTATCTGCAAAATGAGGATAATATACTATCTACACCTCATAGGATTGATGTGACTGAGCTAGCATAGTAATGTTATTATCATCATTATCATTATTATTCTCCTGCAGTAAGCTGCAACCATAATCTCCTTGAAAGCAGTGATTTTAACTGTGAAAACCTATTTTTCAATTCCTAGCAACCATTTTTCACATAAGTGAAAACCATCTGCATTATTTATTTCCCACTCTATATTTTTGAGTCATTTTAAATGAAAGAAAAAAAGGGGGGAGGGTATATGTAATGATTACAGGAATATTTTAGATGAAATGTCTTCTATATACACAAAAGTCTTTTCACCGAGTCTATTAATCTTAGCAATGATTTACGAAATTACCAATCACTTTTGTCTTTACTAAAATCACGTATCAGAGTAGCAAGCACCACTTTAGATTCATGCTGTTTGAGTTAGTGGCCTTAATGATGGCCAAAGAGGCAGAGAAGTAAGTCTCTTGCTAGCAGGGCTAGTGAAGTGAGGGGATAGGAGCTCACATTTACAGTCTTTTGTGGGCCAAGCTCTGTGCCACATACTCTAGTACTGAATCCTCCCTCCCACCAGCTCTATGAAGTGTGTCCTATTATCTCCATTTCACAAGTGATGAAACTGGAGTTGAAAGGGAGTAAACAGCGTGTTCAAGGGCACAGAGCTAATAAAATTGGAGTCAGGATCCGAAGTTGGGTCCACCTGACTTCAAAGTCCTTGCTCTGTATTCCAGTTACCACACCGTTTAGACAACTCAGCATGGACCCCAGACTTCTCTGCTTTTCAACATCTCTCAATTTTTTTTTTTTTTTTTTTTTTTTTTTTGATTTGGAGTTTCACTGTGTTGCCCAGGCTGGAGTACAGTGGCGTGATCTTGGCTCACTGCAACCTCCACCTCCTGGGTTCAAGCATTTCTCGTACTTCAGCCTCCCAAGTAACTAGGATTACAGGCGCATGCCACCACGCTCAGCTAATTTTTTTTTGCATTTTTAGTAGAGACGGGGTTTTACTATGTTGGCCAGGCTGGTCTCGAACTCCTGACCTCAAGTGATCCGCCTGCCTCAGCCCCCCAAAGTGCTGGGATTATGGACATGAGCCACTGCACCTGGCCAACATCTCTCAATTCTTAGAACCCAACCATTTTTCTTAATGTAGCCTTCTACAATGTTCTCAATTTTGGGGGGAGGATGAGAGAAGCCTTAAAAAAATTGCCATTTATTTTCCTTCTTTCTGAAGAAGTTCATTGCTCTTTATTGAAAAGTAAAAATCATAAAATTTCTGTAATTTTTGTAACTAATTCCAAGTGGTTCACTCTTTCATTCTTAATTGTCAATAAAAACGGACTTATTTATTGGTAATAATAACTAAGAAAGCTAAGAATCACCAATCTAGAGAACAAATTCTCAAGTCTTTCATTCTGGACATTTGAACTCTTTTGCATTGTTTATTTCCATATTCCACGAGATTTTAGGTAGGATTACCAGAGGCAACAGGACTAAAGGTAAACGAGTAGTTCAAAGTCACTAAAAGATGAACTATGAGACAGAAAAAAGACTCAGACCTTATCAAATCTTGCCTAAGACAGGATTCAAACTAATTTGGCTTCTCTGAAACAATAGAATCATCAGGTCCTGTGCCTCTTAAACAGGTGGGTACTAAGGCATGCAGTAACAGGAGTACATGATGCCACAGGAGAGACGTAACACACCTTCCTCTAGCATCAAGTATTGGGTTTGAGGGAAAACATTTTTCAAATAAAAATAAATATTCATATACTATGAAGAAGGCACACAATACAAAGGTTGAAAAATAAAAAAAAAAAGAAAGCAAAAAGTTCTAAATGACTACGTTTTTAAAGGTAAATGAGAATATCCTAGAATGAGGCATTCCAATTGGTATTTTTTAAAAACCTGTAGTTATTTCTTAACAGTGATACCATTAAGTTAGCAAGCGTAGTGGCATAATAGTAGCTTACATCACTGGGAAAAACTAGAGGGGAGGCAATTACACAAATGGGGATCTGTGTAGAGGAAAGAGAAAATTTATTAGCTAGTCTTCCTATTGCACAGAATGTCAAAGGCCCCACCAAGGACATACAGAGGACACTGCTGTACAAGGTCTCTTTATAAGTCATCAGAATATAGTACAGGCCATAGAAGGAAACCTTATTCTCAAATAATAATTTAACTCCATTTCAAAAATGTCTTTCCTCAGGCAGGAAATGTCATTACCTTTTGCATTAACAGAAATGGAGGAAGAAAAAAACAACTCAGGTTTTGAAAAGTCAATATTTTATATTTATAAAAAGGCTTTCACTATCTTTCCTCTTTCCAGAATTATAGTTTCATCCAAAAAGCAATTAAACAGAAATTTGTATCAAATTTGAATGACAAAACAATGAATTTTTCCCATAGGCTTACTGTATTCTCATGAAAATTTTTGGATAATACTATATCTAATCCTACATCTCACTAAATCTAATTATTCATTTAACAGAGATGTAAACATATCAACATAACTATTCTTTAATATGCAAATATGCGCACACAGGCTTTCAACCAATCTAAGCTGATATTTTATGGCCTGCTATTAATGTGATCTCCTTGTATCACTAAGGTAGCTATCCAACAGTATGTGCCATTTAGATAGCCATCCCAAAGCACGGCTCTCCTTCAGTACCCAGTCCAACTCCCATACTCTTGGGGGCTACAAGTTCTTCTGCATGCAGCAACTCTGTCAACTTCTTGAGAGACAAAGCCAAGACTCAAAAGGGATCCTCTGATTCCAATTCTACTGCTCTTTTTGTGGTATTACAGATTCATTTTAAGCCTGTACAGCCCAACAATATGGGGCTATGTTGAATCCTACGCTTTTCTGTATGCCATAGGAATGGCACCAGCTATAAAAGATGCTAATGTTCTCTGTGAAGCATAGCTTAAGCCAAAACCTTATGCTGACAGAATTTTTAAAAATTGTGGAGCAGGGGTGAAGAGAAATGGGACAATAACCCAGGAATTTAAAAGCAAACAAAAACCAAAAGCTACCAGCCTTCAAAACAGAGCTCCAATACATTTCTCCCCCGATGACATCTTCCCAGAACCCCTCCGCCCCCAGTGAGATCTCAGCGTTCCCATTCCCAAAGCACCCTGCCCACACTACAAGTAGTCTGCTTTGTTATGTGTGGATATGTCTGTCTCTCCATCTGGACAGGAAGCCTCTGAAAGCTGGCAGTCTCAAACACGTCTAGACGCTAAAAGGCTTCAACACTAAAAATTCTCCGTCAATTAAAAAAAAATTACAAATTTCAAGAAGGAATAAATGAATTAGGCATAATTGGGAACACAGGAGGTCTCTCTTCACTCCAACAGCAGCCTCTAGATACATCTACAGCTTATCTTTCCTCTTGCAAAAAGTTAACCTTAGAAGGTGCCTAGCAGTAGGCCAGATATTCTTCAGAAAGTAAAACTATAATAGTTCTTGTCCCAGACATGCTTAAGGATCTAGCTGGGGAGATAAGACTTACAGGAAAAAAAAAAAGAGAGAGAAACGACTACAGAACAAAAAGCTAGAAGTGGCAGAAATATAAATAGATTTAGATTGTTTCTTGGGAAGCATGTTTCTATTTCTGGAAAGAAGAAAGCGACCTTTTGACAAAAGCGCTATCTATCATCACCGTCTCCTTGCACTAAGGGCCCAACCAGGCGGACACTGATGGAAGGAAGATAGCACACTGATTTTAAAGTCTCTTCATTATTATCTTCTGGAAACTATCTTTTGTTTCACTCCAAGAAGCTGTGGTATCAGACAGGGCACCTCTCATTACGAATAATTCGTGGCAGCTCCTCTTTCAAAACCTCTGTCCTTACTGCAACTGGATGTGCCTGAGTCTAGTCTTGCTTAAACTCTCACAAGAACTCAAGGCTCAAGTTCCTGAACGGCTTACAGAACATTCCCTCTGTGGACATCCTGCAACCTCATACTCAACCTGCTCAAACCAGACTGCACAGTAAAAAATGGTACAGAGATAAAATATTCATTTTCGTTAGTCACAACATATAATCTCTTCTCCATCTATGGTCCCAAAACAAGTCAGTGGAGTATACTCACTTCTTTGAACAGCCAGATTTGTTTGAATTGTTGGTAACACCTCGAGTTATTGGTGTAACTCCTTGGCAGCAGCACCATGAACAACTTCCTCTTCTTAACTATTACCATATCTTGAAAATATCTCAATAAAATTTGAAGTTCTGCCCAATGCTCTGTTAGTGATACTCTAGACTTAAATGAGTTGTTTGATGTGCTTAAGGATTTAAAAATAACTATTCCACCCAATCTTTTTTTGAGATGGCAGTCAAGTCTGCTTCCTCGATATTGGTGGTTTTGTCATGAGGTTCTATAAATTAACCACTGCCCAACACAAAATGAAGTAACAAAGAACAGAATTTTGATTTAAAAATGAGTACTACCTATGAAAAACCAACCTGGTGGCACTGTAGCTTACAGACTAATCAAAGACCGTTGTGCCCTATCATATTAGCTGGCAGGGCTTAAGATATATAAAAACAACCTATAACATTTTGTTTGAGGTTTGATTCTGTTCATGGCTGACAAAAACTATCATTTTGTAGTCCCCTCGTCTAGCTAAAGAACGAGCAGCAACACATTATTAATAGAAAAGAAAAAAGAATCACAGATATTATATTCTTTTAATATTATATCCACATTGAAATTTAAGGTTTATATATATATGAAAACATAGAAAATGATTCTCAGAAAGTGGTTGCTAAATGAAGAATAACTTGTGAACATATCTTTTAGATAAAAATTCTCATTCCATTAGAAAGCTTCAAATCATAGATGACAGATATAGTTTTAGAGATAATATAGTCCTACACCTCCTCATTTTTATAGATGAGGAAACTAAATCACACACAAAAAAAAGTGAATTAAACCAGATAATAATGCAAAATAAGAATATAAATAAGTCTGGAGGCTAAGTCTCCTGATTCTTAAGGGAAAGCTCTTTCCACTGCATTCACTGAGCATTTACTAAGTACCAGAATTCTATGCTTAAGGTATTGTACTAGATATAAGGAGTCTTCGCCTTTTCTCTTAAGAAGACATTCCCTATTAAAGGATATAGAAAAAATACATTATAAAGAATTAGACCACAATAGTGTTCATTACAACTATTATTCTTGGCTACTGAAAATCAAAGTGAGGAGATGATTAAACTGGTAGATACGAATCAAACCATCAGCTTAAATTGATGTATCAATAATTACAACAAATGTTAACAGACTAAACACTCCAATTAAAAGGCAGACACGAGCAAAATGGATTAAAAAAAAAAGACCCAATTACTGTAGACTTCTGTCTAAAGAAATGCATTTTCAAGATAAAGAAACATATGGGTGGAAAGCAAATGGATGGCAAAGGATAATACACAGGGCAAACAGTAAGCACATGAGGCTATGACAGCTAAATTAATGCCAAGTAAACTGCAAGACCAGGGATGCAGAAGGACATCTCATGATGATAAAGAGGTAATTTCATAATGGTGAAAGCTCATACATCAGGAAAACACAGCAATCATAGATGTGTATGCACCTAGTAACAGATTTTCAAAATAATTACATTAAGTAAAAATTAATATAACTGAAGAGAGACGTAGACAGTTCTTCAATCATTGTTGGAGATTTCAATCTCTTAGCAATTGACAGAACTACAAAATAATAAAAAATAAAATCTACCTGAACACCACTACCAACCATCTTGGTTTAACTGATATTCATAGAACATGACACTCAGCAACTGAGAATATACATTTTTTACAAACACACATGGCATGTTCACCAAGAGAGGCCATATATGCTGGGCCATAAAACAAGTCTCAATAAATTTTAAAACACCAAAATTATACACAGTAGGTTCTCTGACAAAAATGAAAATAAATTAGAAATTAATAAGATATCAAGAAAAACCTCATTGTCTGGAAATTTATAAATTAAACACCCCATTCCTATACATTCCTTGGATCAAAAAAATATATATATATAAAGGGTATTAAGAAATATTTTGAATTGAATAATTAAAATACAACACATCAAAATGTGTGGGATTCAGCTAAAGCGGTGATTTGAGGAAAAGGTCTAAAATGATGGCCAACCTTTTTGTTTTTTTTGAGAAGGAGTCTCTGTTACCCAGCCTGGAGGGCAGTGGCGTGATCTTGGCTCACTGCAACCTCCGCCTCCCAGGTTCAAGCGATTCTCCTGCCTCAGCTTCCCCAGTAGCTGGGATTACAGGTGCACGCCACCACACATGGCTAATTTTTGTATTTTTAGTAGAGATGGGGTTTCGCCATGTTGGCCAGATCTGCCCGCCTCACCTCCCAAAGTGCTGGGATTACAGGCATGAGCCACCGTGCCCAGTCAAGCTTTTACTAGAGAAAGAAGAGCAATTAAACCGAAAGAAAGTGGAATAAAAATAAAAGCAGAAGTCTACAGAGTAGAGGAAATACACAAAACCAAAAGCTACTTCTTTGAAAAGAACAACAAAATTGATAAGCCCCTAACGAGGGTAAACAAGAAAAATAGAATACAGATGATGAGTATCCGGGTTGAAAAAGGGGTGACCACTAAGATTCCACAGACATTAAAAGCCTAATAAGGCAACGTAATACCAAAATATTTGACAAAATGAATGAAACAAAATCCTTGAAAAACATAACTTATTAAAATGGACACAGATGAAACAGAAAATATGAATAGCTCCATATCCATTAAATGAACTGAATTAATTATCTAAAACTCTTCCATAAAGAAAATTCCAGCCCTAGATAGTTTCACTTGTGAGTTCTAGCAAACATTTATGGAAGAAATCACATTCATGTTACATGAACAGTTTCAGAAAACAGGGGAGGGAACAACACATCCTTACTTGTTTTGTGAAGCCTGAATTATACTAATACCAACAACTAATACCTGAAAACAAAATTATAAAAATTACAGGCTGCCACCCTGTATAAACGTAGACACAAAAATCCTCTACAAAGTATCAGTAAGTTGAATCCAACAATATGTAAAGATGATGATATAATAGGGTTTATCCTAGAACTGTGAGGTTTAATGTTAAAAAAAAAATCAAAATAATCCATATTATCACAATAAAGGAGGAAAATCATATGATCATTTAAATAGATGCAGAGAAAGCATTAGACAAATGAGTTAATGACAAACCATCTCAATAAACATATTCAATCTAATACAGGTAACTATAAAAAATCCACAGGCAACACTGCACTTAATACTGAAATAAAAATGTTTTCTCTGTATCACTGGGAACAAGACAGAGAGGCCCACTCTTACTACTTCTGTTTAACACTGTACCGAAGGTCCTAGGCAGTACAGTAAGGCAAAAGAAAGAAAAGCATGCAAATCCAAAAGGGAAAAGTAAAATGCACATTTGCAGATGACATGATTGTTTAGGAAGTAAATATTAATGGATTTACAAAAATAGCTTTTAGAATTCAGTAGTCAATTTAGTAAGGTCTTATGATATAACATTAATATATAAAAATCAATTGTATGTATATATATATATATATGAGCAGCAAAAATTTGAAAAAATGAAATCTATGGCTGGGCATGGTGGCTCACACCTATAATCCCAGCACTTTGGGAGGCCGAGGTGGGCCGATAGCTTGAGGCTGGGAGTTTGAGACCAGCCTGGCCAACGTGGTGAAACCCCATCTCTACTAAAAATATAAAAATTAGCCAGAGATGGTGGCGGATGCCTGTAATCCCAGCTACTCGGGAGGCTGAGGCAGGAGAATGGCTTGAGCCCAGAAGGTGAAGGTTGCAGTGAGCTGAGATGGTGTCACTGCATTCCAGCCTGGGTGACAGAGCAAGACTCCCACTCAAAAATAATAATAATAAAATTTTAAAATGAAATTTACATTTCATTTACTGTAGCACCAAAACACATACAAATATTTTGAAAAAATTTGTTTACAAAAGGCTTACAAAATCTCAACAACGAAGATTGCTAAGAGAATTTAAAAACCTAAGTATACAAGGAGATAGACTATGTTCGTAATTGAAGAAGCAATAAACTGTCAATTCTTTCCATTTGTTCTATAGTTTTAACACAATTCTAAATCCATTATACTTTTTAATAGACTTTGGCCAGCTGATTCTAAATTTTACATAGAAATGCAAAGGACCTAGAATTTCTAAAGCAATTTTGAAAAACAATTACAAAGTTAGAAGACTCACATTACTTGACTTCAAGACATACTAAAAAGCCACAGTAATCAAAACAGTGTAGCACTGGCATAAGGATTGAAAACAGATTGATGAAACAGAAAAGAGTCCAGCTCACATCTACTGAGTCCTTCGATTTTTAACAAAGGTGAAATATAATCCGAATGAGGAAGGAAAGTCTTTAAAGAAGTAATGTTAAAGCAACTAGATGTCTATATGGGGAAAAAGAAACCGTGATCCCCACCTCATACTACACATAAGAATTAATTCAAGATGGAACATAAACCTGCAAGTGAAAGCTCAAACTATAATTAGAAGAAAACACAGGAGAATATCTTTGTGCCTTGGGAATGTGCAATGGTTTATTAGAGACAATACAGAAAAGCAATAACCACGAAAGAAAAAACTGCTAAATTCTACTTTATCAAAATTAAAAACTGGCTAAAAGATATCATTAATATAACAAATAGCCAAACTGCAGACTGGGTTTTCACATTTGCTAAATATAGAGCTGACAAAGGACTGGCTGCTAGCATATACAACCACCCAATCAAAAATGGGCAAAAGATTTTAACAGATACTTCACAAAGGAAATATACAAATAGCATAAGCACGTAAGTGTTCAACATCATTAGTCATCAGGAAAAAGCAAACTAAAACCACGAGACACCATTATACACCCACTAGAATGGCTAAAATTAAAAAGACTGACAACACCATATGTTGGTGAAGATGTGGTACAACCAAATGCTCATACATTATTGGTGGGAGTACAAATAGTAGAGCCATTTTGGGAAAATGACTGGCAGTTTCTTGTAAAACTAAACTTATATAGCAATTCTATGTCTATTTATTCCCCAAGAGAAATAAATACATATAGCCACAAAAAGACTTATACAAGAAGGTACACTGAAGTTTTATTCATAATGGCCACAAACAAAACAGCTCAGGCATCTATCAATAGAATGATGGTAAACAAACTGTGATCTCTGCATACAATAGAATAACTCACCACTAAATAGGTAACAACAAATGAATCACCCAACAACATGGATAAATCTCAAAATATTATGCTCAGTGAGAGAGGCCTACAAGAGTATGCTATATGGTTCCATTTATATAAAGTTCCAGAAGAGACAAAACTAATCTGTGATGGGGAAAAAAATCAGAAGAATGGCTGCCTCTGGGAGGCACAGGGGAGGATTTACTAGGAAGAGGGATGTGAGAACTTTCCCCAGAAACATTCTGGGATGACAGTGACATTCTGTATCTTAATAGGACTTTGTAGCACAGGTATATGCATTTGTCAAAAATAATCAAATGGTATATTTAATATATGTGTTTCTCATATATATATTACGCCACATGTTGTTTTGTACTATATGTAAATTTACTTCAAAAGAAAAACACTGCAAACAGTGAACACTAGTCAGTGATATGCATGATGAAGTATCTGGGGAGAAGCATAATGAAGCATACAACTTACTATGAAATGCATCAAAAAAGAGCATAAGCATGCATGAAAGAGACTGATGAATGGATAGTGGAACTGACAGATATGTGATAAAACAAGTATTATAGAATCTAGATGATGGGTATGTGGATGCTCATTGAAAACTGTTTAATTTTTATTTGTTTCAAATAAAATGCTGAAAGAAAAACAATATCAACTCTCTTAAAATGACTAAGATTGTATCCTACGTTCTCCGGCCAATGTTAAGGATCCTGGTCACCATGTATGGAAATCTGGGTGACCAAAAGAGAAAGTAAAATGGTCAACAGAAAAAGTGAGAGGTAGGGAGTATCAGTGTCAAAGCCCAGAAATGCAGAAGGTCCTGAGGGCTGCCAGAAATGAGGCCCAGAGCAGCAGGGACACAGTCAGCCACTCTCAGGCCTCTGTAGGTTCCTTTTGCTTCTGTCGCAGCTCTGCAAGTCTACGAAATTGTCTTCTGGGCCTGGTACCCAGCATTACCTAGCACTTCAGCTTTTCTAAGACAGGTAAGAACACAGTTGGAGGATTTAAAGTCATTAATGGGGAGGAAAAAGAGGAAGGAACGGAAATGAATTTAAAATTCCACAGGGAGAAAGTATGACTCACCCACTTTTTAATGGGTAACTACCCTTTTAAATTGCATCTTGTGAAAACAGCCAAGGAGCCTTAAAGATTGAATGTAAAACTGCTTCTGGGCAAAGCTGATTAAAAAGGAATAAAACCATTTTAAAAGGTTGTTCGAGTTATTTGGCAACATTTGCATTCTAGTGAATGGGTGACTCAGACCCCACTACCGGTCTTTTTCATCTCCAGAGCCTGATTGTTACCCGATGACAGTCACCAGTAATTGTTGCTCTCTGGAGACTACTGAAGACTCTCAGTCCAGCTGAGAGTACTGAGTGATTAGCACTTTGCTTGATTTAATGAGCCTTCACAAAAGCCATATCTGTTTTGTCCTTGAACTCTCTGTTCACTCAACTTTCGAATTTTTCCATCCTCAAGAATATGTAACACATGGCTTGCTACTAGCTTGCCATAAATAATAACCAGGCTCTCTGCTAGCTGGGGCTTTTCTTTACCTTAACTCCTATTATTTTAAGAAGCAAAACTTTAATCAGGTTCAACATATGAAAACACAGCAGGGACACCTGAGCTAACACAGGAGTAAAACTTGACCCTAATGTGAACAGACTGTTAACCTTAAATGCTGCTTGCTGACTCATCGGTCTCAATATATCACCTTTAACCTAATTTAAAATTAATCTTTAAAAAAACCCTGCTAAGCTAATGAAAGTCAGTTTACATCTATGTAGTCCAGCAAGCAAAAACCAAAGTAAAATAAACAAAGTTCATCACCTTACATCTAAGAGCGGTGGGCTATGCTGTGCAAACCAACCAGTTTTCACGCATACGCTCTGTGCAGGATAAGAGAGAAGGGCAAGGTCAAATCCAAACATTTCCGAGGGCCACATTATGTCAAAACCACAACTTCTCTGGGCTGTTTTTTATTTCACAATTATGCCAACACTTGAAAATACTTTCTGTCTCTAGTTCTATAGCACAAACGAGACTATTATTTCTTCAAATACAAAGTTTCCCTCAAAACAAATACAAACTCTATTATGAGGGGTCTGTAGTAAAACTCTACCCCAACAAAGAAAATGCCACAAATCGGGTTTTTTTTTTTTTTTTTTTCAGATTATCTCACAAAAATATAGAGACTAAGAGAAAAGAGCAAAACATTTAAAATGTGTGTTGGCAGAATTCAGTGTAATTTATTGATGGTTTTATGGCTCCCAGATTGTACTTTTATTACTTCTCAAGAGCCATTCATGACATGTGTTGCAATGAAAACCCAAATCGTATATAAATTTTTATCTGAAAATAAAGTGTTTGTTGCCCTCTTGAGGTATATTCAAGAACAGAAACAAAACAACACTGGCACTGCCTAGAATATTACTGAAAGAGGCTTTCTCTTTCACAGGGCTTTTTTCTACAAACACTGAGTTCGCTGTACTAGACAACCCTATTTTCAACCCAACGATGGACAACTTACATTCAAGCACCACTAGCACTAGAACATTTCTGCAAAAATGAAACGTTACACCAAGAATAAAGCAAAATTTTTAGTTTCAATCGATGAAAATGTCAAACTAGATACATCCTAAAAGTTCACTATGCAGATCTTAGTTGGCCTGCTTCATATGCCTCAGGTGACCCAAACTGTAGGTGATGAAAAGCTTAGTGGCAAATTTGTATGGGGCAGACAGGCAAGTCTAAGATATTTACAGCTCAATTCCACTTAATATGTAAGGTCTTCTTATCTTGAAGAACTGGTACCACTTTCACACTGGTACTCCGCTTATCTTGAAGACCTTACATATTAAGGTCCAAGAAGGGAGTACAGAAGTATATAAGCGTGCACAGAAAAACTAATCTTGATAGATGTCTCTGCCAGGGAATTTTCAGAGCTGAATAAATTGTGGTCAGTAACCCTCTGAGAGAACATTCTGCTGCCATTCCCGTCTCCTGGCTTTGAACTAATAAAGGTTGGTTTTCCTCAATTGCATTTTATCTAAGGTATAGTTTGATTTTTCAGTATTATTAAGAGTAATTAGCTGGATGATATCATTACTCCTCTAAAGTTTGAAGACTTCAGCGTTTACTAAGCATGACTCATTAATGATCATTTTTTTTTTTTTTGTTTTTGAGACACAGTCTCACTCTGTCGCCCAGGCTGGAGTGCAATAGTGCCATCTCAGCTGACTGCAACCTCCAGCTCCTGGGTTCAAGCGTTTCTGTGCCTCGGCCTCCCGAGTAGCTGGGACTAGAGGCACCAGCCTCCACGCCCAGCTAATTTTTATATTTTTAGTAGAGAGGAAGTTTCACCATGTTGGTCAGGCTGGTCTCGAACTCCTGGCCTCAAGCAATCTGCCTGCCTCGGCCTCCCAAAGGGCTGGGATTATAGGCGTGAGCCACCACACCCGGCCTCTTGATCAGTTTTGAATGAGCAATAACAACATAGTCACCATCTCATCTGCTATTAAAGCCCCTGCAGGAGTAAGAGATCATAATGCTACAGGTCCAGGTTCACGGACACAGAATTCGCCTGTTACATTCCCTAGAGTCAATCGAACAGAAGTGGGATGCTGTGCACACAAACTCTCTCAGCTGCCGAATCTTTCACATGGGCTCTTTGAGCTACCCTTGGTATTAAATTTTATGAAAAAGCTCCTCTCTTGTTTTCACTTTAACAAACCCAAGGAGAACAAAGGAAATTAAGCGGGTAGGGGAGTAGGGAGGGCACAAAAAGATGTGACTGCCCCCAATTCCAAAAGTCAACCATACTCAGGTCATTAGCTAACTGATCATTCATTTGAAATTCATTCACGCATTTACTTGTGCTTACTATGTGCCAAGAACTGCTTTACTTACGGGGTAATAAAAACCACTCTTAGGTCTACTCAAAATTTGGTCCTACACAAAAAATCTTAAGAGGTGGCACTATTTGAACAAACTTATAATTAGCTATATGAAACCCCCACCCCATATAAAAAAGAAGCCAGAGAAAAGCCTGAGGGTGGTAGGGAAGGGGGGCAAGGAAAAACAGGCCATATTCCTCCCAAGACCTTCAAGCTCCGACGATGTGCACACACGTGCACATACATACAGACACACTCACATTCTGACACCTAGCACAGCTTGCAATGTTAGGCTCTCAAAGCAAAGCTACCTGGGGTTTACATCCCACTCTATCACCAACCACCTCTGCAACTTTGGGCAAACTGCTTCATTTCTCTATGACTCAGCTTCCTCACCGGAAAAACAGGGATAATCTGAACACTTAACTCAAAGGTTTACTATGAGTATTAAATAAGTGAATATTAAACACCATGACAACATGGCCCACTGTACATGGAACAAAGGGAAATATCCTCCTTTGCTCCCATTTCCCATGTCCCTTCCTCCTCAGCTCTAAGATCTATGATGACCATTATTCTGCCACCTTTTCTATGCATTTATATACAGATGTGTAGTATGTGTGTATGTGCATGAACATACAAATAATGGGATTGTACTGTAAGCATTGCTCTAAAAATTGCTTTTCACTTAGTACACGTTGGAGATCCACAACTCTCCCATGAGGTGGTCTCCTCCATTTACATGGTTGGCAACATTACCAATGAAGCTCAGACTTCTCTTGTATTCAGAGCCCACTGACATCTACACTTGAATGTATCACAGGCACTTCAAACTTTACACACCCAAAACAGAACTCTTGATTTTTCTCCCATTGAGATTTTTCTCTGCTTTTTCCGCTGTTTTTTCCACCTCAGTATACAGCCCTACCCTACCTTCCTACCATTTCTGACAGCCAGAACCTTAGTGTCAGGCTCGATCCCTTCCTCTATCTCAATCTCCTCTCTATCACCACTGCTGCCGCCCCCAGCTGAGCAGGGATGGATGTAATCAGATGGCCTTCTATCTGGTTTCCCACTTTCACCCTGGTACTCCTCTAATCCATTAGCCAGACAGTAGCCAGAATGACCCTACCTGTTAACCAGAACATGCCACTTACCCTTCATCTGCTTCCTATCGCATTTCAAATAAAATTTCAACTCCTCAAAAGCATGTATCTTGGCCCTTACCTAACATTTCAACCCCATCTCATGATGTTCTTTCTCTTGTTCACTGCGATCTGACATGGTTTGAGTGTTTGTCCCCTCCACATGTCATATTGAAATGTGATCCCCAATGTCGGAGGTATGGCCTGGTGGGAGGTGTTTGGGTCCTAGGGCTGGATTCCTCATAAATAAATGGCTTACCACTGTCTTCCTGGTGATAAGTGAGTTCTCGCTCAGTTGTTTCATGTGAGATCTGTTGTTTAAAAGAGTGTGCCACCTCCCCTACCCGTGATGTGATGTACTGGCTCCCCCTTCACCTTCCACCATGATTGGAAGCTTCCTGAAGCCTCACCAGAAGCAGATGCCAGCACTATGCTTCATGTGAAGCCTATAGAACTGGAGTCAATTAAACCTCTTTTCTTTATAACTTACCTAGTCTTAAGTGTTCCTTTATAGTGACACAAATGGATTACCACAAGATCTAGCCATGCTGGCTTCCTCTCTGTCCCTAGAACACCCAAGCTGTTTCCCATTTCAGGGCCTTTATCTTACCCGTTCTGCTGTTGGCCTAACTCCTCCTTGTACTTCAGGCTCAGCCTAAACATCACCACTTTCCAGGATCTAAAACAGCACCCAGTATCTAGTGGGCCCTCAAGAAGGATTTGTTAAATAAGGAAAACAGTAACTATCCAGGTGTTCCCACAATTCCTGAAAACAAAAACTATTTTAAGACTTTCACTTCTTAAATCACTGAACTACATACTAACCTGTAGTATTCTTCTTGCTAAAATCAAGGAGTCAAAATAATGCATAATTTTGTCAACTAGAATTCAAAATGAGTAAATTAACTTGTGGTTTGAATAACACATGATTTGACAAACATGAGTTTGTCCCCTCTAAAACTCATGTTGAAATTGTCATTGTAACAGTATTAACAGGTGGGGCCTTTGAGAAGCAATCTGACCTTGTGGGTAAGAGTAATGCCATTATAAAAGGGTGAATTAGCCTGCTTTTTGTTTTTCTTGCCTTTTGCCATGTGATGACGTACCCTTGCCAGATGCCAGGACCTTGACATTGGACTTCCCAACCTCCAAAGCTGTGAGTCAATAAATTTCTGTTCATTAAATTACCTAGTCTCAGATATTTTGTTATAGCAGCATAAGACAGACTAAGATCCCAATCATAAACAGTTATTATTTAATAATTAGGAAATATTTACTCTAAATTAAATTTTTAACTACCAGTACCTTGTTTTGCTGATTTTACAGCAGTTAAATGTTTCAAATAAAGGACACTCCCAGTGCCCTTCTTAGGTGGGCTGAAAAACTTAATTAGGCCAATCAAAACTACTGTTGTTTAGACGAGCCTAAGGCTGAAAAGACCTTCATGGACCATATTTGGTGAATCTCTCTGTTTGAGAACACTACTATGTCAACAAACTATATTCATTTTTTCTTTAAAAGGATTATTTCAGTGAAAGGATTATTTCCGTGAAAATGAGAACTTTCCCCGAAACGAGAAAGACTATGAGAAGTAAGAATGTGGATGCAGGGCAGAAGGCATTCTCGTAAGCTAATGCTAGGAGCATAAACTGACAATCACTCTGGAGACTATGATAAAATAAGAATTTCTTACTTGACTGCCTCGTAAATATTGTTGGAAGTATGTCCTGATAAGGCATCATGTAAATTTCGAATAAAATAATCTCTGTATTCTTCTGGAAGAGCCATAAACGTTCCACCCATCACAATAAACTCCACTTTATCCACACTATGACCAAGTTGTTTTAACTGAAAGACAAATTCATCAGCATTAGAATGATGTAAGCAAAAGCAACTACTCTAAGAAGGCATTGCAAATCTCTTATTTTGCGGTGTTTTCATCAGTAGTTTAAAAATCAGAAGTAATGAAACATATTCAGCTAATTCTGTGGATAAAAAATAGGCTCGTCTGAAAGAAAAAAAGTGAGTACAACTCAAATAAGGAGAATGAGAACATAAAATAACAAATAAGAGGTGTGACTTTAATACGTACAAAGTGGAAATTTAAAAACACGAAGAATATAAACTAGAAACCGGTAAAGACAAATATAATACAATATGCAGAATAATAAGTATTTATTGATCATGTATTTTATGTCAGACTTGGTGGTAAGCCTAGGGGACAAAAAGGTGGCATTTATGGTCAACAATGATACATGAATGATTATGTAATATAATAAGAATTTGATGTAATGGAAGAAAACAAGAATAAATTAGAAAGAAAAATGAAGAGAGCAGTCTAAAATTGATGGATGATTCTGGGCACAGGAGGGACTTCAAGTCTGCTTTCTAAAAAAAAAGTGAAAGTCTGATTAAAAATGAAATATTCAGGCCAGGTGCAGTGGCTCATGCCTGTAATCCCAGCATTTAGGAGGACCAGGCTGGCAGATCACCTGAGGTCAGCAGTTTGAGACCAGCCTGGTCAACAAAGTGAAACCCCATCTCTACTAATAATACAAAAATTAGCCAGACGTGCTTGTAATCCCAGCTCCTCTGGAGGCTGAGACAAGAGAATGGTTTGAACCAGGAGGCAGAGGGTGCAGTGACCTGAAATTGCGATTGTGCCACTGCACTCTAGCCTGGGCAATAAGAGTGACACCTGTTTCAAAAAAATAAATTAATTAATAAATATTAGGTCTCCTCTACTAGGGAAGAGAATGATACCAATCTTTCATTTTGTTGACTACAATAAACCAAGATTCTAATTTTTAAAAATAGGTATTGAAATTAACACTAATTTCTGAAAATGGCAAAAAAATTTATACAGAAAAACTATATATATGCATGTGTGTACATATATCAACACTAAAATAATACTCTATTTCTATATCTATCGTTGTTTCCAAGAGATACTCATTAAAATTACCCTGGTAGCTTTTTAAAATATCTTGCTAGAACCTTAAAGCTGACTTAATCAGAACATCCAGAGGCGAAGTTCTGACACATGTTTTGGAGAAGTTACTCAGGTAATTCTAGTGCATTTAAGAAAAGAATCACTGCTCTATGTTCATTTCTAAATCTTGTAAATTATGCTCCTTTTTTGGTAAACATAAACATTTCATGCTCAACAGTTTTACATTTTAAATGAATTAACTATCATAGCTCAAAAAGAAATTGAAACAAAGGTCAGTTTAGAACCCACTTTTTGGAAAAATGCAGGCTCCCCCAGGTGGGGTCCTCTCCTGTCACTGACAGTTCTGTTCCTCATACGCTTGGGTGACAGCAAAGTGGATATGAAAACTGAACAGTATTCACCAATAAGCCAATAAATAAACCCAGACACAACGTATCCACTATAGTATGTATTACTATCTACTTTAGACTTGGATGTGCCTACTATACATTACTGTTACTTGGACAGTGCTTTACATTCTTTAAAGTGGACAAGTGTAAAATAAACTTGTAAAAAAAGAAAATCTGTATTAATGCTCAGATTTCTTGAACAGTGCAAAGTCATGTACGTAGTACTTGTTTTTGGTCAGCTACACCAAGGTATAATTTACATACGATAAAATCCACTAACTTTAAGTGTACAATGGATGAGAGCATTTAGAATTATCTACCCACCACCATGATTATGATATAGAATAATGCCATACCCCCACAAGTTTCTTTGTATTCCTTTGTAGGAAATTTCCTATTTCCACCCATCAAATCTGTCACAATACCTCTTTCTGAGACAGGTTCTTGCTCAGTCACCCAGGCTGAAGTGCAGTGGTATGACCACAGCTCACTGCAGCCTTGACCTTCTGGGCTCAAGGGACCCTTCCACCTCAGCCTTCCAAGTAGCTAAGACTTCAGGTGCACAACACCACGCCATGCTAATTTTTTTATTTTTTGTAGATGGGGTTTTGCTATGTTGCCCAGGTTGGTCTCGAACTCTTAGGCTCAAGTGATCTGCTGTCACAGCCTTCCAAAGTGTTGGGATTACAGGCATAAGCCACTGGGCCTGGCCAGTCAAAATACTTCTTATTCTGACTTTTGGAAGTTAAAAGTCAACACATCCACCTATTGTCTAAGAATTTTCATACATTTTTATTCCACAAATTTCATACTACTAATAATTTTCTACAAATACAAAAAACTTAGAGAATATAAAACCCTTAAACGATAAATACAGTGTTTAAAGAAAGCAGTGTTTTTCACCTTGCTAGGCATGGCAAATCCTCCCTCAGATGGATACTGAAAACTTAAAAAGGGGAAAGACACATTTTTCGTTATTTCAGGTTCAATTTGACTCAACCAACAATGCCTTCTTAGTAAGTATAAACAGCTAATTTTTTAAAAACATGTTTTTTAAAAATGTACCTGCTCTATTCGGTGTCTTGTCTGTAGGAAAGGGTCATATCTGGCACGGATAGCTCTCATGGAGGTTGGCTAGAAGAGAAAAATATTGTTATGCTCACATTGAATTAAAAATAAAAAGTAGTTTCAAAAGGATTGTATTAAAAAAAAAAAAAAACTCTCCATGGTTCAGAACACTGAAACATGGCTTGTACCCCCATTAATTTTTCTCAGTCTTGTCAGGGTTCAAAACAATGTCCTAAATCACATCCGGCAGGTGTCCACCCGCACTGTCATAAGCACCTCAACAGCAGGGTGTCTCCTTGGATCACATCTGTCTTTTGTATAAACACGTCTGGAATCCCGGGGTCACCAAAGTGTTCTGCTCACAGACACAGACGTGCATACATATTCTAGAGTCATGTAATAAAGTAACTTTTAAATAAGCTTCTAAAATACCACACAATTTTTAATGGCTACCATCATACAGTGGAAAACTCTACAGCCACAAAACAATGTACTGACATAAAATGTTCACTAAAATATTGTAAAATAAAAGGCAAATTGAAAGAGGACTCTGATATGCGACCTTATATGGAATCAGTCGAACAAAGAATATGTCCAGGTTGAGCATCCCTAATCCAAAAATCAAAAATGCTCCAAAACTCAAAATTTTTTGAGTGCCAACATGATGCCACAAGCGGAAAATTCCACATGCAAGTACTTAATACAAACTTTGCTTCATCCACAAAATTATTACAAATACTGTATACATTAATTCAGACTAGGTGTATCAGGTGTACATAAACCAAAAATGAATCTCATGTTCAGACTCAGGTTCCACTCTCAAGATTTCTCATTATGCATATGCAAATATTCCAAAATTCAGAAAAATCCAAAATTCGAAACACCTCTGGTCCCAAGCATTTCACATAAGGGATAGGCAATCTGTGTATGCTGTATTCCCTGAAATATCCCTGAAGGATGGGAGGGAAATAATAGACAACACTAAGTGGTAGGGGGAAGAGCAAAAAAGAATGGTTAGGTGATAGGAATGAGAGGAAGCCTTTTCACAAAATCATTCCTCTTGTATTTTAAAAAATTTCAACCCTAGAAAAACAGGAAAAAAAATGAAAACACATATGAGAAAAAAGTCACAAGGTTTCCTGGCTTCTGAGCTCTTCTGAGGAGGGTGACTCCTTCAAAAGTGCCTCACTGGCCTCCTGCCTTCCTTCTGGTCCCCACTCTAACCCTTTCTCTACATGGCCATCAAAATGATCTTTAAAAAAAACTAAATTGGATTGTATCATTCCCCTGCCTTAAATCCTAATAGCTTCTCATGACTCCTACCCTAAAATGGAAACTCCTTAACTTTGCTTACAAACCCCAGCTCATTTGCCTCCCAGCCTCATGCTTCCCTCACTCTCTGCACTGCACAACACCCCCATGTCTTTCCCTCCTTGGGTCTTATTCTAGTGACTTCTCTGCTAGGAATGCCCCTTGCACATATTCTTAGGACTAGGTTCTTGTCATTCAGACTCCGCTTCAATCTTACCTCCTCACAGAATCCCTTCCTAACCACCACAGCTAAACCATCTCAGCTGCCATCACCTTACTCGATTTTACAGCTCTGCTTAGCATTTTTTGAGTGCCTGATACTTTTTCTTGTGTCTTTACTGTTTACCTTCCATTATTAGAATACAAATTCCAGGCTGGGTGCAGTGGCTAATGCCTGTAATCCCAGCATTTTGGGAGGCTGAGGCGAGCGGATCACTTGAGGTCAGCAGTTCGAGACCAGACTGGCCAACATGATGAAACCTTGTCTCTACTAAAAATATAAAAATTAGCTGGGCGTGGTGGTGCTTGCCTGCAATCCCAGCTACTTGGGAGGCTGAGGCAGGAGAATCACTTTAACCCAGGAGGTGGAGGCTGCAGTGAAGGAGATCGTGCTACTGCACTCCAGCCTGGTAACAGAGCGAGGCTCCATCTCAAAAAAAAAGAAGAAAAAAACATGTAAATTCCGGAAGACAAAGGGACCCTCTCCATTTTCCACTACTAAAGCAACAGTACAATGTAGTGGTGAGCAGCAGAGTTCGAAACCTGCCTATCTCTTACTAATAGTGTGTCTTTGGGCCAGCTGTTTAAGCCCACTATGCCCTAGTTTCCTGATCGGCAAACTGGGATAATGATAGTGTCTATCTTCAAAACACTGCAATAAGATTTATGGTTATAAAGCACTTAGAACAACGTTTGGGATAAGAAGTGCTTATGTAAGTATTTCTGTAGTGGCTAGAACAATTTAGGACACTAGTAGACACTGGTAAATATTTGGTGAATGAACAGCTTTCATAATCAGAAAAAAACAAACACAAAAACAAAAAATTATCAGAAAGCCAGTACTGGTCAAACCATACTACAAGTAAAGCATGATGCAACACTTCATCAGGACGGCCTCAAAGTTACTGTACCTCATAGCCAGTGTAAGACTGAGTGGAATACTCAAAATCGGAATCAGGTCCTCCAGGGCAGTATCTGCCAATACAACAAAAGAATAAGAATGTCAGATGCAAAACTGAGTTCAACCGGCTAGTTCCAAGCATCTACCGTCTCCACAGAATCCTGATAACAAATGAGCTTCCTTTTCAAATCCTAACAGAAGAATCTACACCTTTGCAGTATCTGTAAATAACGTTATTTTCTACCAACAAGTAAATAAGATAAATATGTAAAGGGACACTATTACACCCATTTTCAAAATACTACCGTTGTGGTTATTTCAGAGGTTTAAGCTTTTAGGGACAAATAACAAAAAAAAAGTTTTCCTATGTTTGAATCAATACTCAATGTTCTCTTGGGAACCACACTCAAGAAAATCTTTCCCCCTTTTTATCTTCCTACCCAGAATCATGCAAACTTTTCTGCTAATTCTTTCAAGTAGGTGAGTTTGAGAAATCTAAAGGTTACGTATAAGGATAACTTTTTATTTTGATACGTTTCTGATCCAAATTCATTTTAAATTTCTGACGTGGAATTTAGGCAGCTCATATTCCCATGTTTCATTTATGAGTTAAACAGAATGTGCTGTTTTGAGTTGCATATCCCAATGTCTACTATTTTGAGTTCCATAACCTACATTTTTAAAATTATATATTGCAACAAATTAAAATATCCATTTTAATATCACTCTATCACCCAGGCTGGAGTACAGTGGTGTGATCTCGGCTCACTGCAAACTCCACCTCCCAGGTTCAAGCGATTCTCCTGCCTCAGCCTCCCAAGTAGCTGGGACTAGAAGCACATGCCACCACGCTCAGCTAAAATTTTGTATTTTTAGTAGAGATGGGGTCTCACGGTGCTGGCCAGGCTGGTCTTAAACTCCTGACCTCAGGTGATCTGCCTGCCTCAGCCTCTCAAAGTGCTGGGACTGTAGGCGTGAGCCACTGTGCCCAGCCCCATATATTACAATTTTAAAGCACTAAAATATCTAATGGTTGCTTGTTTGAAAGGAGTAATCTATAAATCTATTAAGTTGAAGTTTTAAATATTACCAGCATGTACTGACTAAGGGCTCGAGGGGGCATACTTAGTTAAAATAAAACACACACACACATACAATTTAACAAAATCACCATACTTACACACATATATTTCCTGTAAAACTGATGTGTGGACATCTGTGGGGTTTGCACATCACAGCCACAACAGCAATCTATAAAAGAAAGATGAATAAAAAAGCTATTATAGGATAATTAATACAACACTCCACAGAGTGGTTATCCCTTGGAAGGAAGGAGAGGAATGCAACCAGAGAGTGGCAAGAGCAGGCTTCAAAGGTATTGACGAGGCTGTATTTCTTAAGCTGGGCACTGGGTACAAGAGTGATCTCTATTTAATATTAATTATCTTTAAATTGTCCATATGTATTATATATGTGAATTTATATTCCATTTTACAATAAATTAAGTACAAACTAAATGAATTGTTAAAGCCACAGTGATTCTTAGTCTTTCTCTCTCTGATTGTCTTACTAAATAGCCTGTAAGAAAAAAATTACTTTATGCAATTCTATGAAGTTATATATAAACCTAACCTTTGTGACTCAAATGCCTCATGAACACACTGGATCTCAATATTTGCAGCAGGGACTATTAAACTAACAGCTTCGTGTTTCAGGGTCTGGGTGTAAGTAACTTCAGAGGGGTCTGACAGAGCCTCAGTGAGGTGAGGACAGGAGGCAGTAGCAGAGACGCGAGACTGGTTACATCCGGGGCACTTGGTCAAATCTGGCCATTTATGAAAGCGAATGCAAGCCAGGCTTCTCACTGTCAGAGAAGTAGCTACAAACATGGAAAGAGAGAAAAGCAGAATGAACTCTATAGGCTGGATGGAATTAAAGGTATTGTGGTCAATCAGAGTGTTCAACATATGGTAGACTGATAAATAAATACAAATGGAAATGTGTTACATGTATATGTGTGCATATATGTATGCAGCTATACATATATATGTCCTCGCTTGGTCCACTGAGAGAGTCTGGCAGCAGTAACACCCTAATAGCAGTAAGCACACCTAGTACTCAGGTCTTAGTTTCTAAAAATCCTTCTCCACTAAAAGAAATCAGGGCTCCTTGGGGAAATGGCTGATTCCAGGGCCAGAGCAAAGAAAGTCTAAGATGAGCCTGGGACATTTTTCTTTCCTTTCTTTTTTTTTTTGGTGACAGAGTCTCACTCTGTTGTCCAGGCTGGAGTGCAAGGGCGCAATCTCAGCTCACTGCAACCTCCACCTCCTGGGTTCAAGCAATTCCCCTGCCTCAGTCTCCCAAGTAGCTGGGATAACAGGCATGTGCCACCACGCCTGGCTAATTTTTTGTATTTTTTTTAGTAGAGACAGGTTTTCGCCCTGTTGGCCAGACTGGTCTCAAACTCCTGACCTTAGGCGATCCACCCAGCTCAGCCTCCCAAAGTGCTGGGATTACATGCGTGAGCCACCATGTCTGGCCGAGCCTGCAACATTTTATTGTGCCAGAAAGCTAGAAACTGCTCAAAGAATGATGAGGACATTTTAAAAAGACACAGAAATCACCTTGAAAAGGCTTTCACTGGTCAAGTCTGCAATAATTTGTGCATCAAAATAAATAGTAACAGATGACAACCCACCAAATAGGAAACCATTTATTCCTTCACACAAATAAAGGTATGAACTGGGTATGTGATGAGAAACAAGATATTTACCTAGTTTCTAAGTATTTCTCCATACAACACTTCTTTATACAAAGTGGGAAAAAATAATTTGACAGAGGGTAAGTCTGGTGGACAGCACCTTGATCAAAATAAGAAATGTCAGTGACAGGAAAGCTGAACCTAGGCACCACCAGATGGAAGATGATGAGAAGAACGCAGTGCCACTTCTGTGATGCACAGGCCGAAGACGCATAACCTGAATCTCATGATGAGGAAACAGCTGATGAACCCACATTGAGGGACATGCTACAAAATAACTTGCCTGAAATCTTCAAAAGTGTTAAGGTAATGGAGTCCAAAAAAGACAAAGGAAATGTCCAGACTAAAGAGATATGACAATTAAAAGCAATAGGTGATTCTGAACTAGGTTCTGTGGGACGTTATTGAAACACTTGGTGAAACTTATGTGAAGTCTGAGGCTTAGATGACAGTAATGTATCCGAGTTAACAACCATGGTGTTTCAAGGAAAACACAAACACGAACTCAAATACAAACTCAAAATGGGTTACGAACCTACTTGTCTATATTTAAAAGTTGTGCTCTAAGAAAGACAATGAAAAGACAAGCCACAGACTGCGAGAAAATATCTGCATAATAGGTACCTGATAAACCATTTCCAGCTAAAATATACAAAGAACTCTTAAAACCTAATAAAAAACACCCAATTAAGAACAGGGCAAAAGATGTAAATAGATATCTCACTAAAGAAGATATACACATATACAAATAAGTGTATGGAAAGATGCTCAACATCATGTCATTAGGGAATTACAAACTAAACAAGGAGATACCACTGTTCAACTGTGAGAATGGCTAAAATTCAAAACACTGGCTGGGCACCACAGTTCACACCTATAATCACAGCACTTTGGGAGACCAAAGTGGGAGGATCCCTTAAGCCCAGGAGTTCAAGACCATCCTAGATAACATGGTGAAACCCTGTCTCTACAAAAAAACACAAAAATTAGCTGGTGTGGTGGTGCATGCCTATTGTCCCAGCTACTTGGGAGGCTGAGGTGGGAGGATAGCTTGAACCTGGGAGGTTGAGGCTGCAGTGAGCTGTGATCATGCCACCACACTCTAGCCTCAGTGACAGGACAAAACCCTGTCTCAAAATAAATTAATTAATTAAATAAAACCCAAAACATCGACATCTTCAAGTGTTAGCAAGGATGTGGAGCATCACAGCGCTCACTCACTGCTGGTGGGAATGCAAAATGGTGCAGTCACACCGGAAGAGTTTGCAGTTTTTTACAAAGTGAAACACAGTCTTACTATATGATCTACCAGTTGCACTTCTTGACAGTTACTGAAGTAAGCTGAAAATGTAGGCGGACACAAAAACCTTCAGACAGCTTTGTTTAAAACTGCCAAAAATTGGAAGCAACCAAGATGTCTTTCAATAGGTGAATGAATAAGCAAATAGTGGTACATCCGTACAATGGAATATCATTCAGCAACTAAAAAGAAGGAATGAGCTGCCAAGCCACAAAAAGACATGGCAGACTTAAACACATATTGCTAAGTGGAAAGGCTGTATGATTCCAATTACTGTACATGAAACTCTGGAAAAAGCGAACTTTATTAAAGACAGTAAAACACTCAGTGGCAGTCAAGTTACGTCTGGAGCATGGAGAGGGAGAGGGACAAATAGGAGCTGGGTTTGTGTGTTTGTTTGTTTGTTTGTTTGTTTTTGAGATAGAATCTCGCTCTGTCACCCAGGCTGGAGTGCAATGGCATGATCTCAGCTCACAGCAACCTCTGCCTCCTGGTTCAAACTATTCTCCTGCCTCAGCCTCCCAAGTAAGTAACTGGGATTACAGATGCCTGCCACCGTGCCCGGCTAATTTTTGTGTTTTTAGTAAAGATGGGGTTTCACCATGTTGGCCAGGCTGTTATCGAACTCCTGACTTCAGCTATCTGCCCACCTCAGCCTCCCTAAGTGCTAGGATTACAGTCATGAGCCACTGCGCCCGGCCACAAATAGGAGATTTTAGGGCAGTGAAACTATTTCGTACAACACTGTAATAGTGGATACATGACATTATGCATTGGTGAAACCTACAGAATGTAGAACACAGTGGGTATTCTAATGTAACCACAGGCTTTGGCTAATAATAGTACAGCAATATTGGTTCATCAATTATAACAAATGTACCAAACAATGCAAGATATTAATAATAGGGAAACTGGAGTAGGTGTGAAGGTGCTAGAGGAAGTATATAATTTTTTTTTCTCTGTAAACCTAAAACTACTGTATAAAATAAACAAAGCACCATCAGAGAAACAGCAAGAATAAAGGCATGGAGGTGAGAATGGCAGTAGATAAGGAATGGCCACCAGCTGTGTGTTTCTGATACTTTCAATAGATCACTCTTGGGACACTGTCAAAGATGAATTTCATGCAGGTAGGACAAAGTAGACGAGTAAGGAAATGACTGAAATAATCTAAACAAGAAATAATAAAGGCCAAAGCATTCCTACCAGTGGCAGTAGGAATGGAAAATGCATTTCATATTTTTTGGAAACTGAGTGCACAGTGGTACCATGAACTAACATGGACAGGAAAGGTGAATAAGCACGTTTGGTATTAGTTTGGGTTATGTTATACTTGAGGAGGTTCTTAGGCAGTCAAAGGATAGATACCAAACTGACAATCTGACAGGAGGCTGAAGTTCAGGGAATGGTTCATGCTGGGAGTCAGCATACAGTAATGGTAAAATCACCAAATGGATGAGGTTACCAAAGCAAGCATGTAAAGTACCAAACACAATGGGCCCAGGACAAAAGAAAACACCAACTTTCAGAGGCAAGCACAGCAAGGGTAGCCCTCAAAGAAAGGACAGAAATGATCAGAGATAGAAGGAAAAACAGAGAGGGTGGTATCACAGAAGCCTCGGTTTACCAGGCAGGCTGAAAGGTTGCTAAGTTTCTGTCTTCTTTAGTGGCAAGCCCACACATAATGCTTAACCCTAAAAAGTCGGCCAGGCACAGTGGCTCACGTCTGTAATCCCAGCACTTTGGGAGGCTGAGGCGGGCAGATCACCTGAAGTCAAGAGTTCGAGACCAGCCTGGCCAACATGGTGAAACCCTGTTTCTACTGAAAATACAAAAATCAGTTGGGCATGGTGACACATGCCTGTAATCTCAGCTCCCTGGGAGGCTGAGGCACAAGAATCTCTTGAACCTGCGAGGTGGAGGTTGCAGTGAGCCAAGATTGTGCCACTGCACTCCAGCCTGGGCGACAGAACAAGTCTCTGTCTCACGGAAAAAGAAGTCAAGACTTATCTATTATATAAAGAATGTTATTTTATTTATGGATATGGAAGTTAATGGTAAAGAAATTGGCTAGGAGTTAAAAATGGTTGCCCTAGGGTAGAAAAAGGGAGGTGAGGGGCATGGACTATTAGCTTTTCTTAACAAGCTTTTTTTTTTTTGAGACGGAGTCTCGCTCTGTCACCCAGGCTGGAGCGCAGTGGCGCAATCTCAGTTTACTGCAAGCTCCACCTCCCAGGTTCACGCCATTCTCCTGCCTCAGCCTCCAGAGTAGCTGGGACTACAAGTGCCCGCCACTATGCCCAGCTAATTTTTTTTTTTTGTATTTTTAGTAAATATGGGGTTTCATCATGTTAGCTAGGATGGTCTCGATCCGACCTCGTGATCTGCCCGCCTCGGCCTCCCAAAGTGCTGGGATTACAGGCGTGAGCCACTGTGCCTGGTCAACAAACTTTTTACACTAGATGCAAACAAACAAAACAAAATAAAAACACTTAAGTACAAAGAAGAAGAAATGAGGTTTGGTGGTACATTGTATGTTAAAGTTTTAGGGTTTAATCAGCCACAAACGTAACGTGATCCAGGAGACATGGTCACTAAGTCAACACAAGCTGCTTGGAATATAATATCCCAGTTCAAATAACAGAATGAACTTGTGGGATCACATCAGGAAGAGAATTTCGTTCTGGGGACCATATGTCAAGAGGGTCTTAATTCTATCAATTTCCGCGCATGTATCTCACACTCATCTTTTTTCATCCTAGAGTCTCCCTCCTAACTCAAGTCCTTAACGCTGCATACTGAGATCACACCAAGAACGTCTAAACTAGTCTTTTTGTCTCCAAACTACCCTGCATGTTGTATCCAAATAAATTTTCTGAAAATCTACTTTGTTCATATTACTCCCTTTTTCAAAACTTTTGTTTCCTATTATCTAGCTGCTTTGCCAGACATTTAAGATTTTTATAAGCTGATCCCAAACTACCTGTTCAATGCACAGTACTACTCTCCTGAACTGTCAACGCCCTTCGGTCTAGCATACTCGCTATTCCCTGCGTGCACCACACCCTTCCTGTCATTCTCTACCTCTGTGCTTTAGCCCCTCTGTCCTAGATCCCATGATGCTTTGAGCCTGCTCTTCTTGGCTTATGTGTCAAGCAAGCTTTGTGCTTTCTACTGGGCCTTCCCCAGCCCCTTTTGCTGCAGGGACATCGCTGTCCTCTGGACTTCCACAGTGCTCATAATGACCATATATAGAACTACTTTGCACTATTAACTGCCTTTCAAAAGCACCTTTCGTAAGCATCAATTATACTGAAAGCTACCCGCTTAAGATGACCAACATTTATCCTATTGTGATTGTCACCAAGCCTGAATCTATACTTTTAAAGAAGTCAAAACGTCTTATACTTTTTTCCTTTTTCTGCTCTCATTGCATTCAGCACAGGTCTCCATTCCAGCACATATCCTAATATGGGGACTTCATTAGTCAGAATCCCCAACCTCCACCTCACCACACGGGCGCTACATGAGGCAGGGACTTCTGCCAGAACAGATACCCAGTGTGCCGACACTTCATGAGTAGAATCACTCACCCCACTGGCAGTTCTGATGGGTTTCGCCTTTAACTTGGGAATCAAGACCTTGCGATATTGAGGAGGGACGGCAGCAATGATATCCACCAGCCGGGGCTGGGCAGAAAGGCCGTATTTGGCAGCTGTCTTGGTTTTCACCCTGAAAGTAAAGCATCTCACATTATCAAGATCACGGTATTTTAAGGACAAGCTATCAAGAGGATGATCTATAAACAATATCATTAACAACTGTCACTCTCTAATCCCTTCATCATGTGACAAGAATAGTTTTAAGATCTGTGACTATCAGGGAAATAGAAGAACAAAATTCATGAGTGAATGCCTACTTCCCACCCTCGAGTACCAGAAAGAAAAGCAGGACTATGGAGGGAGAAGGACAATGACACAATATAGATCTAGTTCAGAATAGTGCTGCAGCTTCAAATGACTATTCTGACTCCACCTTTCTCAACCTCAGCACTACTGACGTCTGGGACCACACAGTTCTTTCCTGTGGCAGGTGGCCAGTGAATTGAGGGATGTTTAGCAGCATCCTTGGCCTCTACGCATTACCAGCCTTCTTCAGCATCCTTGGCCTCTACGCATTACCAGCCTTCTTCCTGTCTTCCTGCTGTAACACTCAAAAATGTCCCTAGATGTTGCCAAATGTCCTGAGGAGGAAATCACCCCTGGTTGACAACTACTGTCCTAGGCAAAACAATTAAAAAAAAAAAAAAAAAAAAAATCAAGGATGGCTACACAGAACCAAATAGGAAATAAAGTATGTATTTTTGAAAGTTTAAAAAAACTTTCACCAGCTTTTCTTTGTGCCTGCTAGCCAAACTCTAACAGTCACCCTGTCTCCTAACTTTAATCCATCTAGAAATATCTGTGAAGTGCTCACATCATTGTCAACAAATATTAACTGAGTACCTAACGTCTACAAGAGGTTGCCTGAACATTGAATACTTGGTATGTTCAAATGTGCAAGGCACAGTCCTTTCATATTCTATGTTTACATGTTTGCACACAGGCATGCCGAAAAAATTAATGTATAAATGATTAAAACATACGTCATAAAACACACACACATACCAACAATGAGTGCTTCCAGAATTCAGGGAGGAATCTGATGTGTGCCAGGGAGATATTCATGGAAAATGAGCACAGAAGAAAGAGTAGGTCTTAGTCAGTAAAGACACAAAGATGACATGGAGGGCAGAGAGGCTGATTTATGTGCAGATGCAAAAACAGGAATGCATATATTTTAAGAAATACAAGTAGACCAACTTGATAGAAAGCAGATTTTCAATGTAAAGGTACAGAGGTTTAAAAACTTGGAAAAGCAGGTTGAAGCCAGACTGAGAGACCTTCCAATAACAGGCTGGTGACATCTGAGGAGGGGCGAGTTTTAAGGAAGATGGCAGCTTTAGCTTTAGATGTGCTAAATTAAAGAGAACAACAAATATATGTAAGATGTAGAAATGTTCACTAGAAATTGAAGATTTGTATAATCAGGGGTATAACAAAAAAAGGAAGAAAAACTGCTAAAGACATGGTAGAAAAATTGTAAAATATAGTAACCTTATAGTCAGATTCTGAGGATAATTATTTACTTATTTATTCCTGTAGCAAATATTTACTAAGCATGAGGATTCAAGGAAGGGGTAAAATATTGCAGCATCTCAAGTATCAGAGAATAGCGTTTCAAAAAAGGTCATTCCTGTACGTGGTGATTAGATGACCTAGGGTTGGAGAGAGAACCCTTTCATTTGGGAAGATCTACACAGAGCGAATATATATTATAGTTTTTTAAAAAAATAGATGCAGAGATGAAAGACAACTCTTATTTGAGACTGTAGGAAAGTCCAAGCTGAATATGATTATGGAGAGGAAGTGAATGAATGTGTCAAAGAAGTTCCACAGTAGGGGAGGGTTGGATTAGATCAGGGGCCCCAAAGCGAGGGTTTTCCTGACAGAAAGCTGCTGCTTCAGCTGAGACAGTAGGGAAGGAAAGTAGGATGTGCAGCAATGCAGCACAGAAGAACATGGGCTCTGGAGATGGCTGATCTAATTCTAAATCCTAGCTCTGCCAATTACTAGTTACTTACCCCTGGACAAATTATTTAACCACTCTCTGGCTCAGATTACCCACCTGTCAAGTGTGGCTGATATCAGTACCTATCTCACAGAATTTTGAGAGGATTAACTGAGCTAATACACATAATGCACTAGCAACAGCGTCTGGAATACAGTAAGTGCCCAATAAACGTTAGAAGCTATTAGTATTCTTAAGCTGAGACAATTTTGTCATTAAGAAATGAATGACAAGGCAAGGCAGAAAGCTAAAATTCTCAACTGAAACAAAACTTGAGCTGGAAAACAAGTAGTACTAGATAATTTCGTAAACGAGATCTGCTACCTAAGAACAAGCTTGCTGTCTTTTTATATCCACTTACTTATTTAGATCGATGTCTTTCCCCTGCTCGTGGGCTTCAATCAGTTGTTTAATAACATCTCCTATAGTCAGCATCATCAGCTCAGCAGGGCTGAGATCTCCTGGAAAGTTAATATTCAACAATGTCAAAAATCATATCATTCAATCAAGATTTTAAAATCTGATTTAGTAGCAGTTTTCCTTCCAAAACCATACAAATATGCCAAATGAATAGCTCAAATTCAGAAGATGCTAAACATCTATTATTTACGATTTGATCATATCTTTTGTATCTTTAATTTAAAACAAACCTGGCTTTACATAGATATGGGAAAAGCTCCCTTTAGAAGCACATACTCTATGAGATGATTACAAATAAATACAGGAAAGGATACAAGAAGGAGTAGAAACAAGGTGAGGAGAAAGAACCTAATCACACACGAAAGGACCAAAGTAATTCTCTTCCCTTTATCTCCAGAGTTGTAATTACTAATATTTGCATACTACTTTAGAGTTCATAAAGAACATTTAGATGCATGAATTCAGGTGATTCTCAGAACAGAGGTAGACAGAACAAGAATATGTGCCTATTACATAAAGATGCTATCAAGGAGTAAAGTTGAAACTCAAACCCAGGTATCCGCCTAAGAATCTTAATGCATTTCTAAAATATTGTCTGTCCACCATCATGAGCTTCTGGCAACTGGAGCTCCCGCTCTCATCCAAAGGCAACAGCAAAAGCTCACAGGTTCTTGTACGACCTTATCTACTCAAGCACAGCTCAAGGATTGGTTCAAGGATGGGCATATCTCTAAGCCAGGCCAATCTGAGCTCTTTTCTTCAAGGTAAAAAATGCCAGTCTTTTTCCAGGGACAAAAGTTGTGGCGTATCAGCTTGGAAGCTGTAGGCAAGCAAGCTTCTTGCCTGTAGAGCAGTGGTTCCCAACCTTTTTGATAAAAGGGAATGGTTTTGTGGAAGACAATTTTTCCACAGACCAGGGGAGCAGGGCGGTTCTGGGATGATTCAAGCGCGTTACACTTATTGTGCACTTTATTATTCTTATCACTGCATTGTTATATATAATGAAATAATTATACAATTCACCATAATAAATTCTATTCCCATAGAATCAGTGGGAGCCCTGAGCTTGTTTTCCTGCAACTAGACAGTCCCATCTGGGGGTGATGGGAGACAGTGACAGATCATCAGGCATTAGATTCTCATAAGGAGCACACAACATAGATCCACTGCAGGCCCGGTTCACAACAGGGTTCAGGCTCCTTTGAGAATCTAATGCCACTGCTGATGTGACAGGAGGCAGAGCTTAGGCAGTAACATGAGTGATGGGAAGTGGCTGCAAATACTGATGAAGCTTCACTTGCTCGCCTGCTGCTCACCTTCTTCTGTGTGGCTCAGCTCCTAATAGGCCACGAACTGGTACTGGTCCGTGGCTCAGGGGGTTGAGAACTCATATTGTAGAGAAAGCTAAAAGATAATGAAAAGTGTGGATGGAAGGCCCTGGCAGTTATGGAGGCCTCACATTTACTTTATCTCATTTGAACCCTTACAGTAACACGGAAGTAGGTACTGTTATCCCATTTTATAGATGTGAAAAATGAGGCTAAGGCAAGTTAACAAGCCATCGTAAATAGCAGAGCCAAGACTCAAATCCAGCTCTTTTCACCACAACTTCCATGCTTTTTTCACTGTAGCACACTGCATCTAATTTAATGAGGCAAGGCTAACATATACACAATTTTTGAGAGAAATAAAGTCCATCTATAATCAAAGGCTAAATGCTTTCCAAACCATGTAACTCAGCACTTTCAGAGTTCTACAAAGGTGCCTCAGGGGCCATGTAACAGAGGTAGGACTGGCGGTGGTCATGGCAGAGGAAGGGAGAAGGGAAGAGAAAAATAAGGCAGGGGGGAAAAAAAGGAGGGGGTCTCTTTATTTCCACCACAGCAGCTCTGCTTTCAGCTGTTTATATATTGAGGTTCTGTATAAGAATTTATTTGGAGGGTAAAAGGGGATCGGCCAATAAGAAGAGAAAAATATTTGGAAACCACTTGTATAGCTCTTGAGTGTATCAAGAACTGGAAGAGTAAATGAGTAGGAAAAGGCTTCATGGAGGAAATGGCACAGGGATCTTTAAAGATAGGGCAAGATTTGGACATGCAAAACAGAAGGCAATCCAGAACAAATAATGTCAGGCATAGGAATTATTTATCTTTGTGTGAAAGAGCACAGTCTAACTAGAATCCACCTTTCTAACAGGGTTTAGTAAAGAACAGATTACAGGGGACCCTGGCCGCTAGGCAAAGGCATTGAAATGGAATGCAGTTGACAGTGAAGAATTACATATTCTCAACTTTGGAAATAAAAAGATAAAAGTAATGTTTAAGGAAGGTAAGAATATTTATCGGTACAAAGAATGATTCAGAAAGTAAAAAAGAATACATATAATCTGGATACTATGCAAATGGCTCTTGAAAGGCAACATTGTTTTAAAAAACCCACAAAATCTAAGACAGGATCCAGTCCCAATCCCTACTAGGTGTGTGGTAAAGGAAAAGATAGACCTGTTTTTTTTTTTTTTGAGACAGAGTCTTGCTCGGTCACCCAGGCTGAAGTGGGTGCGATCTCGGCTCACTGCAACCTCCACCTCCCAGGTTCAAGCGACTCTCCTGCCTCAGCCTCAGCCTCCCAAGTAGCTGGAATTACAGGCGCCTGCCACCACGCCCGGCTAATTTTTGTATTTTCAGTAGAGACGGGGCTTCACCATGTTGGCCAGGCTCGTCTCCAATTCCTGAACGCAAGTGATCCACCTGCCTTGGCCTCCCAAAGTGCTGGGATTACTGGCATGAGCCACAGCGCCTGGCCGAGATCAACAACTTTTGAGCGCCCATTTCCTTGTCTGTAAAATTAGGATAATACATCCAAATTTAACAAAACTATTCTAAGATTCACTAAAATACCATTCAAATATTAGTTAGTGATGAAGGTGGGTTAGGAGGTTGGCGGCCAAAATGAAGAGGGATAAACTATTTCAAGAGGTAATTTCTAAGTAAGAATCAGCATGACTTGGTGACAGAAGACGCTAAAAGAATTCCGACAGATTGAGAAGTAGCAAGTTAGAGTGAGATAACAAATTGATTTAGGGCATGCAAATATGACAAGACCCAATCGAAGGTAACTTGGACACTTAGAATTGTTGCTTGCAATAAAGAAAAATAGCAGTTAATGTCAAGAAGCATAGTGACTAACGATGTATTTATTTTTCATTTTATGTTTTTTGAGGTCATAGATACAGCCTGGCCAACCAGCTCCATACCTAAGTATAATTTTGGTCTGGGAAAGTTACTTAACTCTTTGAATCGCAGCTTCATCTGTGAAATGGAAATGATACCGACTTCAAAATACAGGCTCAATAAATGGTAGCTATTATTCTGACAACCATTACCATGATTGAATTACCATGATTAGACCAGCTGGTCAAACGAGTGTATAGAAATAGGAACAGAACCTGTGAGAGAGTATTTCAAATTTGAAACCGTCCTGTTGAAAAACCAAAGGTGGAATTGTTCCATGCTAACTCAGGAGGTAATAAAAATGAGAATAATTGCATGCACAGCTGTTACACTGAATCCAAGGATAATTAAGGCTTTTTTTCATATCTTAACATAAGGCTTTAAAAGAAACTCTCTAACACGTCAAATGCATCGTGAAACAAATCTTAACAAATGAAAAGTCCCACAACCCGTTAAATCGACGTTAATAAAGGTTTTCCCTGCCATTCAAACAAAAGACACCAAGTGACTGCCAAAGAGGAAAAGAGGAAAGGTAGAGTGCTTCCAAAAGCAAAACAGGAAAAACGAGAGGGCTGGGGGGCCGGAATGGACAGACTGACCCTAGGTGGCGGGGCGACTGGACTGGGTAGCGGATTCTCGCGGGAAAAGTTCGGTTCAGCATTTGATTGCCTGGGCGTTCGCCCCTTTCAGACCACCCCTTTTCCCCATATCCTTCCCCTTTCGCACCTTTCCGCTTCTGCCTCATTCCTGCGCCGCCGTAGCAGAGCCACCAGGTATAAAAATGCAGCCACAAACTCAGACCTCGGGGAAAGCTCACAGCCACAAAGTAACCCCGCCTGTCGTAAAATGTCGGTCAATGTATCGTAAAGCTCTTCCCGAAAAGCCGACGTGCACAAAGCCCCGCCCCGCCCCTTGTTGCAACTAGCGGGGTAGCTTGCGGCACCGGAGGCCCGTGAGGTGCGGTCCTGCCCCGGGTCTCAGGGATGGAGGATGGGAGCGTCTGAACGGAGTGGTATCTTGGGGTTAGAAAGCTCTACCTGGGCAGTACCAATGTGGGACAGAGCTCTTGGATAGAGGCTACGTCAGGAAGTCTAAGTAAAAGGGTGGAAGTGGGTAGTCTCTCATGAGGGGGAGTGGGAGCCCAGGGTCGTCACATCCGGGGCGGGGGGGGGGGGGGGGAACGTGAATGGGCGAGACCACGGAGGAGGAACTTTCACTAGTTGTGGAAACTAACCGAGGGCCTGGAAGAGACCAGGCAGGAATCGAGTAACAATCCAAAGGGCAGGCTTTGGGAACAAGTGGTCACCTTGGTCTTAGATGAATGGCACATATGATCGGTAACCATCGTGAAAGCTGTGGATGTCTCTTGTGGAAGGAAAATAATATCTCGGTACCCTAAACTCTGCCAAAGAAAAAAGTTAAGCTTGGGGCCGGGCGCAGTGGCTCACGCCTGTAATACCAACGCTATGCCCACCTCGGGAGGCCGAGGCCAGCAGATCACCTGAGGTCAGGCATTCAAGACCACCCTGGTCAATGTGGTGAAACCGTGTCTCTACTAAAAGTACAAAAATTAGCCAGGCGTGGTGGTGCGCACCTGTAATCCCAGCTACTTGGGAAGCTGAGGCAGGAGAATCTCTTGAACCCGGAGGTGGAGGTTGCAGTGAGTGGAGATCATGCTCTGTTGTCCAGCGCACTGCAGCCTGGACAGCAGAGTGAGACCCTGTCTCAACAACGACAACAAAAAGTTAAGTTTGGGAACTGAGTCATGCAAAAACTGCCTTCCTTCTGTTCCTAAACAGTTGCAAAGGTAGAAGCCCACGTATCTCCCCAGGTATCCTCCCAGAGGAGTTGTTCACAGGGAAATTCCTTGTGAGCGGCAAAATCTTCACCTTACAACAGTTCTGTTGAATTCCACCTTGACCGTGTAAATTAACAGGTAGGGGACAAAGACAAGACTAGAAATCACCCTTCAGCCGACCCCAAGAAAAATGCGTATTTGACTCCTTCCTCTATGTTTACTTTGTCTTCTGTAAAAGGCAGATTTACTGAGTGTGAAATGGATGCATTATTGTTTCTCTTTCCCCTCCTGCCTGCTCTTTCCCCTTTATATACTGAAGTCCTCAAAACTCCCTTTGGAAAAAACCACAGGCCACAGATTCCACCATAACTTATGTCTCTTTTTCCTGGGTGTGTCCTCAACTTTGGCAGAACAAACCTCCAGATTGAGGTCTGTCTCAGACACTGGTTTACGTTCTCCAGAAAAACGGGCACAAAATTTTGCAAAATTTGGAGGCGGGACTTGGGATGTTTTCCTGAAACCCATCTATGATCTCCTTTGTCCATGGGCTGGAGATTAAGAACCTCTCGCATTAATAAAGACAGGAACATGTATCCTACTAGAATTGCATGTAGAGAATGTCTATTTGCCGCATTGAGAATAGACTGCGGGAGGGGGTTGGTGTAGAAGTGGGGAGATCAGGTGGGTGACGGTTACCATAGCCAGGCCAATGATTCCCAAACTTTGCTGCAATTGGAATCACCTGGAGAACAGTGAAAACTCCCAGTGCCCAGATCCCATCCCACACCTATTAAATCAGAATATCAAGGGGTGGAAGTCAGGCATTAGCATGTTTAAAAGATCCTGGGTTATTCCAACGTGCATCAACGTTTAGGAACCACTGAATGTGGCCAGAGATTATTGTGACTCAAATCGGGGTAGTCAGCAGTGAAAGTGGTGAGAAGTGTTCAGATTCTGAATATAATTTGAAGATTTCAACAAGACTTTCTGACAGATCAGATGTGGAATATGAAAGGCAGACAGCAACATCAAGTGTGACACCAAAGCTTTTGGACCAAGGGACTGGAATAATGCAGTTATGATTAGCTGAAATGGAGAAGATTAGGTGGAGAGGTGTTTCAAGGGACTGGTGGGGATTGGTTTGAACTTATTGTATTTTCTGATGACTAGTGAACAGGAAGACATGAAAGAGGTTGACAGTGGATGTCAGTCGAGAGCCATCGGCATGTGAGCAAAATTGAAAGCTATGAAACAGGTGGCTGTGGAAAGGAAAGAGACCAAAGACGAAGCCTTGGGGTATTTTATTATTAACAGGTTGAGGAGCAAGGGAATAACCAACGAAGGAGACTGAGGGGCACTTCCAGGAAGATGGGATGAAAACTAGGGCAGTGGTTATCTGAAAGCCAAGTGTAGAAAGTTTGTCAAACAGGGGGAAATGATCAACCAGGTCAAATGCTCCTGATGGCTCAAGGAAGATAAAGGTTGAAAATTGACCAGGATCGTTGTGGACTTTGACAAGAACAGTTTTAATGGAATGGGAAGGGTGAAGGATTGGCTGGAATAGGTTTATATTAGCTTGAGAGGAAAGGAATTTGAGACAGTAAGTAGAGACAACTCTTTTGAGGAGTTGTGGGGTTTTGTTTGTTTGTTTGTTTTTGGAGATAAGGTCTTGCTCTGTCACCCAGGCTGGAGTGCAGTGGTGCAATCACAGCTCATTGCAGCCTCGACCTCCCAGGCTCAAGTGATCCTTCCATCTCAGCCCCGCAAGTAACTGGAACTACGGGCATGTGCCACCATGCCTGGCTAATTTTTATTTTTATTTTTTGTAGAGATGGGGGTCTCCTTATGTTGCCCAGACTGGTCTTGAACTCCTGGGTTCGAGTGATCCTCCTGCCTCAACCTCCCAAAGTGCTGACACCATGTCTGGCCTAGGAGTTTTGTCATAAAGAAGTGCAGAGAAATGTACTAATACCTGGCAGGGAAATGGAGGTTCAGGGGAGTGTTTATTAAGGTGGAATAAATGACATCAGGTCTGTTCACAGATGGGAATAATCCAGTGGAGAGTGAAAGTTTGGTGAATTAGAGAAGAGGAGGAGGTGCTCTACGTGGTTCTTCAGTTAGAGAGAGGGATGGAATCTGGTGCACAGAGAAGGGATTGGCCTTTAATGGGTGCATGGATAGTTCATCTAGTAACAGGCTGGAGGGCAGAGCACTGGATAGGTGGTTGGTTGTGATGATGACGCTCTGTGAACATTCTCATTGCTTCTGTAAGTTCAATGGAAATTCAGCCTGAGAGAATGGAGAAACATCTAACAGGCCTAGCATTCAGGTATCCAATAGCAGGTGCCAAGGACTACACTTTGGGAGGCTGAGATGGGAGGATCACTTGAGCTCAGGAGTTTGAGACCAGCCTGGGTAACATAAGGAGACCTCATCTCTACTAAAGCTTTTTTTTTTTTTTTTTTTTTTTTTTAAAGCCAAGTGTGGTGGCACATGCCTGTAGTCGCAGCTGCTTGGGAGGCTGAGGCGGGAGGATCACTTGAACCCAGGAGGTCGAGGTTGCAGTGAGCTGTGATCACGCCACTACACTTCAGTCTGGGTGACAGAGTGAGATCCTGTCTAAAACAAACAAACAAGCAAACAAAGGAACCCAGGAAGCTTTAATTTTTATTTTTTGAGATGGAGTCTCGCTCTGTCACCCAGGCTGGAGTGCAGTGGCCTGATCTTCACTCACTGCAACCTCTACCTCCCGGGTTCAAGCAACTTTCCTGCCTCAGCCTTCTGAGTAGCTGGGACTACAGGTGTGTGCCGCCATGCCCAGTTAATTTTTGTATTTTTAGTAGAGATGGGGTTTTACCCTGTTGGGTAGGCTGGTCTCGAGCTCCTGACCTCAGGTGATCCATCCACCTCAGCCTACCAAAATGTTGGGATTACAGGCGTGAACCACTGTGCCTGGCCCCAGGAAGCTTTAAACATGCTCAAAATTAATTTTAGTAATTAAGTAATTTAGTAGCATTTGTGGTGAATTGTTGAAGCTAACAAATAGCCAGTAGAGGGAGAGCTGAGCACGCGTGACATGAATGTTAAGTGTAAGGTGTGATTTTGCCTAGAGATCAGTATAAGACGCAGCACCCAGGGTGGCATTTGTGCTGACTTTCTTTGCTCTGAACTTTAGCGTGCTGTTTCTGTGGTTTTTTTATGGAGGAGGGACGTCATCTTGCCAAAAGTTCAAAGCAGTTTTTAAGACCACAGTCTAAACATTTATCTTCAATTCTTTCCCTGTTCTGACCTCTTTACCTTCTGAATCCCCTCTTCGGACTAAATATATACCTAGAGTACTGAGGGTTGTCTTGGTAATGACTGAGTTGGCTTTTAGAGGTAGCATATACCCTTGGCCTGGCACAGTAGCTCACGCCTGTAATCCCAGCACTTTGGGAGGCCGAGGTGGGCGAATCACACGAGGTCAGGAGTTCAAGACCAGCCTGGCCAACATGGTGAAACCCTGTCTCTACTAAAATTTAAAAAAAAAAAAAAAAAAAAAAAAGCCAGGCATGGTGGTGCACCTCTGTGATCCCAGCTACTCAGGAGGGTGAGACAGGAGAATCTCTTGAACCCAGAAGGCAGAGGTTACAGTAAGCTGAGATCATGCCACTGCACTCTAGCCTGGGTGACAGAGCGAGACTTTGTCTCACCAAAAAAAAAAAAAAAAAAAGTTACACCCTGAAGCTGAGGGTTCAAGGAACAGCTTTCTCCCTGTATTTGGAGTGAGTTTTAGTTTCTTCTCTCCTGGTCAGTACTTTAAAATTTTTGTTTTCTGGGTTTATTTAAAATATGAATTTAAAATTAGACGGGCATGATGGCACAATGGCTGTGGTCCCAGCTGCCCAGGAGGTTGAAGTGGGAGGATGGCTTGAGCCTGGGAGGTCGAGGCTGCAGTGAGCTGTGATCGTGCCACTGCACTCCAGCCTGGGGGTGACAGAGCAAGACCTTGTCTCTAAATAAATAAAGAAATAAAATAAAAATATACGGATTTAAAATTTAAGTTCCAGAAAGAGATGTAAAGCAGTATATCACTCATTTATACTCTCAAACAATCCAGTGTTGTTTTATTTTTGGCAGATGTTATTTTTGGTGAATTTTAAGACTTTGGGTCAAGAATAAGTTTATATTTATTATCTCATAGCCTCCATCTCTCCCAGTCACGTCTTATAGTTGGGTGTCTGGGAGCCAGTGCTTTGTCTCTCTCAGAACTGGGGCATTTTTCCTATCTGCTCCAGTGAGCCAGTCATCTGAATAGTGTTCACCCTCAGGGAAAGGATACTGTGGAGGGACGCAGCGATGCATCTGGAAAGGAAAAAAGACAGATCTGCCTACTTGTAGGAACATGGCAGAGAAGGATGCAAGATCCCCATTTCGTGTACCATTTAGATTTTTTTTTTTTTTTTTTTTTTTGAGATGGAGTCTTGCTCGGTCACCGAGGCTGGAGTGCAGTGGCGCAATCTCGGCTTACTGCAACCTCTACCTTCCAGGCTCAAGTGATTCTCTTGCCTCAGTCTCCTGAGTAGCTGGGATTACAGGGTCCCACCACCACACCTAGCTAGTTTTTTTTTTTTTTTTTTTTGTATTTTTAGTAGAGATGGGGTTTCACCATGTTGGCCAGGCTGCTCTTCTACTCCTGACCTCAAGTGATCTGCCTGCCTTGGCCTCCCAAAGTGCTGGGATTACAGGAGTGAGCCACTACCCCTGGCAAATGTAGATTTCAGTGAAAGAAGACAGCATAAATCAGTATCTGTGGGAGGAGACCATGGTAAATAGCTCCCTGATGGCAAGTCAGTTTCATTTCTGCTGTGTAAACGTGGCATTGCAATTGTGGCCCAAAGGGCTGCGTACCCCAGCTGGTTCCAAATACCTGAACCAAGGAGAAGCTGCCACCATCTCCTCTGTGGACTCCTATAACCAAAGCAGAACTTTGTTTTTGTTTTTGTTTACTGTTCAGTGACATCTGGTAAGTTGTTTCTTTTATGTAATTTATACTGTAACTTGTGGTTGATTTTTAAAAAATGGACCTTAATTTTTAGAACAGTTTTGAGTTTACAGAAATACTGAGAAAATAGTTTAGAGTATTCCTATGTAATTCCCACCCAACTTCCCCTATTATCTTATATTAGTGTGGTACATTTGTTACAACTGATGAACACATACTGATATGTTATTGTTAAATTAAAGTCTGTACTTGATTCAAATTCTTGGTTTTTATCTAACGTCTGCTTTCTACTGTAGAATCCTATTCAGGATAGCACATTACATTTAGTTATGTTCCCTTAGGCTTCTCTTAGCTGTAATGTTGTTTCTCAGACTTTTTGGTGGTTTTGAGGTGTACTCGTTGGGTATTTTGTAGGCTTCTTTTATTGGCATTTGTCTGAGGTTATTCTCATGATTAGACTGGAGTTACAGGTTTTGGGGAAGGAGTCACAGAGTTTAAGTGCTGTTCTCATCACATCATATCAAGGGACAACATTGTCAACATGATTTAGGACTGTTGGTGTTGACCTTGACCACCTGGCGGAGGCAGTGCTCGTGTGGTTTCTCTGCTATAAAGTGACCCTTTTCCTGCTCTAATCTCTGCCCTGTTCTCTTTGGAAAGAAGTTGCTATGCACAGCACTTACCTAAGGAGCAGGGAGTTTTGTTCTACCTCCTTGAGGATGGAGTAGCTATGTAAATTATTTGGAATTCTTCTGTATATGGGACATTTATCTCTTCTCTCTCATTTGATTTTCTTAAAGCAAGTTATTTCTTGAGGGAAAATAAATTCTACTTTTCTGTTTGCTTAAGTGAATTTTGGGGGTTTTGCTTGTTTGTTTTTGAGGCTTCGTTCTGTTACCCAGGCTGGAGTGTGGTGGTGTGAACATGGCTCACTGCAATCTTGACCTTCTAGCTCAAGTAATCCTCCTGCCTCAGCCTTCTGAATAGCTGGGACTACAAATGCATGCCACCACGCCCAGCTAATTTTTTTTTAAAAATGTTGTAGAGATGAGGGTCTCGCTTTTTTGCCAAGGCTGGTCTCAAACTCCTGGACCCAAGGGATCCTCTCATCTCAGCCTCCCAAAGTGCTAGGATTATAGGCATGAGCCACCATGCCCAGGCTGTTTTAAGTGAATTTTAAGGCTATGTAAAAAGGCCAGTGGGCTAGAAATGGGGGGAATCAGGTTTTAGTTTGAATTTTACTGAACAGTGTGATCTTAGGCAAGTCATTAATCATTCCTCCCAAAAGAAAACAGCTATTGCAGAAATTACTGGCAGATGTATGAATTCCTGATAAGGAGGGAAGTGTCATCTTATGCCTCATTAGCTTTAACAAGCTTGGGAGAGCAATATGAGAAGATTCAAATTCGCTTCGCTAGAATCTGCTAAAATACGTTATGGAAATATCTGCTTATTTTGTTTACCTCTTTACCTAGGGAAGAAAGATGGAGAAAAACATGTCATCCCAAAGCCTCGCTTCTACTATGACTGCTTCTGGTGGCCACACTTCTAATACTGAACACATTAGCCGATGTGTTAATGCTGAAAACATATCTCTTTTCCTTTAGAGATTTGGAGGCCCTTGTTTCACTTTTGCTTCTGAGCTAATGTGTTTAAATTGCTCTCCTGGGACATACCTATTTGGAAGAGCAGTGCAGTGGCCAACAAGGTGGTTAGGAAATGTTGCCAACACCAAAGTTACTTAACCCTAAACCCAAACTCAAAGAGAAAGGAAATAAATTCTAAATTTCATCAACATTCTATCATTTCATTAATAGTCTCCTCCTCTTCCTTCTTTCATTCTTGAGCCCACCTTCTTGTGAGAGCACAAAAAAACTTGACCAAAGATTCTTTTTTTTTTTTTTTGAGACGGAGTCTCACTCAGTCACCCAGGCTGGAGTGCAGTGGCATGATCTTGGCTTATTGCAACCTCCGCCTCCCGGGTTCAAGCGATTCCTCTGCCTTAGCCTCCAGAGTAGCTGGGACTACAGGTGTGTGCCACAACTCCTGGCTAATTTTTTGTATTTTTAGTAAAGACGGTGTTTCATCGTGTTAGCTAGGATGGTCTCAAACTCCTGACCTTGCGATCTGCCCGACTTGGCCTCCCAAAATGTTAGAATTACAGGTGTGAGCCACTGCACCCAGCTAATCAAAGATTCTTTAAGGAAGATGGTAGAGCATGCTCAATGTTCTTAATCAGTGGAGACAAGAATGGGAGTCAGGATCTCAGCTAAGGTGGCATTTGTTCCCCAAAGACTAACAGACGTGGCCTGGATGATACTGGTACTGATTTCTAGTTTAACTACTTTCACAAAATATTTAAAAAAAACATTTTTAGAGATGCATAAGTGCCTGTAGAGCAATTTTGCATTCATTATCACATTTAATTCTCACAACAAACTCTTTTATTTATTTTTTTTTTGAGATGGAGTCTTGCTCTATTGCCTAGGCTAGAGTGCAGTGGTGCGATCTTGACTCACTGCAACATCTGTTTCCTGGCTTCAAGCGACTCTCCGGCCTCAGTCTCCCAAGTAGCTGGGATTACGGGATTACAGGCATGCAGCACCATACCCGGCTAATTTATAAATGTATATATATATATATATTTATTTATTTGTTTATTTTTTTGAGATGGAGTCCGGCTCTGTTGCCCAGGCTGGAGTGCAATGGCGTGATCTCGGCTTGCTGGAAGCTCCGCCTCCTGGGTTCATGCCATTCTCCCACCTCAGCCTCCCAAGTAACTGGGACTACAGGCGCCCGCCACCACACCACGCCCGGCTAATTTTTTGTATTTTTAGTAGAGACAGGGTTTCACCGTGTTAGCCAGGATGGTCTCCATCTCCTGACCTCATGATCCGCCTGCCTCGGCCTCCCAAAGTGCTGGAATTACAGGCGTGAGCCACTGCACCCAGCCCTAATTTTTGTATTTTTAGTAGAGACAGGGTTTCACCATGTTGGCCAGGCTGGTCTCAAACTCCTGACCTCACGTGATCTGCCCACCTTGGCCTCCCAAGGTGCTGGGATTACAGGCATGAGCTACTGCGCCCGGCCAATTAACTCTTGATAAAGGTTTTTTTTTTTTTTTTTTTTTTTTTTTTTTAACCAATTCTATCCTATATGTGGAGAAATAGAGGCTCAGAGAGATCAGGTGATTTGCTCTGTGTTGTACTGAAGTTTGGGAGCAGGAGCAAAAATTCAGGCATTCTGACTCCAAATCCCTAGTAATTTTCACTGCACCATTCACATCTGGAATATGGAAGCCCTTTGTTTGCAGATACCGTGCCCATATTGTTCCCTGCTGTACCCCCAGTATCTAGAACGGTGCCTGGTGCACCATAGGTACTCATAAATATTTGTTGAATGAATGGATGAATAAATAAAATAATAAATATAATTCCTGCTATTCTTAATCTTACCATCTAAGATATATATTTATATCTAGATATAGACAGATCTCAAAAAATTGTATCTACCATCATTCATTCAACAGACAATTTATTTAGTGCTTGCTATGTACCAAGCACTTCCCATATTTATTAAAAGTAGAGAGTAAACCAATGTTAATGATCAGAATGCCCCTTTGAGAAACTGTGCTAATTTAAGTATTTAAATTTAAGTAAGTAAATAGTTTTGGCAAGGGTTAATGATGCGAGGCAAGGTAGGGTGAAATGAGATTCTGCCTAAGGAGAATAACAAGGGGAAAAGAAAAGGACATTTGTCATTTGTAATAAACACACTGAATTTTGCATTGAACACAGAAAAAATGCAGTGAGAAGGTACTTCTCTGATAGTCTCTCTCTCTCTCTCTGTGTCCCCCTCCCTCTCTCTCTCTCTGTCTGTCTCTGGCTTATTTTACTTCTGAGGGTGTTTTCGAATTTACAGGCAGTAAGACTGGATGTGGTGGCTCACGCCTGGAATCCCAGCACTTTGGGAGGCCAAGCGGGGGGGGGGGGGCAGATCACCTGAGGTCAGAAGTTCGAGACCAGCCTGGCCAACATGGTGAGCCCTCGTCTCTACTAAAGATACAAAAATTAGCCAGGCATGATGGCAGGTGCCTGTAATCCCAGCTACTCAGGAGGCTGAGGCAGGAGAATTGCTTGAACCTGGGAGGTGAAGGTTGCAGTGAGCTGAGATCATGTGTCGCTACACTCTAGCCTGGGCGATAGAGCAAAAACTCCATTTCAAAAAAAAAAAAAAAGAAAGAAAAAAGAAAAACAACAAAACAAACAAAAAATAAAAAAGCAGTTTGCAGGCAGTGGCTTCAGCTTGAGTTCCTGCATACAAAGTTGCTACTCTCCCCACTCAACAGCCTTCCTTCTCATGAAATGCCTTTGCCATGCGTTTGGGGGAACCCTCCTTTGTGGGCACCACTTCCTCCATTCCCGTATGCCTGAGCTCCAGGGGGCTTGTTTAAATAGTGCCTATTAGAGGTTGCTGAACGTGATGAAAAGAACATTGAACTTGGAGTCAGGAAACCTGAGTTTCAGTCCTCATTGCCATAACCTTACTATGTGACCTTGAACAAGTTTCTTCCCCTTCCTGGTCCTCAGGGTCTGGATCTGTAGAAGAAGGGGCCCTTGCAGTCTTTTTTTTTTTTTTTTTTTTTGATACAGAGTCTCACTTTGTTGCCCAGGCTGGCAGTGGCGTGATCTCAGCTCACAGCAACCCCTGCTTCCTGGATTCAAGCAATTCTCCTGCATCAGCCTCGTGAGTAGCTGGAATTACAGGTGCGTGCCATCACACCTGGCTAATTTTTGTATTTTTTAGTAGAGATGGGGTTTCACCATGCAGGTCATGCTGGTCCCGAACTCCTGACCTCGTGATCCACCTGCCTCAGCCTCCCAAAGTGCTGGGATTACGGGCGTGAGCCACCGCACCCAGTCCGCATTCTTTATTCAATGCCATGATATGCAGCTGTTCTAGTACAGGAATGACCTGCATTTGTGTTGCCTCTGTGATTTTCCTGTAAGAAAAAGACAATAAGCAAACACAAACAGAAGAAAAGGAGAGGGAGAGAAGGAAGAGTAACTGTGAAAAGTTACAGTTATTTATCAGGAAACCAGTTCTGTGTGACTTTCCTATATCTAGCTGAATGTCCATAATCTTATTTAAAAGATGCTATTCTTAGGTTCAGTGCACAGGAATGTAAATAAGCACTAAAAGCAAAACTTCAGTGCTAACCACATAGCTGAAATACAAGCAAAATAAACCACACAGGCAGAACTTTGCCTATCTGAGCAATACATTTGGACTGTTATCAATTGCTTCTCCACAGAAACCAAATTTTCACAGTGAACACTACCATTCCTTCCCTTTGGGGGGAAATAGACTGCAGGATGATTTGAAGAAGGACTATACTCCTATGGCTCATTTTCTCCTTAATACAATGCACTTGAAGTCACAGTGCTCTCGGTATACTGCTCTTGGCCACACGGAAGCCCTAATCATTGGTACAGTCTTGGTTTCAATGACAAGTGACATTTTCAGAATGAGAATTTTCATCTTTTTACCACCCATCTAAATCAGAGAACACTCACACTTTAAGGACTAGTTCAGTCTTTGCCTTACACGTGGGAAACCTGAGGTCAGGGTGATAAAACGACTTGTCTGAAGTCCTCCAGCTTTATTGATTGGCGGCAAAGCTGGAGCTGGAAACTTCCACACCTGATTTCCAGCCTAATGTTCTTCCCACCTCATCATTTAGTTCAACCCAATGACTATATACTGAATGTCTGTACCAAACTACCCCCATTTGTTTATTGCTTTTCCTTTTTAAGTACTTGGTGTTTATTTTCTTCTGTCCGCTTAGCCTTTGCAAATGATCTGTTTCCACTTGCCAGTGTTTTTGTTTGGTTATCAAATGATCCCTTCACGCCAGTCTTTGAACATTGGCCAAAGGACTTTGAAGCCCAATCCACTACAACCAAATCCACATAATTTCCAGTTATTCCAAGTTTCAGTTAGAGTTCACAAATTACTTGTATACGGAAACCATAGATGCTGCTACGGAGGAAGGTGTGTGGTTTTCTGTCTTCGTTGCATGCAGCTAAACCCAACCTAACCCCAGCTAGTTACATGCTAACGGCCCTTGCCAGACTTTGTGTACTGTTGATTTAGTAAATAAAGTCAAATGAACTAAAGTTCCTGTGATTCCGAAAGAAGCCAGAACCACCACCCGTATTCCAGAATTCAGTGACCACAACTGTTTCTGCTCTAAACTCAAAGCCCTTTGATTTTTTTGCCCTTTAATCCACAGCTCTCTCAACCGAAGGACCCTAATCTTAGTGTCTGTATGACCACGCCTCTTATCAACTTGGCCTGTCAGTTCTTTTGTACTTTATCTGGCTCCACAGTTTCCTCCTAGAATTTGAATTCCAGCACACCAGCTGTCCTGGAGGTCGACCGTGGATTTATCCACTGGTTGGATCATACATTTTGTTTTGCTTCCAGTGTTCACTGTGATAATATGATGCCTAACCTTTCATAGGATTTGCTCCTTGAGCTGCTCTCTTCAGAAAACAACAGATCTTTTTCCTAGGGGTAATCCTAGTTCTGTATCCAGCTTTTTTTTTTCCTTTGAGACAGGGTCTTGCTGTCACCCAGGCTGGAGTGCAGTGGCGCAATCATAGCTCACTGCAACCTTGAACTCCAGGACTCAAGGGATCCTCCCACCTCAGCCTCCCAAATAGCAGGTACTACAGGTGTGTGTCACCACAACCGGCTAATTTTTTTTGGTAGTGTCAAGGTCTCACTTGGTTGCCCAGGCTGGTCTCAAACTCCAGGGCTCAATCGATCCTCCCTCCTCAGCCTCCCAAAGTGCTGGGATTATAGATGTGAGCCATCGCACCCTGCCTAAAATTATTGACATGCATTATGGTATGTTTACCCATGTTATAGCCCATCTATCTTTTTTTCTCGTAACGCACCTAGGTTTTGATGTGTGTCAGTATTTCTGACTCAGTATTCCAAACCAGAAATTGCTTGTGCCTCTTGTGAAATTTGGTGACCTCATTAGCACACTTCTACTACCAGCTTTCCTGGTGAAAATTTCAAGTAAGAACATAGAATCTTGGGATTTGAAGAAGGCTTAGAATTTATCTATCCCAATGTCATTATTAGGTGGTCATATCAATGTAAGTTCAGACACCTCTAGAGGCAGAAAACTCACTTCTTCGTAAGGGAGCTCATTCTATTTTGGACGACTCTGATTACATGAGAATGTTAAGCCAAAATGCTTTCTTGTACCTTCCACCTAGTGGATCTATTCTTACCCTCTGGGAACCCTAGAAAATATGCAGGATGTCTCTTTTATTTGCAGCTGTAAGGTAATGCATCTGAAGACCACCATGAAGCCCCCCCCGCCCCCCACCACCATCTTCTGCCTTTACCTGTGTCTTCCCTTCCTCACATCAAATACTCCTCATCCCCGTGGAGCAGTCCTCACTGTGAGTGCTGCTTCATTTGCATACTTGACTATTGATTTCTACTCTTTGCTTTATTCTTTAAGCAAGGACTCTAACATATCAAAAATGAATTCAGGGCCAGGCATGGTGGCTCACACCTGTAATCCCATCACTTTGGGAGGCTGAGGTGGGTGGATCACTTGAGTCCAGGAGTTCAAGACCAGCCTGGCCAACATGGCAAAACCCCATCTCTACTAAAATTACAAAAATTAGCCAGGCATGATGGTGCAATGCCTCTAATCTCAGCTACTCCGGAGGCTGAGGCAGGAAAATTACTTGAACCCAGGAGGTGGAGGTTGCAGTAAACTGAGATCATGCCACTGCACTCCAGCCTGGACAACAGAGCATGACTCTGTCACAAGCAAACAAACCACCAGACAAAAACAACAAATTTAGCTTTTAAACATCCTTTGGTGTGGAATCTCATCAAAAGCTTCCCATCCATTATGTTATCCATTCATTCAGCTAGCATTTAGTTAGTCATTGCCCTTCTTGATAGAAATGCACCACTGAAAAAAAACGAAGTCCTCTGACCTCGAGTGGTTCAACCAGGAGGAAGAGATGTAAGCATAGTACAATCAGTGTTATAACACAGGTGTGTATGGAGCAGCAGGAACACAGGAGGGGAATGAGTGGGTATCAGACACCATTTCACAGAGGAAACACTAAAACAGGATTTTGAAGCAAGAGCAGGAATTCACCTGGGAGAAGAAGGGAAGGGCATCCCACATGTGCTAAAATGCTCAAGAGTTCAATAGGATACCCTGCTTTGGAGAACTGTAAAGAGTGTGGGATGGTCTGCAAGTGGGCTGCAGAGAGGAGGAAGGGAGAGGGAAACAGGTCTACCTAAGACTCAGAATCTCGCATTTAATAGGGCTCTCACCCCATTCACCCAGCACCCGCCAAATACAGAAGCCGTTTAGTCAGTTAATATCTGCAAACCAAACTAAGAGTAACTGATGATGGTGATTTTAATTTGGGGTTAATGTGTAAGTGAGACATAGTTTCCCTAAATAACAGCCTGTAGGTCTAGTAGGACAGATCAGGGGTGATTTTGCATATTTCAGAAGGGCTGGTGACTCTGCTTTGGAAATACACGGCTGAGTGATCCAAACAGAAACATCAGATAACGGCAAGTAAGCACATTGGGTGTTTCCCACTCATGTTCTTCTAATTCTTCTCTATGGGTGGAGATGAAGCAGCTCCAGGCCAGCAGATTCCACCCTATCTGCGCAGTGCCCTCTGTTCCGAGCCTCCATGGGTCGGGTTCTCCCTCTGTGTCCAAGCCCTATCTGCCAGTGGACTGGAGACCAGCTGAATCTGTCCCTTCTTCTTTCGGATGTGCCTCTCCTCTCCCTCCCGCAGACCCTCTATGTGCAAGCTGCAAGGAGAGCCCAGGAGGGGTGTCCTCTTGGTGGAAGTTGCGCTTGGTGAGGAAGGTCCAGGGAACCAAGTCACTGCATCTCCTTCCCCAGTCAGCAGCCCCCCAAAGCAACTCAAGGGAACTCTAGGAATATCTAATGTTCCATCCACCTCCCAGATTCCTGCTGAGACTTACTGGAACTAAATATCACTGGCACAGGGTTCATACTTGCCCCAGTGGAGCACCGATGCCACCCAAAGCAGTGAAGCTATATACACTCATCTTCACAGCTCTGGTCACCAGAGGCTTTATTCTCATTTCAGCATGAGTTATCCTAAAGCTCTCAGGTACTATTGGTTTAGACTCTTCTCCCCCCACCGAAGACAGAGTCTCACTTTGTCATCCAGGCTGGAGTGCGGTGGTTCCATCTTGGCTCGCTGCAACCTCTGCCTCCAAGGTTCAAGCGATTCTCCTGCCTCAGCCTCCCGAGTAGCTGGGATTACAGGCGCGCACCACCACGCCAGCTAATTTTTGTATTTTTCATAGAGATGGGGTTTCACCATGTTGGTCAGGCTGGTCTTGAACTCCTGACCTCAAGTGATTTGCCTCCCCTTGGCCTCCCAAAGAGCTGAGATTACAGGTGTGAGCCACCACACCTGGCCTAAATATTATTGGAAATCATTGTTCAAACACTAATCTTGTTATATTTCCATCAAGTAGTGTACTAGATGTTGTGAGGGATTCAGAGATAAGTTGGAATGGGCAGAAACACCGCACAAGCAGATTGACACATCCTTAGGTTTTGCTTTCTGTATTTTCAAATTCTGCTGCCCCACCTGTCTTTGTACTTTGTCTTCATAGGCTGGTTCTCCTAAGCGGAGAAGAGCAGGAGTTCACGTAACAAGGAATGGCAGAAATGAAGGATGTTTTTGGCCAGGAACCACATCCAGGTAACACCTCTGCAGTGTCTTCTAATGGAGGATATAGGAACTGTTTACTGTTATAGGATAAAAGACAAATAGGTTGGGACTATATTTAACTGTTGTCATTGTTCCTTACTCTTTATTCAGTAGGTGCTTTCTCATGACAAGTTTAAATAGTGAATGAAGATCAGATATTTCAACAGTAACTGAAATAGCTTATTCATCATGAAATGAACTATTTGGCCAGCAGTTAAATAAGTGGGACTTTTTCCTTTAAAAAAAAATAATGTTCCAGGCTGGGCACGGTGGCTCACGCCTGTCATCCCAGCAATTTGGGAGGCCGAGGTGGGTGGATCACCTGAGGTCAGGAGTTCGTGACCAGCCTGACCAAACATGGCGAAATCCTGTCTCTACTAAAAATACAAAAATTAGTTGGGTGTGGTGGTGCGTGCCTCTAATACCAGCTACTTGGGAGGCTGAGGCAGGAGAATCGTTTGAACCCAGGAGCAGAGGTCGCAGTGAGCCAAGATTGTGCCACTGCACTCCAGCCTGGGCGACAGAGTGAGACTCCATCTCGATAATAATAATAATGTTTCAGAAAGTCACCTTGAAGACTCTGAAGGTAGCCTCTCTTACAAGACCCCTGAAACGACATTAGGCTGCTTTCCTTAGAAGGAGAGATGTAGGTGCCTTGGAGTGGCTCATGGAAGGGTGACTCACATTGGAGTCAGTATGGGTGGCTTCCCTTCCTCAGAAGGCAGATATAGGGCCCCTGGAGCCAATGAGGGAGCCTTCCCTATAGGACGATGACAGGGATGTAACCCCCAGTTGCAGAAAACAGTCCTGTATCATATCCTTTGTGTTTTGAGGACTGAAGAGGGAACGTTTCCTCACTCCGAGGGGATGGATTTCCTTAGGGGCAAGGTGAAGCAGTGTTTCTGGGTTAGTGGGGTGATGCTAGCATCTGAAGCAAGCCTGAACAGGCATATAGGAAGAACTGCCACTTTGGGGTTCCCTCAGTTGAGCTTAGCCTTGAGGAATGGGATCGTTTTGCTTGGAAGATTTCTGGCAGTTTCTGGCAATGGTCTGGTTCATGTCTGTAATCCCAGGACTCTGGGAGGCCTAGGTAGGAGGATCTCTTGAGCCTAGGAGTTCAAGACCAACCTAGGCAACACAGCGAGACCTCATCGCTGAAAAAGAAAAAAGAAAAAAAAATTAGCCAGGCGTGGTGGTGAGTGCTTGTAGTTCTAGCTACTTGGGAGCTGAGGTTGGAGGATTGCTTGAGCCTAGGAGGTTGAGGCTGCAGTGAGCGGTGACCCTGCCACTGCACTCCAGCCTGGGCGACAGTGGAGACCCCATCTCAAAAAAAAAAAAAGTTCAACAGTCAATAATGAAACCGCATCTCCGCTCAGGCTGTTTGGGGCTCAGTTTTCAAAAGTGACACCTTGTGGCAGCAGGAAGGAACAGCAGTGGTATACTACGCTTTTGGACGGCTGCTATCCACCGCAACCGCTGGCTCCTAGGAGGATTTGATGGGGAGTGCTGGAAAGGGCAAGGAAGGGCTTGAGTGATGAACAAGAATAATAAGATCTGTGATCTAAGTTCAGACTAGTTTATTTTTATTACAATCTAATATAAAAATACTACCCTTACATGGTATAAATCCAAGATGGAATATTTTCTCCTTTCTGGATAGTTTTGCATTTTAGAAATTGAAGAAAAAGTTTTAAACCCTGCTGTATTGGACTTCCTAGCCTTTGCTTTAGTTGAGAAATAAACTTCCAAACTCTTATCAGATTTGTTGCCAGTCCTTACAATGTTGAAATAAGGGCCCTGGATGTGTGAGCTTGGCCCTTGTTTTATACACATGGCTAAGAGATTAGGCAAACATTGTTCACCCAAAAGAGTTGCTGAGTTACAAAGTCTACATCCCTTTCCACTCTTTCCACAGACAGGTCGTGGACACATCCTGGAGTTCTGAGATGCTTTTTGGAGCACAGATTAAAGTGTTCTTCAGTCGGTAACTGGCCTGGGGCCTGACCAGCAGACCCTTCTTTCTTTGCCTCTTCCTCTCCAGCTCCAGCCACCGAGCCAGCAACCTCTTGGTATTTTGTTCTAAGGCAGTCCTCAAACCGAGCCAGGGCGAATTCTTGAATTTGAGCTCAATCATCAGTTAGAATGTCTGAGATGGAAGGGTTGAAGTGTAACCTCTCTCAACTCTCAGTTGCAGCATGAGCGTGGAGCATGAGGTGGCAGAGATTCAGGCCTTGGCAAATAGCATGACTTGCACTAGAATATTCTACGGGGTGTGCGTTGGCTTCCATTTGTGCTGGAAGATGCAAGGTTGAACAGAGAGGGAAGGCTGCCTGAATTGTCTGGGAGATCTGTGTCTGGAGCCCACGGGCAGAGACTGGGCCTTCTGTGTGGGCTGCCATTCTCGGGTGCCATGTGACGTTTCTTCTCTGTGGTTCTTCAGGGAATGACCTCAGAATGTCACACTCAGTTTTGGAGCCTCATGGCCTCCCTGTGATTCTTGGGGATCAACTCTTTCGGTTCACCTCATGGCCATTTTCTAAGGCATGGGCCAGCCCCAGGAGCCCTGGGTTAGAACCATTTTCAACAACTTTCACCCCAAAGATCCACCTCTTGCCCCTTTCTAGCCAGGTAAACTTGACCAAGGGGTGTTTTCTAAAATCTGTCTAAAACACAACATTTTGGTTATACCCCTTCTTTAGGATGATGGGCCCAACCAGCCCTTCACTTCATAACCAAGGGAAACCACTTAAGTGAATGAATCTCCACAGAGCTACAAAGATCTGCTTCTAGGTGATTTCTGTTCTTGCTTATGTAAGGAAGCAGCTGCTGATATCTTCAAGCGAAGAAGGGAAAAAATTTCCCCCAATTTTTAAGGATCTCTGAAGGGCATCCATCCAAACTCTTGTAATGCATGTGTATTTTTGTTGTTGTTGTTGTCAGTTCTCTCATTTTCCAGATGAATAAATTGAGGCTCAAGAATATGTGATTTTTCCTGGTCACATGGCCCCTGTTTTCCTTTGCATTCTGCTTCTAGTTGATTTCTTTTTCTTTTCTTTTCTTTTTTTTTTTTTTTTTTTTGAGATGGAGTCTTGCTCTGTTGCCCAGGCTGGAGTGCAGTGCCGCGATCTCAGCTCACTACAAACTCCGCCTCCGGGGTTCACGCCATTCTCCTGCCTCAGCCTCCTGAGTAGCTGGGATTACAGGTGCCTGCCACCATGCCTGGGTAATTTTTTGTATTTTTAGTAGAGACAGGGTTTCACCTTGTTAGCCAGGATGGTCTCCATCTCCTGACCTCCTGATCCGCCCGCCTCGGCCTCCCAAAGAGCTGGGATTACAGGCGTGAGCCACTGCACCAGACTGATTTCTTTCCTACTCTGAAAAGACCTCCCAGAGGCCTTTCCTCACCGCACACTTAACCCTGTCTTCAGCTTTTCTCTACACAGTTGGTTGATTTCCTAAAACTTGGCGTTTGATGAAGAATGTCCAGCCACTTTGGCTTCTGAAGAGTTGCAAATAGAAGCTTTTTATCTGGGGAGATAGATTGAACTCTACATGTTGGAACTAAATGCAGACAGTCTTGTGACTCTGGGAAGTAGGAACCAAACTGGAATGATCCAACAGTGTTTTTTCCCAAATGAGTTTATGGGCAGACAGAGCTGGAAGCAGTTCCTCTTTATATATACATATATATATATACACACACACACACATATTTGAGACAAGGTCTTGCTCTGTCACCCAGATTGGAGTGCAGTGGCAAAATCATAGCCCACTGCAGCCTACAACTCTTGGCCTCAAGTGACCCTTCCACCTCAGCCTCCTGAGTAGCTAGGACTACAGGTGCGCACCACCACACCTGGCTAATCCAAAAAATTTTGTGTTTTTGGTAAGTTCGAGACCAGCCTGGGCAACATGTTGAAACACTGTCTCTACAAAAATTTGCCAGGTGTGATGGTATGTGCCTATAGTCCCAGCTACTCTAGAGGTTGAGGTGAATATCATGCCCCAACACCTATAATCTTATATATCCTCTGTTTATCTCTAGTTGAAGATGATTTATATAAAGAACCAATGAGAAAAAGAAGGAAATCAGATCGAGATCAGCGTTTCCGAGCATTTCCCTCTGTGGAACAGAGCGCTCTTAAGGAATGTGAGTGTCCTGAAACTGTTGTTTTAACATGGTTCTGTTCTGTTCCAAGTATGTTAAAAGGATCAAAGGAAGAGGAAGTTAAACTCTGAAGCTGGATGAAACATCTTCAAATGAACCTGTTTTGGAAAGAGGGCTCGAAGTTTCTGCAGCAGTATGAAGTTAGGCAATTTGTCTCCAGGCATCTCTGGGCAGGAGGGTTGTTATCAAAATAACCTCTTCCTGCTTAGAACAAAGCCTGTGAAGATGATTAGGTTGGTGCTTCAGTGGGTGTCAACGTGGTGTCCTTGCACTTTTTTTTCTTTTTATGACCACAGGAGGGAAGAATCTAGAATGGGCTGAAGGCTATTGCAAAGCATACCATAACTTCTGTTACCAGAGTTCCAGAGCAGCCTGGCTCTTTGGAGATTTTCAGAACCAATGATCGCTATCTCTAGTGAGCCACCGTCACTAGTGTGAGATAACCTGCTATCTTGTTTAATCGGCTTTTCATTTCCTTTTTTTTTTCCTTCTCTGCGATGTTCAGCAGACACCTCCTTTGGAGACCTAGTACTTTATCCCTGCCAGGTACCTACAGGTGACCTCTCTCTGTTAATTCCAGATGAAAAATTGGAATCACGGACCAGAAGAGTTTTGAGCAACACTTATCAGAAACTTATTCAGTCTGTCTTCCTGGACGATAGCATCCCTAACGGAGTCAAATATCTCATGTGAGTCTGAAATCTGCAACCCTGAAGTCTTATGTCAGTGTCTTTCCTTAGGCTATTATAGGTGCTTTCCCCCAACAAGGAAAGGGACTATTTAATTAGAAACTAAGAAAGAAGGATACAAATTTCTGTCGCTATGGGATAGTTGCCATTCATTGAGCTGTCACTGTTAGGTAATCTGCTAAGTGCTTTATTTATATATGTGTGTGTGTGTGTGTGTGTGTGTGTGTGTGTGTGTGTGTATGAAATATAATTTAATCCATCCAACACTCCTATAAAGTAGGAACTATTATGATTACTTCCATTTTACTGAAAGCAAGGCTCAGAGAGGCCCAGACTTGAACAAAGTCACACCACTGGTCAGTGAGAGGGTCCAGAATTCACCCCAGGCTGTGTGACTCTGAGCTCATGTCCCCAACTATTTGTACTCTGCTGACTTGAAGGACTTGAGTGGTGCTGAGGCTGTAACTTCTCCTGTTCAGTAAGACTCTGTGTTGCTCCTAACACTATTAATACTTCACCTCTGTATACACTGTATTTCCAGGGTCAAGAATATGCAATTTCTATCCAGGTGCAGTGGCTGACACCTGTAATCTCAGCACTTTGGGAGGCTGAGGCAGGTGGACCGCTTGAGACCAGCCTGAGCAATATGACAAAACCGTGTCTCTACACAAAATACAAAAAAATTAGTCAGGTATCATGGGGCTCACCTATAGTTCCAGCTACTTCAGAGACTGAGGCAAGAGAGTTTCTTGAGCCCAGGAGATTGAGGCTGCAGTGAGCCATGATTGTACCACTGCACTCCAGCCTAGGTGACAAAGCGAGACCCTGTCTCAGACACATAAACAAACAAAAAAAGAATATGCAATTTCCAGTGAATACAAATAAACATGCCTCACATCTATATAGACATTATAGGGATTGCATGGAATTATCATTACCAAATATTTTTGCATAATCTCATTTGATCCCCAGGCCAACTCTGTGTAGCAAATAGGGATTGATATTCTCCTTTGACAGAGGAGAGAACAGAGACTCAGAAGATTTTAGTGATGTGCCCAGGAATAGAATTCAGTTCCTTTTCATTCTGTTTCAGTGCTCTTCACTCTAAACTTTGACGATCATGACAATGTACATTTTAAAATTCACCCAGAAATAGGCTCCTTGCCTTGATTGAAAAGCCGACAGTGGACCCAATCTATATTGGATTATTTGGAAGCACTGGGGCTGGGAAGAGCTCCCTGATCAATGCCATCATCCAGCAAGCAATGTTTCTACCGGTGTCTGGAGAAAGCATATGTACTTCCTGCATTGTACAAGTGAGCTCCGGCTGCTGTGCACAGTATGAGGCCAAAATCCACCTTCTGTCTGACCAGGTAAGTGTTCCCTTCCTCCCGCCTTCTGTTCCTTCCTTCTTTTTCTCCCTCCCTTCCTCCCTCCTTCCCTCCCTCCCTCCCTCCCTCCCTTCTTCCTTCCTTCCTTCCTTCCTTCCTTTTTTCCTTCCTTCCTTCCTCTTCCCTCCATCTCTCCCTCCTTTCTTTCTTCTTTCCCTTCCTTTTATTCTTCCTTTTCTTTCTGTCCTTCTCACTATCTCTCAGAGATGACATTATATTCCTTGCAAATATAGCTCATGCCTTTGTTTAATGAAAAGAGCCCATCCCAGGAGAAAGTTCAATTGAGTGAGCTGGGGGTGTCTAGCCTGGTCCTTGCATTGTTATGAGACTTTGGGCAAGCCATTTCCCTCTTCGAGATCCCAGATAAATGACCTAGATTTTCTGAATATGCAGCCCCCTGGCCCTCCACAGGGGGCAGTGGGTGCCTCTGTTTGTTGGTGTTCTCTGTGTCTGTGTCAAGAGGGGCTTGGCCCTACTCTGCCTTGGCAGGAGTGGAGGGAGGAGCTGAAGAACCTGACTAAACTCCTGCACAGGACGGAGGAGCTGGGCAGAGAAGAGGCAGATGCATGGAACAGGGATGAGGCAGTGGAGGAAGCCACCTGGAAGCTACAAATGATTTATGGAAATGGGGCAGAAAGTAAGAACTATGAGGAGTTACTGAGGGCGAAGCCCAAAAGGAAGATCCCCACCTCCAGAGTCATCACCCTCAAGGCGGAAGAGGTAGCATCAAGTTCGTTTTTTTCTTGATTTCATCCTGCGTCTGATGTCTAACAGTTGAATCTGTTTCAGGGGATGGGCTCGTGGTACAGTGTTTGTGTGAAATAAGAAATAAGTTGCTACCCAAATCAGAAGTGTCCATAGCCCAAGTTATCCTCATTATTTATGGCTATCAAATGGGAATTTTTAGTATGTGAATGGAGGAGCTCTTATGCACAAAAGAAGACTATTTACAGTTACTTGAGAATAATTAGGGATAGTTTGGGCTGCCAGTGATTTTTGAAGAAGACTTATAGTGGCTTAAACAAACGGATTTATTCTTTTTCTCATGTAAGAGGGTTGGGGGCAGTAGGGGTGGGGTTGGTTTAGTGGCTCAGCAATGTCAAGATCAGCATCTCTGGTTCCCTTGGCCTTCCATCGACCCCATTGTCATGAGATGGCTCCCGAGGTGCTAGACTTCATGCTAGCCTCCTGGAAGGAAGAAGTGGAGAAAAAGTTGGCATCAGCCGCATCTCCCCTTTCATGAGAAAGTAAAAGCTTTCCCAGAAATACCTCTGACAAATTTCTGTGTAGATTTCAGAGTTCAGAACTGAGCCACATGGCCCTTCTTGGCTGAAAGGGGGTCCAGAAAAAGTGAAAAGCAGACTTGTCATGATTTGCTTAGACCAGTCTCACTCCACTGCCTTTCCAATCAGACAGAAAATCAGGATTCTGCTGGCATAAAGGAGCAACAGGATGGACATTGGATAGGCAACTAATAGTATTCTTGCTTTTATAAACAATGTTTATTTTAAGTTAAAATTCAATTTCTGAATTAAAACAAAGTATTTGTGGAATCAACATTCAATTTAGGAAAGCTATACATTTAAAAACCTAGTTTTTCTTGTATCTCTCACCTTTAAATACACCTTTAAAATATTGCTATTCTATTTATAAATCTAGTGACTGTTGGTAAAATGGGTACAATTTTTATATGCGTCCTAAAGTTTAATGTTCGATTATCTCCTGATTAACAAAGCAAACCTTCCTTAAATATTCCATGATACTTACATAATTAATCACATTTCCTTAGGCTTTTTGCATACGGTTAAAGTTCAATATATTTGAGTCTCTACAATGTTTAAATACTTGACTAGGCACACTTAAAAATCAAATGAATGAAACCTTTTCAAAGCACTTTCCTATCCCTTGTATATCTGGAAAATCAAACACAGTGCCCAATTCTTATAGTTTTAAGATGAATATTACTATTAAAATGATTATACTTCTAATATCTGAAACATAGACTGAGCATGTCTGAGAAACACAATGATTACAGAACTAGTGACTTTATCTGAATACACACAGCTTACACAAGGATATCAATGTCTTTGCCAACTCTATATTTAGAAATACTCCTTCCCAGGATCATACATTTGCCCATGGAAACAAGGTGAACAGAATTACAATCCCAATAAGTGAGCTTACAAATTCAGGCTTTCCACTGGAGATCCTAGAATCTGAGTTTGCCTTCTATAATGATGTTTGCCCAGAACCAGTTTATTGGGCTTAGCCCTCTAGTAGAAAGAGACTTTTCAAGCCCATGCCTTTTCCTGGACATCTCTCTTACGGTATCTGCTCTATTTTAAAATCACAGTATCTTAAAGAGCTTTTATTATCTCCTCTTTCGCTGTTTATCATTTGGTAGAAATTGATGAAATCTCTTACTCCTTACCCAGACTGCAACAAATCCAGCAATTTAATTTAAACTCTCTTAAGAATTGACATTCTTATCTTTCTTTCAGGACTATTCTATAGAAATTTATTTAACAGTGACCACCATACATCCCAAATCCTCTGTCCTCTGAAGTACCCCAGTTGAGATTTACTGTCACAGTTGCTGGCATGGATGTGTCATTGTCCCAAGACATGTTTAAGCAGAAACCGTGGTTTAAGAACTATTCCCTCTCACCCACCATCATTAAAATATCCTAGAAATGCCTACATATCAAGGTATTTTTTGTAATCGGAAGATAAATTTTAAAAACTCTTTTTAAGATCCAATTTCAGATCAATTTTCAATTTGGAAAATATGGTTACCATATCACTGTTAATTATCTATAGTCATTGCTAGCTTTCTGGTAATGAAAATGTCAATTACATATTACCTTAATTTCAGAATTGAATGCAGTTTAGAAGATAAACCTATTATTCAGCAATGCTATAACTTCCCTAACGTCCCATTTTAGCTGACTTTGTTTGTTTTGTTTTGTTTTTTCATCTGCAAGGTAAGGAGCTTGAACTTCCTCATCTCCAGGGTCCTTCCTGGCTCTCAGGTTCTAGGTCCTACAGACCTGATTTCAGGCCTTCTGTCAGATGCCCTTCTTACCCTTACTAAGCATACTTACCATGAACCTGCATCACAGCCAACCAGGATAAACAGAGCTGGGAACAAGGCTGGCATGCGTGATTCTGTCCTTCTTCTTCAGGCGGAAGAGCTGTCTATCAAGCTGGACCCCTACATCCGCACACAGAGGAGAGATTGGGATGGAGAGGCCGCTGAGATGCACATCTGGCCCTTGATCAAACATGTGGAAGTGACTCTTCCCAAATCCGACCTGATCCCAGAAGGGGTCGTGCTGGTGGACATCCCAGGCACAGGCGACTTCAACAGCAAGAGGGACGAGATGTGGAAAAAGGTGACTGTCTTTCATAGGCTTAGTTCTCTCTTCCCTCAACTCCTCTACCCTTTCTCAAGCAACAAAGAATGCTCTGCTTTCAGCTTCAGGGATTTTATGAGCTCATTGGAATTTAATTCTTCTAATTTCTATGTTCTAAGTCTCAGGGCCCTGGCAGGATATGGTGGCCAGAGAAAGTAGGGAGGGAGGAATTATAGGACGTGACTGTTGGAGCCAGGACAAGTGTGTGTGATGTATGAGAAAGATCAGCAATAGAGTGGCTTAAGCAGAATCAGAGTGACCAAGGACAGAATGGAACTGGGAGGCCGAGTGTTGGGGACAAAGCAGAGAAGCTGCAGCCAGTCACCCAGAACCCAAGAGATTGCAACTGTGTTGACTGTAAGCAGCAGCAGCACAGAGCTGGAGGGCTGAGGAAGCTGGTGTGGCCGGGGCAGGGTGAGTCTTCCTGGGTGAATGGGAGAAGGAGCATGGGGTCGGTGGAGGAGGGAGACTATGGAAGACATGCCTGGAAAAGTTCCAGGTCTTTAGTACTACTGCTCCAGAGTTTGGCTTCCTGGGAAAACTTGCAGGAAGAGAGGGACTGGGGCATGTGATTGAGAAAGGGCACGGTAACAGAGGCACTCTGGAGCAGAGGGTGAGAGGAACACAGAAGCCCAGGAGCTGGAAGGGGACTGGGAGCGAGGACCAGCATCAGTGAGTTGTGAGCAGCACAGCAGCTGCCGAAGAATTCAGTTCTTTAAACTCCACAGGTTTGTTTAGATGAATGACTATGCGCCAGGGGAGCTTACTGACCACGGCTTTCAGTCACAATCTAGAGCAAGCTCTAGCCTCTGCCCTGATTGTACAGGTGAAGACATGAAGGCTCAGAGAGGGGAAGTCACTTGTCCAGGACCACACAGCCTTGAACTGGAGAGCAGTTTTCTTAACTTCCCTGCTGGGGCTCTGTCTACCCTACCTCCCCCAGGGCATGGTGTACATTATCCACCTCCTGTAGGAGAAAGGCAGTCCCTGTGTCCTTCCCCTTGGTCGGTGGCTCAGACCTGGCCTTGTGAGCCTTAGTTTCTGTAAGACCTCGAATCCTGGAGTGGAAATCGTGAACCTTGGCTAGTTCCAGGCCTGGCCAAGAGAGCAACAGCCCAGGAAGGCTGCCAGGGCCTCTCCCTGGATGGAGTCGCGGCTGCAGCCAGTTCAGATACACTGGGCAGCTTATCAAAGCCAGCAGCTCTGGCTCAGAAAATGTGCTCTGAAGAGGTCAGGCTGAAGCGAGGGATGGTTCCCAGCGTGCTCTGCCTGGCCCGGCTCCCCTGCATTCTTGTGGGTTTTTTTGACCTCCTCTCACAAGAAGTTACTCAAGACCCCACTCTTTGCAGGGAGAACAAGACAGTCACCCTCCCTCTGTCTGTCAGGCTGCCAGCCTTGCCTTCCCTAAAACCCATTATGAATTCAGATGTCCCTGAATCTGATCTGCCACTTAGAAGTCATGTGACTTGAGGCATGTCTCTGAATCCCTCTAAGTCCCATTCTCATCGCAGGGACCTGGGGAGATACAGGTGGCGGTGGTGGGGTGCCATCTCATCTACTCCTAAGTCTGGCAGTTCTGGTTTTATAGAAAAACTTTTTTGTATCTTCTGTGACACTAACTTTACCAAACCCTGGCAGTGGGGAGCTTTGTGTGGGGTCTGAAATTTAACCACTGCACCCTTTATGGTTGCTGTCCTTTTCTCATGTTAGTGAACACTAAGCACCTGTGGCTTACCAGGACCAAGGGGAATATGAAGGTGACGGGGGCCCTGCCCTTGAGGAGCACCCAGCCTGGCATTCTTATGGCCTTCCACTGGCTGGACCGTTCTCTGCCCACTGTTGACACTACAGAGCTGGAACCTGCTTCTAGTTCTGTTTTGTTTTGTTTTGTTTTGTTTGTGACAGCATTTTGCTCTGTTGCCCAGACTGAAGTGCAGTGGCACAATCATGGCTCACTGCCACCTTGAATTCCTGGGCTTGAGCAATCCTGCTGTCCCAGCCTCCCAAGGATCTGGGCTACAGGTGCATACCACCACACTTGACTAATTTTATTTATTTTTTGTAGAGATGAGATTTTACCATATTGCCCAGGTTGGCTTTGAACTCCTGAGCTCAAGTGATCTGCCTGCTTTAGCCTCCTGAAGTGTTGGGATTACAGATGTGAGCACCACATCTGGCCCAGAGCCCAAAGCTTTTCTTTTTTTAATTTTTATTTTTATTTTTTATTTTTTTGGTGGTGGAAGTAGAAAGGGTGGTCCTTTATTTTTATTTTTATATCTTTCCAGTCAAGTTATTTTCCTTATTATTATTATTATTATTATTATACTTTAAGTTCTAGGGTACATGTGCATAACGTGCAGGTTTGTTACATATGTATACTTGTGCCATGTTGGTGTGCTGCACCCATCAACTCGTCAGCACCCATCAACTCGTCATTTACATCAGGTATAACTCCCAATGCAATCCCTCCCCCCTCCCCCCTCCCCGTGATAGGCCCTGGTGTGTGATGTTCCCCTTCCCGAGTCCAAGTGATCTCATTATTCAGTTCCCACCTATGAGTGAGAACATGCGGTGTTTGGTTTTCTGTTCTTGCAATAGTTTGCTGAGAATGATGGTTTCCAACTGCATCCATGTCCCTACAAAGGACACAAACTCATCCTTTTTTATGGCTGCATAGTATTCCATGGTGTATATGTGCCACATTTTCTTCATCCAGTCTGTCACTGATGGACATTTGGGTTGATTCCAAGTCTGTGCTATTGTGAATAGTGCTGCAATAAACATACGTATGCATGTATCTTTATAGCAGCATGATTTATAATCCTTTGGGTATATACCCAGTAATGAGATGGCTGGGTCATATGGTACTTCTAGTTCTAGATCTTGAGGAATCGCCATACTGTTTTCCATAATGGTTGAACTAGTTTACAATCCCACCAACAGTGTAAAAGTGTTCCTATTTCTCCACATCCTCTCCGGCACCTGTTGTTTCCTGACTTTTTAATGATTGCTATTCTAACTGATGTGAGATGGTATCTCATTGTGGTTTTGATTTGCATTTCTCTGATGGCCAGTGATGATGAGCATTTCTTCATGTGTCTGTTGGCTGTATGAATGCCTTCTTTTGAGAAATGTCTGTTCATATCCTTTGCCCACTTTTTGATGGGGTTGTTTGTTTTTTTCTTGTAAATTTGTTTGAGTTCTTTGTAGGTTCTGGATATTAGCCCTTTGTCAGATGAGTAGATTGCAAAAATTTTCTCCCATTCTGTAGGTTGCCTGTTCACTCTGATGGTAGTTTCTTTTGCTGTGCAGAAGCTCTTTAGTTTAATTAGATCCCATTTGTCAATTTTGGCTTTTGTTGCCGTTGCTTTTGGTGTTTTAGACATGAAGTCCTTGTCCATGCCTATGTCCTGAATGGTATTACCTAGGTTTTCTTCTAGGGTTTTTATGGTATTAGGTCTAACATTTAAGTCTCTAACCCATCTTGAATTAATGTTCGTATAAGGAGTAAGGAAAGGATCCAGTTTCAGCTTTCTACTTATGGCTAGCCGATTTTCCCAGCACCATTTATTAAATAGGGAATCCTTTCCCCATTTCTTGTTTTTCTCAGGTTTGTCAAAGATCAGATGGCTGTAGATGTGTGGTATTATTTCTGAGGACTCTGTTCTGTTCCATTGGTCTATATCTCTGTTTTGGTACCAGTACCATGCTGTTTTGGTTACTGTAGCCTTGTAGTATAGTTTGAAGTCAGGTAGCGTGATGCCTCCAACTTTGTTCTTTTGGCTTAGGATGAGCCCAAAGCTTTTCTAAGTTGATTATAGTTTGGGAAGCAGAAGGACTGTAATGGTTTTTATTTTCTTGCCTAAGTCAAAGTCCATTCACCTATAAAGGAGAGACAGGATCCATTGTTGTGTGGCCCTATACGAGTCTATTTACCACTTGGGCCTCATTTACTTCCCTATAATCCAAGAGGTTTGTCTAACTCGAGAAACTGATGCTTTTTAAGCAATGATTTATGGAGCCAAAAGGTTCATGGACAGAGGGTAGAGGGTATTGTGCAGATGGTGGTTCTGGGTCCTCCACTCCCAATTAATTCAACCACAGCAGTTCTGCTTTTTAAAAATCAAGTTTATATGTTGGAATTCTAACTAAGATTTCATTTGAAAAAGTCTCCCCTGCTAAAAGCAAGCTGAAACCCACTGCCCTGGATCAAGGTTTCTCAACCTCTTGACATTTTGGGCTGCCAGATAATTCTCTGTGGGATGGGGGCGGGGGTGGGACTGTCCTTGGCATTGAAGAATGTTTAGCAGCATCCTCGGCCTTTATGTGCAAGTACCCCCCAAGTTGTCACTATTAAAAATGTCTCCAGACATTGCCAAATATAGATGCTCATTGACATACCATAGAATTGCATCCTGATAAGCCCCCTGTAAGTTGGAATCATAACCATCATTAGTCCCGATTGTCCTGGACTTACCAATCGTTCAGTAAACCCATTGTAAAGTTGAAAAGAAAAATTGTACGCTGAATCATCACAAGTTGGAGACTGTTTATATCTTCTGGGGCACAAAAACTCTACTAGTTAAATACTACTGGTATAAAGCAAAATGATGATTTAATTATCAAGTCACAAACCTGTCACCCCTTTGTATGCAAAGCACTGAGGAACCACAAATGAACTCAATCCCTGAGTTGAACCAGATTTTCATTTATGTAGAGGTAAGACAAGAGTAACAATACAATTAGAGAAATGTCACAAGGCTATGCGTGATTATCACGTGAAAGTTGCATATTTAATAAAGCAACATTTATGTCATTAATATGTTGTTATTTCATGTTCATTGGCCTTTGCAACTTGTCATGTGGTTTCTGGCTCCCTGCTGCCGTCTGGTGGCATTGTACTAAACATGCAGGGGCAGTCAAACATCAAAATGATGCCGTCAGGTGACAGCTTGGGGGTATGTGCGCCACCAAACTTAGCCCTGGAAAAACAAGAATTTTCCCCAGGGGACAACTGAGATAAAGCAAGCCAGTGATGGATCTGGGACTGGGACTGGAGGACTGATTTAGGGAATTCTGTCAATCTCTAATGGCACAAACTACTATGAAGCCTCTCCTGTGTGCTAAGCACTGGGCTTGAGGTGAGGTGGATCCCAAGAGGAAAGGTGCAGATGGTCACTTTCCATCAGGGGGCGGAGAGCAGACCTGGTGCCGTCACTGTGTCTCAGAGGCGATGCGGGAGGTAAGTCCAGGTGTTACAGGATGCAGAGGCCAGCCCATGCTTGAGGGGTCCTTCGCAGTCTTGAGGGACAGATGGGGGCTAGGCAGAGACTGTGGCCAGGTAATTAATAGAACAAGGCACATATGAGAAATGGCACGTAGCTCAGTCCAGCTAGTGCACAGAGTGTGGTGGGGAGCGGTGAGGGGTGGGACTCAAGGGAGAGGCTTAAGGGATACATTAGGGAATCGGTCCTCAGGAACTGTGACTCCATTCCTGTGCTGACACATGCTGTGGTCATGTTTTGCAGACCATTGACAAGTGCTCAGTGATCTGGGTGATCAGTGACATAGAGCGAGTTTCTGGGGGACGAGCCCACGAAGACCTTCTGAATGAGAGCATCAAAGCCTGCCAGCGGGGCTTCTGTAGGGACGTGGCCCTTGTGGTCACCAAGACGGACAAACTTCACTTGCCAGAATACCTAAGGTATTGTGCTGGGTTCACGGGGATGTGGGCTTCAGTCAGGGGCTTTCCTCTGTGGGTCCCGACTATAGCATGGAGCTTGACTGTGTAACATGGTTACGGGGCTTCAGGAAGTGACTGTTGGGGAGGAAACAAAAGACTGGGTGACTTCCTGGGACATCAGGACCCTTGGTTGGGTTGTCTCGGGTATCTGAACTTTCCAAGGTAGCTGCTTAGTGCCAAGCTGGTGTCCCCTACATAGCTCTGAGGGTGCTACTCACATGTACCAGATGCAGATGGTACTCCTGCACTTGTGCGATTTGATGATTCCACCTGCTACACAGATGTAGAAAGTGTAGACACCCCGGTAACTAGGAAGTACAAACCCGTAGTCCTACCTGGCAGGGTACAGCTTTTTTTTTTTTTTTTTTTTTCTTTTTTTGAGACGGAGTCTTGCTGTGCCGCCCAGGCTAGAGTACAGTGGCACAATCTCAGCTCACTGCAACCTCCATTTCCCGAGTTCAAGCGATTCTCCTGCCTCAGCCTCCTGAATAGCTGGGATTGCAGATGCCGGCCGGTATACCTGGCTAATTTTTGTATTTTTGGTAGAGATGGGGTTTCACCATGTTGGCCGGGGTGGTCTTGAACTCCAGACTTCAGGTGATCTGCCCGCCTTGGCCTCCCAAAGTGCTGAGATTACAGGAGTGAGCTACCGCACCCAGCCCAGGGTACAGCTTTGATGTTTCAGGTTTTTGTACTCCTGAGCTTTTTAAAAATCATTAAAAATTATTTTTATTTTTATTTTAAGTTCCCGGGTACACGTGCAGGATCCGCAGGTTTGTTACATAGGTAAATGTGTGCCATAGTGGTTTGCTGCACAGATCAACCCATCACCTAGGTATTAAGCCCAGCATCCCTAGCCAGAGACTCCTGAGCTTTTTAATTCACTTGGAACAGGTCCTCAAAAGTTGTAGAACTTTAGGTGAAGGTAGATGGATTCTCTAAGAGCTGTATTCTAACAAATAAAAGGTAAGCATTTGTGGGCTTAATAGATGTTGATTTCCATGGAGAGCTCTGCTGTCGCTATAGCTAGGAAGACTATAACTAACCTTCTATGTTGGGACAATTTTGAGAGTGAAAGGGGTTGTGATTAGTCCTTAGAGGGGATCAGCGGGCATAAACTGGGCTTTCCCATATCCATGGGGTGTGTGTTCACGGGATGTGATGTCACGGATGCGTCTCACCTCCAATAGGAGCTCCTTTACCACCGCTCCACCATTTCCTCCACACTCACTGAAGCTTAGGTCTGACTGCCGTCTTCAGGAATTCACTTGCTGTCATGGTCTGGGTTGGAATTGCAGCTTCATTTTTTTCTCCTGCATTTCTCCTCATCTCACCCCAGCAGAGAATATCTCCAGCCCTCTCTTTCCAATGCCAACATTAAAATTAACACAATTAGGCTGGGTGTGGTGGCTCACACCTGTAATCGTAGCACTTTGGGAGGCTGAGGTGGGCAGATCACAAGGTCAGGAGATCAAGACCATCCTGGCCAACGTGGTGAAACACCATCTCTACTAAAAAATACAAAATAAATTAGCTGGGTGTGGTGGTGTGTGCCTGTAGTCCCAGCTACTCAGGAGGCTGAGGCAGGGGAATCGCTTGGACCTGGGATGCGGAGGTTGCAGTGAGCTGAGATCGTACCACTGCACTCCAGCCTGGGCGACAGAGCGAGACTCCGTCTCAAAATAATAATAATAATAAAATCTAATTTGTTAATAATAAGCATTTATTGAACATGGGTAGGGGCTGTGGATTCAGAGGCACATTGCCCAGTCTTTGAGCTCACCATCTAAAAGAGGGTTAAAGGTTATACATGAAGGGACAAGCCAGGTGCTATGGGAACCCAGGGTGAGAGGGCTGCATTTTTGACTGGGACAGGGAGTGAGGTCACAGAAAATGTTCACAGCTGACAAAACGCTGGCTGGCCGTTGAGAAATGAAGGCACTTTTTTCAAGTGGACGCTGGAGGTGGGTCAGAAGAGAGAGCATCGGGTCAAAGAAAGAGCTTATGAAAAGGCACGACACAGAGCAGTATGTGCTGCTTTTAGGGAAAGTCAAAGACTGCAGTGACACATTGTAAAAGTTAAGTAATTGTTACATTTTCCTAATTTCATTTCAGAGAAAGAAAGGCGGGAAATGTAAGTATGAACTAGTTTTTTATTTTTTTTATTACCCCTGCTCAGTCGAAAATCCACACATAATTTTTGCTTCCCCAAAAACTTAACTACTGATAGCCACAGTTGATTGGAAGTCTTACTGATAGCATAAACAGTCAGTTAATACGTATTTTGTATATGTATTATGTTCTATATTCTTACAATAAAATAAGCTAGAGAAAAGAAAACATCATTAAGAAAATCACGGCCGGGAGTGGTGGCTTATGCCTGTAATCCCAGCACTTTGGAAGGCCGAGGTGGGCAGATCACGAGGTCAGGAGTTCAAGACCAGCCTGACCAACATGGTGAAACCCCGTCTCTACTAAAAACACAAAAATTAGCTGGGTGTGATGATGCGCACCTGTAATCCCAGCTGCTCAGTAGGTTGAGGCAGGATAATCACTTGAACCTGGGAGGTGGAGGTTGCAGTGAGCCGAGATGGCGCCACTTCACTCCAGTCTGGGCAACAGCGAGACTCTGTCTCAAAAAAAAAAAGAAAAAAAAGAAAGAAATCATAAGGAAGAGAAAATACATTTACAATACGACACTGTATTTATCAATAGAGTAAGTTTACTTCATCTGTTTACAAGATGAATTGTACATCTGAAATGACAGGCAATAGCAGCTGCAGACCTCAATCTATGGCACATATGAAGCAATTCAACTTTTTCTTGCAATGTCATGACTTTTCTCTGCTACTTGGGAGCTGCTCCAGGATCATTGGACTTCAGATGGGTCCCATGGTGTTATTCAAGATTTAGGGTATTGCACTAAACAGGCTGCAAAATACATGAGAACTGCAAGAGATCACTTTTTATTGCCATATGCAATTCACTGGAGCAATGCACTGCTTTCGTGGAGATGATTAGCTTCACGTGGTGTTTGGCGTTTTAAGTGGATAGTTGAAACACTTGAGCTACCACAACAGCAACAGGAGGTGGCTCTGAAGTTATTACAGTAGTATAGTGTGTACTACAGTTAATTTTATGCAGTTATGATTTAATACTGCATCTTAATGCTTGTTTACATTTCTCTTGACTGCAAATGGTACCATGTACAGTCTATAGGTGTTTACAGAAGTTTTGATAAATTTTCACTTTTCATAATAGAATCGTGCATTTCATGGTAGTACATGATCAAATATAAACTGGGATCTACATCTATTTTATACATTCATGATATACCTTTTTCTTAACTTTTTGTTATTTCTAGACTACAGGGTTTGTCTGTGAGTTTTTTCAGATTGTCACAAATCTTCAAAATGTTTTTCAATTATTGAAAAAGAATCCACGTATAAATGGACCCACGCAGTTCAAACCCATGTTGTCCAAGGGTCAACTGTGTTTTTTTTTTTTTTCTTTTGAAACAGAGTCTCACTTTGTTGCCCAGGCTGTAGTGCAGTGACGCAATCTCAACTCACTTCAACCTCTGCCTCCTGGGTTCAAGCGATTCTCCTGCCTCAGCCTCCTGAGTAGCTGGGACTACAGGCATGTGCCACCACCCCTGGCTAATTTTTTGTATTCTTAGTAGAGATGGGGTTTCACTGGATTAGCTAGGATGGTCTCGATCTCCTGACCTCGTGATCCACCTACCTTGGCCTCCCAAAGTGCTGGGATTACAGGTGTGAGCCACCATGTCCGGCAACTATGTATAATTCTAATACAGTGCATGCATATTTGACTGTCTGGACCAAATGAAGATCTGCCAAAAAAATTTGTCTTGCCACCTTATTACTGTTGATAACACTGCCTTCTGCATGTTTCTATTTCCTTTCACAACCTAGCAAGCTATTCAGAGTCAGCGAGAGGCTGTTTTAGAAAGAAATGAAATGATAAAACTACAAAGGACTAGAATTCTCAAGGAAAAACTGAAGGTGAGTTAACAGGTTTCCCTGTGTGTTTTTCTGTATCCCAGCAACTAGATTTTGAGATACAAATGTATACCTGGTATTGTGTAGTTGCAAGGGCAAAAGCTTTGGAATAGACAGTTTGTTCATTTGGTTTGTTTTGTTTTTGAGACGGGGGTCTCACTCTGTTGGCTAGGCTGGAGTGTAGCGGTGTGATCTCGGCTCGCTGCAGCCTCTGCCTCCCAGGTGAAGAGATCCTCCCACCTCAGCCTCTCAAGTAGCTGGGACTATAGGCATGCATCACCATGTCTGGCTAAGTTTTGCAGTTTTTGTAGAGATGAGGTTGCACCATGTTGTCCAGGCTAGTCTCAAACTCCTGGGCTCGAGCGATCCACCTGCCTTGACCTCCCAAAGTACTGGGATTACTGACCTAGAGGAGACATTTTGGATTTAGCTCAGTCCTACTTCTTCAGTTACCTCTGAGGCTCCATTTTCTCATCTTTAAAGTGGGGAGATAATGATATCTATCTCCTGTGATTGTCGGGAGGGTCACATGAGCATGTGGTCCACAGAGGAGTAGGCCCACGTGAGTCTGGGATCTCCATACAGTGGAGGAACTCTGGAGTGCTGTGGGACATGGAGGAAAGATGCCAGGTCACACTGGTGGCAGGGGAGGTGGGACTGGGGAGGTATTCAAGGAAAACTCAGCCTCTGGGCAGAATTTTATTTTATTATTATTATTACTTTTTGATACTTAGTCTCTCTGTGTCACCCAGGCTGGAGTACAGTGGCACAATCTTGGCTCAGTGCAACCTCCGTCTCCTGGGTTCAAGCGATTCTCCTGCCTCCGCCTCCTAAGTAGCTGGGATTACGGGCACAGGCCACCACACACAGTTAATTTTCGTGTTTTTAGTAGAGACGGGGTTTTACCATGTTGACCAGGCTGGTCTCGAACTCCTGACCTCAGGTGATCTGCCTGCCTCAGCCTCCTAAAATGCTGGGATTACAGGTGTGAGCCACTGCGCCTGGCCAATTTTATTATTATTATTTTTAAAGACAGAGTTTCCACTATGTTGCCCAGGCTGGTCTTGAACTTCTGGGCTGAAATGATCCTCCTGCCTCAGCCTCCCACGTAGCTGGGACTACAGCTCAGCAGGCACAACAGTGCTCTGCAGAGCAGAGTTTTAAAGAAACTGTAGTCTTTAGTGAGGTGAAAAAGTCAAGAAGGCGCTTTTGAGGCAGAAACAAGAACACCATTGACATAGGCTGCTGTGTTTGGTGAGTGACAGGCGAGTAGCTTGGAAAGGCTTGGAGGGGGAGTAAGAGGGGGTGGATGGGGATAAGGCCTGAGCTGCGTTTAGTGTTTTCTTATTTTTACTATTTTATCACTAAAATGGGTATAAACATACAACTCCTTACTATCATAGTCTTTTTTTTTTTTTTTTTTTTTTTTGAGACAGAGTCTCGCTCCGTCGCCTGGGCTGGAGTGCAGTGGTACAATCTCAGCTCACTGCAACCTCCGAACCCTGGGTTCAAGCGATTTTCCTGCCTCAGCCTCCCGAGTAGCTGGGATTACAAGTGCCCGCTACTATGCCCAGCTAATTTTTGTAGTTTTAGTAGAGATGGGGTTTCACCATGTTGGCCAGGCTGGTCTCGAACTCCTGACCTCAGGTGATTTGCCCGCCTCGGCCTCCCAAAGTACTGGAATTACAGGCATGAGCCACCGCGTCTGGCCTATAACAGTCTTATACAACTATAAAACTAAAACCAAGTTTAAGATAAAATATAAACAAAATAACATAAGGGATATATCAGAGTAAGTACAATGTGACAGATGATATGTTTGGCTGAAACAAAATCTTCGGTATTGGATTCAGTAGTAAAGACATCTGGCCGATGTCCAGTCTATATTCAATTTTTTTCTGTATTTTGTCTTCAATGATATTGATACAGAAAACGTCTGCTGTACAACGTGGAACTGAAAATTTCAAAGCTTTTGTTTCTAGCGCAGTATCATTAGGCCTCATGCTTAAGCCAGAATATTGTATCAGGCAATTCTTGAATGCCAGTTTTAATGAGGCAAAATGTAGTAAAGCTGGTCGTGGTCTCCTAAATTGTTCTTGTTGGTATTAAAGAAATATGCATTGTATGAGTGCCCGATCATATTATCCCTGGAAATGGAAACATGGAATACTTCGATACACAATTTACAACTATGCCAGTAAACATGCCGAATGGGTTTGTATAAGTTAGGGCCTGGGCAGCAGTACATCAGCTTGCAGGGTGACTATAGCTGTCACTGCTATGGTGCAAGTTCTTCTGAGGCCTCCAACACACACCTCTGATGGCAAGGTGATACCTTCATTCTCCAACCACTTTATTTCAGTTTGAAATATTGTGAAACCTTGACTTGTGCTACATGCCATTGTTTGGAACTTTTTTTTTTTTTCCAGACGGGTCTCACTCTGTCACCCAGGCTGGAGTGTAGTGGCGCAATTATAGCTCACTGCAACCTTGAATTCCTGGGCTCAAGCTATCTTTCTGCCTGCCCTCCACTCCCCCCGACCCCCACCAGCCTCCCAAGGGGTTAGGACTACTGGTATACCAGTATGCATCCAGCTAATTTTTAAATTTTTTGTGGAGACAGGGTATGTTGCCCAGGCTGGTCTCTAATTCCTGGGCTCAAACAATTCTCCTGCTTGGGCCTCCCAAAGCACTGGGATTACAGGTGTGAGCCACAGTGCCTGGCCTTGGAGCAAATTTAGTTTTAATCACAGGAAACATGAGACGGAAGTTCTTTATAAGGCATTCCTTGAGTTTCCGTCACTTTTTTTTTTTTTTTTTTTTGCTGCGTTTGAGATAGGCAGTCACTTTGCACATACCTCAGTATCAAAACACAACCCAGCTTCATCTACATGTGGATGTCTCCCTTTCCTAGGTCCCGTGAAGCACTTAAGTGTTGCTTTGCAAGAAAATCTGGAATTACTGTCTACTCCACCAACCAGGAGCATTTTTTCCACTAACATCAAATGTATGCCCCATGTTTCCATTTCCAGGCCTTTTGATGTAAAGGCCTGGAAAATGCTGACCTTTCAATGCTGAATCATAACATAATCTTTTAAAAGGCATATTAAATGGCAGTTAAGTAATGCACACAACTCATTAGAAGGAAGGGCAATGTGAACAGCTGTGACCAAGTTCGCCATGTGCAGTGTATGAACCTCCTAAGCACCACAGCTGGGTGGCTTGGAACAACAGAAAATTATTCTCTCCCAGTTCTGGAGGCTGGAAGTCCAAAATCAAGGTGTTAGCAGCACCATGCTCCCTCTGAAGCTGCGGGAAGGATCTGGTCCAGTTCTCTCTCCTTGCTTCTGGTAATTCCTGGCTTGTGGCAGCACAACTCCAATCTTCATATGCCATTCTTCTCATGTCTATGTCACTTTATCCAAATTTCCTCTTTTTTTAAATATACCAGTCATTGGATTAGGGGCCCACCCTACTCCAGTATGACTTCATCTTAATACATTTTATCCTCAATGACCCAATTTCCATATAAGGTCACATTTTTAGGTAGTGGAGATTAGGACCTCAACATGTGAATTTTGGAGGGGAATATATTTCAACCCATAACACCCAGGCAGTGACAACCACCTTGTGACTGCCACCTGCCCTACGGCAGTTGCAACATGCATCTCAATTTCAAAAATATTAAATGGGAAACGATGTGCCTCTTAGTATTGATAAGCTGTGGTCACATGTCAGCTGAAATTATGTGGTTGAAGATTAGGGATCACAATGTAGTTGTGGATTTGGGTTATTAGTTTGAGATTCAAGACTGAGACACAGGCACATAGATCCTTCCAAGATGTGAGATTTGGGCCCCATCCTATAGTAATGCGACTTTCCAGCTCCACATCTTTTCTTATTACCTGGTATGTTACGAGTCACTTGACCTTCCCTTAAATTTTGCCTTACCCAGTTTTTTGTTTGTTTGTTTTTTGTTTTGTTCCCGTTGCCCAAGCTGGAGTACAATGGCACGATCTTGGCTCACCGCAACCTCCACCTCCCGGGTTCGAGTAATTCTCTTGCCTCAGCCTACCGAGTAGCTGGGATTACAGGCATGTGCCACCATGCCCGGCTGATTTTGTACTTTTAGTAGAGATGGGGTTTCTCCATGTTGGTTAGGCTAGTCTCAAACTCCCAACCTCAGGTGATGCACCTGCCTCAGCCTCCCAAAGTGCTGGGATTATAGGCGTGAGCCACCACAGCTGGCTGCCTTGACTCTGTTTTTACTATAAACTCTCACACGATTTTTATTTTAACCTAATTCACAAAGTTTTACTGCCTGATTTACCTAATGGGATTTTTGTGCCCCTGCTAAGACAGTTAACATTCTTTTACATATGTTAGGTAAACTTTTAGGACTTGCGCCAAGTAGAATTTATAGACTGTATTTTGACAGTCTCAGGCATGTTGTTTGAACTGGTTAATGCCTTTACTTTAACATACCTTATTTTAGTTTCAGGATCGTAATGATCTCATAGCTTTTCACAGAACTATTGTGTTCTTTTTGATGCTCAATGTGTCACTTTGTGGCTAGTGGGAGCCCTTTAAGCTGACTCCCTTTAGCATTACTCCTGTTAGCATTTACAAAACATTCTTGGCCAGGCGCAGTGGCTCACGCCTGTAATCCCAGCACTTTGGGAGGCCAAGGCGGGTGGACCACGAGGTCAAGAAATCGAGACCATCCTGGCCAACATGGTGAAACCCCATCTCTACTAAAAATACAAAAAAAAAAAAAAAAAAAATAGCTGGGTGTGGTGGTGTGCACCTGTAGTCCCAGCTACTTAGGAGGCTGAGGCAGGAGACTCACTTGAACCTGGGAGGCAGAGGTTGTGGGGAGCCGAGGTTGTGCCACTGCACTCCAGCCTGGGTGACAGAGCAAGACTCTGTCTCTAAATAAATAAATAAATAGGGCTGAGAACATTGGCTAACACTTGTAATCTCAGCACTTTGGGAGGCCGAGATGGGAGGATCGTTTGAGGCCAGGAGTTCAACACCAGCCTGGGCAATATAGCAAGACCCCATCTCTAATAATAACAGCAAAAGTCAGAGTGCTAGCAGTACAGATAAAATTATTTCATACAAGTAAGAGTGGCAGAGTGACGTCACTGCAACATAATTTTCATGACAAAACTAGAAAAGATGGATTTAAAAAATGAGTCGTGATTTATGTTACTGATTTCAGGTAACATAATTAAACATTAAAAAAAGATTTAAAAATTGGATCATTATTATTATTATTATTTTGAGATAGAATCTGGCTCTGATGCCCAGGCTGGAGTGCGGTGGCGTGATCTCGGCTCACTGCAATCTCTGCCTCCTGGGTTCAAGAGATTCTCTGCCTCAGCCTCCCAAGTAGCTGGGATTATAGGCATGTGCCACCACGCCTGGCTAATTTTTGTATTTTTAGTGGAGACAGGGTTTTACCATGTTGGCCAGGCTGGTCTGGAACTCCTGACATCAGGTGATTCACCTGCCTCGGTCTTCCAAAGTGCTAGGACTATAGGCGTGAGCCACTGCGCCCAGCTGGGTCATGATTAATGTTACTGATTTCAATCTAACTCCAATTTTACTATGTCCTTTCTAATTCTGCTTCCATTGAATCCCCTCCCCTCCCCTCCCCTCCCCTCTTCTACCCTCCTCTCCCTTCCCCTCTCCTCCCTCTCCTTTTTTCAGAGTTTTGCTCTTGTTACTAAGGTTGGAGTGCAATGGTGCGATCTCAGCTCATCTAAACCTCCACCTGCCAGGTTCAAGGGATTCTCCTGCCTCAGCCTCCCGAGTAGCTAGGATTACAGGCATGTGCCACCACGACTGGCTAATTTTGTACTTTTAGTAGAGACAGGGTTTATCCATGTTGGTCAGGCTGGTCTGGAACTCCTGACCTCAGGTGATCTGCCCACCTTGGCCTGCCAAAGTGCTGGGATTACAGGCATGAGCCACTGTGCCCTCCTTCCCTCCCTCCCTCCCTTCCTTCCCTCCCTCCCTCCCTCCCTTCCTTCCCCCCCTCCTCCCCCCTCCCTCCCTCCCTCCCTCCCTCCCTCCTCCCCTCCCCTCCCCTATCTTCCTCTGTTGTCACGGCTTAAGTTCAATGGCACGATCTTGGCTCACTGCAGCCTCCAGCTCCCAGGCTAAAGTGATTCTCCTGCCTCAGCCTTCTGAGTAGTTGGGACTACAAGCGTGTGCCTCCATGCCCGGCTAATTTTTTGTATTTTTAGTAGAGACGGGGTTTCACCATGTTGGCCAGGCTGGTCCTGAATTCCTGAGCTTAGGCAATCTGCCTGCCTCAGCCTCCCAAAGTGCTGGGATTACAAGGTGTGAGCCACCACGCCTGTCCTCCCTTCTGGTATGAGTTTCCCCATTTTCTCCTCTTTCACATACAATATCTTTCTACAAATTTTAATATATTGTGTTACGTTTTATTATGATAAGCCATGTGTTTAAATTAGAGCAGTGTCTAATGTTTCTGTGGTGTAATTTGATGAATATCTACTAACATCTTGGATCCTACCTCCAACTATAGCCGTTTCTACTTATCTTTTACAATAATATGAACCCTTTATACTAGAGTCACTTCATTGACACTATAAAAACATTTCTTTTTGCTATAATAAAAAGCATAAATGTTAACTAATCTTCAATAATTTTTAGAAAAGTTATACAAGATTTAGGTCCAGATTTTAAATAATGCAAACATCTGGGCACAGCTAAGCACATGCCTTTCTTGGAACTGTTTTAAAACCCTATTTAAACTTAATTCTACATTAATTTCATCTCCCAGTAGAAAATAATTTCAGCTTTCCCTAAACTTTTTCCTAGAGTGAAAACTCTATCAAAGCAAAATCTCAGCAGATAGATTCTTTATGCAACTTCAGCTAACTCTATAAGAGGGTTGGTGGGGGTGGGCTTCTGGCAGTCTACACAGATATCCGTATTCCAGACTTAACTACATGTGCTTACAGCTTGGCAGGGACACGGCTTCTCACCAGTCTCAGTGGACTGCAGGGCGTCTACTCACTCAGCTCTTTTATATCTTTGCATCAGAAAGAGATTGACAACTCTCCACTGGTTTCTACCTCCCTCAAATACCCACACCCACACATGCACATTCTATAGGTGAATGGTTTTCTCTTTTTTTTAAGTGAGAAGAATGAAAGAATATGGAATACTATTTATGTATGATTCTAGCATGACTTCTCCATGACAATGTTTTTCTTTTTTTTTTGAGACGGAGTCTCGCTCTGTCACCCAGGCTGGAGTGCAGTGGCCGGATCTCAGCTCACTGCAAGCTCTGCCTCCTGGGTTTACGCCATTCTCCTGCCTCAGCCTCCCGAGTAGCTGGGACTACAGGCGCCCATCACCTCACCTGGCTAGTTTTTTGTATTTTTTAGTAGAGACAGGGTTTCACCGTGTTAGCCAGGATGGTCTCGATCTGCTGACCTTGTGATCCGCCCGTCTCGGCCTCCCAAAGTGCCGGGATTATAGGCTTGAGCCACCATGCCCGGCCGACAATGTTTTTCTAAGCATAAAAAAAGACTGTCTCAAATAATTCTTAATTGCTTGACTTTTTTCCCCCCCCCCCCCCCGAGATGGAGTCTCTCTGTGTCACCCAGGCTGGAGTGCAGTGACATGATCTCGGCTCACTGCAGCCTCCACCTCCCGGGTTCAAACAATTATATTGCCTCAGCCTCTCGAGTAGCTGTGACTACAGGTGCACACCACCACACCCGGCTAATTTTTGTATTTTTTAGTAGAGATGGGGTTTCACCTATTGGCCAGGCTGGTCTTGAACTCCTAACCTCGTGATCTGCCCACCTCGGCCTCCCCAAGTGCTAGGATTACAGGTGTGAACCACCATGCCCAGCCAATTGCTTGACATTTAACATCATAATTTGTTTCAACATTAGTCTGCATTAAGATGTGTATGATCACTCACTACCTAAGAAATTGTTGCTTTTATAGGACTTTAGTCAGGTTTGTGTTGTGTTGCACTTGCAAATGTTTAACAACTAGCTCTTTGTTTAAAAAAAAAAAAAAATCCCCAAAAACAAACAAACAATAAAAAAACAAAGGGCTGATGTGTACCATTTGCCAATTCCTGTGGTGTAAAAAGGAGTTAGTGGAGATTAGGACCTCAACATGTGAATTTTGGAGGGGGATACATTTCAGCTCATAACATGCAGCCAGTGACAACCACCTTGTGACTGCCACCTGGCCTACAGCAGTTGCAAGATGCATCTCAATTTCAGAAATATTAAACAGGGAAACAATGTGCCTCTTAGTATTGATAAGCTATGGTCACATGTCAGCTGAAATTATTTGGTTGAAAATTGGGGATCGGGGGGCGGAGCAAGATGGCCGAATAGGAACAGCTTCAGTCTCCATCTCCCAGCGCGAACGACACAGAAGACTGGTGATTTCTGCATTTTCAACTGAGGTACTGGGGTCATCTCACTCGGGAGTGCCGGACAATCGGTGCGGGTCAGCTGCTGCAGCCCAACCAGCGAGAGCTGAAGCAGGGCGAGGCATCGCCTCACCTGGGAAGCGCGAGGGGGAAGGGAGTCCCTTTTCCTAGCCAGGGGAACTGAGATACACAACACCTGGAAAATCGGGTAACTCCCACCCCAATACTGCGCTGTAACACCGGCACACCGGAGATTATATCCCACACCTGGCCGGGAGGGTCCCACTCCCACGGAGCCTCCCTCCTTGCTAACACAGCAGTCTGCGGCAATCTAACCGCAAGGCAGCAGCGAGGCTGGGGGAGGGGCGCCCGCCATCGCTGAGGCTTAAGTAGGTAAATAAAGCCGCTGGGAAGCTCAAACTGGGTGGAGCTCACAGCAGCTCAAGGAAACCTGCCTGTTTCTGTAGACTGCGCCTCTGGGGACAGGGCTCAGCTAAAGCAGCAGAGTCGTGTCCAGACGCGAACGACTCTGTCTGACAGCTTTGAAGAGAGCAGTGGATCTCCCAACACGGAGGTTGAGATCTGAGAAGGGGCAGTCTGCCTGCTCAAGTGGGTCACTGACCCCTGAGTAGCCTAACTGGGAGACATCCCCCACTAGGGGCAGTCTGACACCCCACACCTCACAGGGTGGAGTACACCCCTGAGAGGAAGCTTCCAAAGCAAGAATCAGACAGGTGCACTTGCTGTTCAGCAATATTCTATCTTCTGCAACCTCTGCTGCTGATACCCAGGCAAACAGGGTCTGGAGTGGACCTCAAGCAATCTCCAACAGACCTATAGCTGAGGGTCCTGACTGTCAGAAGGAAAACTATCAAACAGGAAGGACACCTATATCAAAACCCCATAAGTACATCACCATCATCAAAGACCAGAGACAGATAAAACCACAAAGATGGGGAAAAAGCAGGGCAGAAAAGCTGGAAATTCAAAAAATAAGAGCGCATCTCCTCCTGCAAAGGAGCACAGCCCATCGCCAGCAATGGATCAAAGCTGGTCAGAGAATGATTTTGATGAGATGAGAGAAGAAGGCTTCAGTCCATCAAACCTCTCAGAGCTAAAGGAGGAATTACGTACCCAGCGCAAAGAAACTAAAAATCTTGAAAAAAGAGTGGAAGAATTGACAGCTAGACTAATTAATGCAGAGAAGGTCATAAACGAAATGACAGAGATGAAAACCATGACACGAGAAATACGTGACAAATGCACAAGCTTCAGTAACCGACTCGATCAACTGGAAGAAAGAGTATCAGCGATGGAGGATCAAATGAATGAAATGAAGCGAGAAGAGAAACCAAAAGAAAAAAGAAGAAAAAGAAATGAACAAAGCCTGCAAGAAGTATGGGATTATGTAAAAAGACCAAATCTACGTCTGATTGGGGTGCCTGAAAGTGAGGGGGAAAATGGAACCAAATTGGAAAACACTCTACAGGATATCATCCAGGAGAACTTCCCCAACCTAGCAGGGCAGGCCAACATTCAAATTCAGGAAATACAGAGAACGCCACAAAGATACTCCTCCAGAAGAGCAACTCCAAGACACATAATTGCCAGATTCACCAAAGTTGAAATGAAGGAAAAAATCTTAAGGGCAGCCAGAGAGAAAGGTCGGGTTACCCACAAAGGGAAGCCCATCAGACTGACAGCAGATCTCTCGGCAGAAACTCTACAAGCCAGAAGAGAGTGGGGGCCAATATTCAACGTTCTTAAAGAAAAGAATTTTAAACCCAGAATTTCATATCCAGCCAAACTAAGTTTCATAAGTGAAGGAGAAATAAAATTCTTTACAGATAAGCAAATGCTTAGAGATTTTGTCACCACCAGGCCTGCCTTACAAGAGACCCTGAAGGAAGCCCTAAACATGGAAAGGAACAACCAGTACCAGCCATTGCAAAAACATGCCAAAATGTAAAGACCATCGAGGCTAGGAAGAAACTGCATCAACTAATGAGCAAAATAACCAGTTAATATCATAATGGCAGGATCAAGTTCACACATAACAATATTAACCTTAAATGTAAATGGACTAAATGCTCCAATTAAAAGACACAGACTGGCAAACTGGATAAAGAGTCAAGACCCATCAGTCTGCTGTCTTCAGGAGACCCATCTCACATGCAGAGACACACACAGGCTCAAAATAAAGGGATGGAGGAAGATCTACCAAGCAAATGGAGAACAAAAAAAAGCAGGGGTTGCAATCCTAGTCTCTGATAAAACAGACTTTAAACCATCAAAGATCAAAAGAGACAAAGAAGGCCATTACATAATGGTAAAGGGATCAATTCAACAGGAAGAGCTAACTATCCTAAATATATATGCACCCAATACAGGAGCACCCAGATTCATAAAGCAAGTCCTTAGAGACTTACAAAGAGACTTAGACTCCCATACAATAATAATGGGAGACTTCAACACTCCACTGTCAACATTAGACAGATCAACGAGACAGAAAGTTAACAAGGATATCCAGGAATTGAACTCATCTCTGCAGCAAGCGGACCTAATAGACATCTATAGAACTCTCCACCCCAAGTCAACAGAATATACATTCTTCTCAGCACCACATCACACTTATTCCAAAATTGACCACATAATTGGAAGTAAAGCACTCCTCAGCAAATGTAAAAGAACAGAAATTATAACAAACTGTCTCTCTGACCACAGTGCAATCAAACTAGAACTCAGGACTAAGAAACTCAATCAAAACCGCTCAACTACATGGAAACTGAACAACCTGCTCCTGAATGACTACTGGGTACATAACGAAATGAAAGCAGAAATAAAGATGTTCTTTGAAACCAATGAGAACAAAGATACAACATACCAGAATCTCTGGGACACATTTAAAGCAGTGTGTAGAGGGAAATTTATAGCACTAAATGCCCACAAGAGAAAGCAGGAAAGATCTAAAATTGACACTCTAACATCACAATTAAAAGAACTAGAGAGGCAAGAGCAAACACATTCAAAAGCTAGCAGAAGGCAAGAAATAACTAATATCAGAGCAGAACTGAAGGAGATAGAGACACAAAAAACCCTCCAAAAAATCAATGAATCCAGGAGTTGGTTTTTTGAAAAGATCAACAAAATTGACAGACTGCTAGCAAGGCTAATAAAGAAGAAAAGAGAGAGGAATCAAATAGACGCAATAAAAAATGATAAAGGGGATATCACCACCGACCCCACAGAAATACAAACTACCATCAGAGAATACTATAAACACCTCTACGCAAATCAACTAGAAAATCTAGAAGAAATGGATAATTTCCTGGACACGTACACTCTTCCAAGACTAAACCAGGAAGAAGTTGAATCCCTGAATAGACCAATAGCAGCCTCTGAAATTGAGGCAACAATTAATAGCCTACCCACCAAAAAAAGCCCAGGACCAGATGGATTCACAGCTGAATTCTACCAGAGGTACAAGGAGGAGTTGGTACCATTCCTTCTGAAACTATTCCAATCAATAGAAAAAGAGGGAATCCTCCCTAACTCATTTTATGAGGCCAACATCATCCTGATACCAAAGCCTGGCAGAGACACAACAAAAAAAGAGAATTTTAGACCAATCTCCCTGATGAACATCGATGCAAAAATCCTCAATAAAATACTGGCAAACCGGATTCAGCAGCACATCAAAAAGCTTATCCATCATGATCAAGTGGGCTTCATCCCTGGGATGCAAGGCTGGTTCACCATTCGCAAATCAATAAACGTAATCCAGCATATAAACAGAACCAAAGACAAGAACCACATGATTATCTCAATAGATGCAGAAAAGGCTTTTGACAAAATTCAACAGCCCTTCATGCTAAAAACACTCAATAAATTCGGTATTGATGGAACGTACCTCAAAATAATAAGAGCTATTTATGACAAACCCACAGCTAATATCATACTGAATGGGCAAAAACTGGAAAAATTCCCTTTGAAAACTGGCACAAGACAGGGATGCCCTCTCTCACCACTCCTATTCAACATAGTGTTGGAAGTTCTGGCTAGGGCAATCAGGCAAGAGAAAGAAATCAAGGGTATTCAGTTAGGAAAAGAAGAAGTCAAATTGTCCCTGTTTGCAGATGACATGATTGTGTATTTAGAAAACCCCATCGTCTCAGCCCAAAATCTTCTTAAGCTGATAAGCAACTTCAGCAAAGTCTCAGGATACAAAATTAATGTGCAAAAATCACAAGCATTCTTATACACCAGTAACAGACAAGCAGAGAGCCAAATCAGGAATGAACTTCCATTCACAATTGCTTCAAAGAGAATAAAATACCTAGGAATCCAACTTACAAGGGATGTAAAGGACCTCTTCAAGGAGAACTACAAACCACTGCTCAGTGAAATCAAAGAGGACACAAACAAATGGAAGAACATACCATGCTCATGGATAGGAAGAATCAATATCGTGAAAATGGCCATACTGCCCAAGGTTATTTATAGATTCAATGCCATCCCCATCAAGCTACCAATGAGTTTCTTCACCGAATTGGAAAAAACTGCTTTAAAGTTCATATGGAACCAAAAAAGAGCCCGCATTGCCAAGACAATCCTAAGTCAAAAGGACAAAGCCGGAGGCGTCACGCTACCTGACTTCAAACTATACTACAAGGCTACAGTAACCAAAACAGCATGGTACTGGTACCAAAACAGAGATATAGACCAATGGAACAGAACGGAGCCTTCAGAAATAATGCCACACATCTACAACCATCTGATCTTTGACAAACCTGACAAAAACAAGAAATGGGGAAAGGATTCCCTATTTAATAAATGGTGCTGGGAAAATTGGCTAGCCATAAGTAGAAAGCTGAAACTGGATCCTTTCCTTACTCCTTATACGAAGATTAATTCAAGATGGATTAGAGACTTAAATGTTAGACCTAATACCATAAAAACCCTAGAAGAAAATCTAGGTAGTACCATTCAGGACATAGGCATGGGCAAGGACTTCATGTCTAAAACACCAAAAGCAACGGCAGCAAAAGCCAAAATTGACAAATGGGATCTCATTAAACTAAAGAGCTTCTGCACAGCAAAAGAAACTACCATCAGAGTGAACAGGCAACCTACAGAATGGGAGAAAATTTTTGCAATCTACTCATCTGACAAAGGGCTCATTTCCAGAATCTACAAAGAACTCAAGCAAATATACAAGAAAAAAACAAACAACCCCATCCAAAAGTGGGGAAAGGATATGAACAGACATTTCTCAAAAGAAGACATTCATACAGCCAACAGACACATGAAAAAATGCTCATCATCACTGGCCATCAGAGAAATGCAAATCAAAACCACAATGAGATACCATCTCACACCAGTTAGAATGGCAATCATTAAAAAATCAGGAAACAACAGGTGTTGGAGAGGATGTGGAGAAATAGGAACACTTTTACACTGTTGGTGGGATTGTAAACTAGTACAACCATTATGGAAAACAGTATGGCGATTCCTCAAGGATCTAGAACTAGATGTACCATATGACCCAGCCATCCCACTACTGGGTATATACCCAAAGGATTATAAATTATGCTACTACAAAGACACATGCACACGTATGTTTATTGCGGCACTATTCACAATAGCAAAGACTTGGAATCAACCCAAATGTCCATCAGTGACAGACTGGATGAAGAAAATGTGGCACATATACACCATGGAATACTATGCAGCCATAAAAAACGATGAGTTTGCGTCCTTTGTAGGGACATGGATGCAGCTGGAAACCATCATTCTTAGCAAACTATCACAAGAAGAGAAAACCAAACACCGCATGTTCTCACTCATAGGTGGGAACTGAACAATGAGTTCACTTGGACTCGGGAAGGGGAACATCACACACTGGGGCCTATCATGGGGACGGGGGAGGGGGGAGGGATTGCATTGGGGAGGTATACCTGATATAAATGATGAATTGATGGGTGCTGACGAGTTGATGGGTGCAGCACACCAACATGGCACATGTATACATATGTAACAAACCTGCACGTTATGCACATGTACCCTAGAACTTAAAGTATAATAAAAAATAAATAAATAAAAAAATAAAAAAATTAAAAAAATTAAAAAAAAAAATTGGGGATCACAATGTGGTTATGGATTTGGGTTATCAGTTTGAGATTCAGGATTGAAACAGTCCCACTATTGTCAATTTCAAGCTACCAGTGTGACATCACGGAATGCAGAGTAGGAAAGTGACGTGTGCTGTTGGCTTTCAGGAGCTGGTATGAGCTGGCTGCAGCATGCCACTGCCCATTCCAGACATGTACTTCTTTTTTGAAAAAGGATCCTGGTATTATTACCCCTCTGAACATTTAAATACACCTTTGAACTATTTTCTCTACACATTTTCTTGTAGAATTGATATTTAACTCCCAAGACAATAGTTTCTATGCAGCAGTTCCCTCATAACTTCTGACCTTGTTAGGACTGGACAGATGGCAACACCAGACCTTGAGAACATTGTCTGTTCCCAGAGGGGGTCATGGAGAACTGAAAGTGAGTGAGCTGAAATTGGCTGAAGGCTCTTGTGGGTCCTGTGCATGATTGCCTTTGCTGTGGTTTGAATTATTCTGTTTTCTGTGTGACTCTTTCACTTCAGAGAAAATTGCCAGCTGACTTCAAGGTTCTGGAAGCCTCAGATCTGGTGTATACAGTCAGCGCCCAGGAGTACTGGCAGCAGGCTCTCCTCACCGAAGAGGAAACAGGTAATTTATGTTTTTTGTTAATCTCCAGCACTGAAATTCTGAAGATCAAGTGGCACTTCAAATTTCCTGTTCTAGAACTTTTTGTGCAACACAAACAATTTTTTCCAGCTTGCCATGGTTTCAATACCCATTGCAAATAAAGATATTTTCTTCTTTGCATGGTTTTTTTTTTTTTTTTTTTTTTTTTTTTTTTTTTGAGACAGAGTCTCTCTCTATCACCCAGGCTGGAGTGCAATGGCCGGATCTCAGCTCACTTCGAGCTCTGCCTCCCAGGTTTATGCCATTCTCCTGCCTCAGCCTCCCGAGTGACTGGGACTACAGGCGCCCGCCACCTCACCCGGCTAGTTTTTTATATTTTGTAGTAGAGATGGGGTTTCACCTGGTTAGCGAGGATGGTCTCGATCTCCTGACCTCGTGATCCACCCATCTCAGCCTCCCAAAGTGCTGGGATTACAGGCTTGAGCCTTGCGCCCGGCCCTTCTGTGCATTGTTATGGTGTCAGAGACCACAATTCTTCTTGCCTCCAAATCTTACCATGGGTTGGTAAAGGTCAAATAATTGGGTTGCCAGATGTGGTGGCTCGCCCCTGTAATCCCAGCACTTTGGGAGGCAAGGTGGGTAGATCACCTGAGGTCAGGAGTTTGAGATCAGCCTGACCAACATGGTGAAACCCCATCTATACTAAAAATAGAAAATTAGCCAGATGTGGTGGTGCATGCCTATAATCTCATCTACTTGGAAGACTGAGGCAGGAGAATTGCTTAAACCCAGGAGGCAGAGGTTGCAGTGAGCCGAGATTGCGCCGTTGCACTCCAGCCTGGGCAACAAGAGCGAAACTGTGTCTCAAAAAAACATCAACAAAAAGCCGGGGGCAGTGGCTCATGCCTGTAGTCCCAGCACTTTGGGAGGCTGAGGCAGGTGGATCACCTAAGGTCAGGAGTTCAAGACCAACCTGGCCAACATGGTGAAACGCTGTTTCTACTAAAAAATATAAAAATTAGCTGGGTGTGATGGCGGGCACCTGTAGTCCCAGCTACTCAGGAGGCTGAGGCAGGAGAATTGCTTGAACCTGGAAGGCGGAGGTTGCAGTGAGCTGAGATCGTGCCACTGCACTCCAGCCTGGGTGACAAGAGCAGAACTCTGTCTCAAAAAAAAAAAAAACAAAAACCGGGTTATTTCCTTAGTCCCCTCCCACCCAACTACGGGCATTAGAATTACTTTGTGAGCGACTATTGTATATTTTGTCTGCGAGGCAGGAAAAGCATAAGGCATGACTCTTTCTTCACAGAACTTGAAATATGGATGAGGTGCTAATACTAACCCAAGTGCAAAAATTGAAGTAAAACTGAAGCTTAGTTAGTTGCTGCTGACCGTGAGTGCAGCAGTAGCCCGGGGAATCTAGAGCTCTGTGTGCACTAGACACTCAGTGGAAAGTGAGTGGGCAGGCAGAGTCAGGACTGTATTCTCATCTGAACTTGACAAGGCTTGCGACGTGCATGCATTTTACTAGACGTGTAGGTATGTGTGTGGAGGTTAAGGAGCAAAGGTGTGAAATGTTCCCAGAGATGGGGGAACTGCTTGATTAAGGGTATAAAAGACAAAATTAGCATGGTATATGGAGAGGAATAATATAGAGAAATTGCCACATATGGGAACAATGGGGAAAAGGGTAGAGTGGCATCTGTTATCTTCTGACCAACAACGGGTTAGGATGTGACAGGAATCCTGTCACATCTAGAATCCTGCATGTCAGAGGTTCTTCTTTTCTACAGCAAACATGGGCTATTCCAGTGTTAAGGGTTAGTTGACATAGATAGAAAAGTCTAGGGGGACCGAAGGGCTGAGACTGTAGAATTGTGAGCACTTTGCTTTACCTCTGTAGGTGATAGCTATCCAAAGGAAAGACCCCATGTTTTCAACCAGCCTGTTCTTTTCCATGTAGTTTTTTTAATACGGCTAAATAAAATGAATATACAGTATTGCTGATCTACCATTCATCACGGTCATTGATCCTAGACACGGCAAAAGTGCTTTTCAGAAAGGTTGATTCTGTAGGCATCAAGCCCACTTGGGATCTCAACTCTAGTTCATTCAGACCGCCATCTTGGTCTTTCAACTTTTATGAATTCTATTGACCACAAACTTCTGGCCTTTTACAATTATTTTTACTGTCTGTGAATTCCAGAAATCCCTAAGTTAAGAGAATACGTCAGGAAGAGGCTCTTGGACAAGAAGAGGAGGACGGTGACCAAGTATGTGACTGAAGCCTTTGGCCTGTTGCTCCTCACAGATAGTTTCAGCTCCACACAAAACCTGCCGGTATGGAAGACATTGGGTTTTCATATTCTCCCCGTACCTGGGCAGGACTTTCCTTTTACCAAGTTAGAAAATTAACTTATGATATTTTTTCTTTTCATATTAAAGTAAGATATGAAGTTCAGAGAGTCTAAAAGGACAAAAAGATAGAAGGTTAAAATCATAACATTTGGGTAAAAGAGAAAGGAATAATATTTTACCTGGGACAGATGGGCTGAGAGAAAAATGTCAAAATAGTAGCTATTTTCCATCTCTCCTGAGACTCGAACAAGGTGGAATGTGTTTAAGCGATGGCAGGCATGATTTGGCTTGCTTCTAGTAGAATACAGACTCTTCTTGGTTATCCTGGAGAGGCGTGCTTATGTACACAGTCCAAAAATATTTCATCTGTCTCTGGCGCTGTCAGAATCTCAAGCTCAGAGCAGCGTAGGAAAATAATGTGAGAGGATGGAAGCTCGGAGGGAATTCCAGTAGAGTTTTGATAGTTATCTTCACTGGCAAGAATGCAGGCCTTCTGAAAAACTAGTTAAAATTACTTTTCTCATAGTAATTGATGTATTTATCTCTTCATGGATGATTTTAACCCTAAAATAAGAGGGATAAGCTACTAGATTAGAGACTTGGGGGGTTTTGGAAAAAAACCTCTTACCGTCATCAGTCACTAGCTGTGTTGTCTCCTTATGAGAGATGGAATATACAAAGACAGTGGCTGGACCATGTGTGAAAATAGATCTCTGACCCACAACCTGCAGCAACCTGCCCAGAAACCAACCTCTTATCTACAATAAACAGTCCAGGAAGCCTTCTATCTGTAAGTCAGACTTGCAGGAAGTCAAACTGCTATCTCTAATAACAATCCAGGAGGTTGAAGAATAACTCTGTTAACAATCAGCACCAGATGGCCAGTACTTGATGAATAACTTCCCTAATCTCTTTCCCTGCTTCCAACTTACTACCAACTGGAAAAGTCAAATGTCTATACCTAACCAACCACATTGGCTGCTCTGCTTTTAGCTAGCCCATCTCTAGTGTCCCCAGGCCAACAGCCTCCAATCAGGGCACCCCTGAAGCCTTTCGTTTTGTCCACCATGAAGCTTTTCCACTCCTCTGCCTGCTTTTGAGTCTCTGCTAAACTCAAATAATGGTGGCCGACTCCATTGCTGTAGTGAGCTCTGAATAAACAGCCTCTGCCTGTTCTTGTCTGGTTGGTGCTCACTTACTTCCACACTTGCCTTCACCCATCAGATGTGCACAGTCAAGGTGTTTGTCTTCTTGTTAGGCCGGAACAGGGAAGGGGCAGAGGAAGTACATGAATAGGGCTCTGTGAGTGGTCGAGGAGCTGATCCTGAGGATGGGGAAGGTGGGCCAATGGTGACCTGTGGGGTGGCAAGGGGAGGCAGACACTCAAGACCTGACTTCCACGTGGGAGTAAGCAGTGCCACCTGGAGCCTTTTGTTGTGTATAAAGGCTTGTAAAAAGGCTTTAGTGGTGTGGGATCTTTCTTCTGCATAAAAGGGGCATATAGAGCAAAATTCAATCTTTTTTAAATCATATTTCTTATGACTTGTTTTGGTCTAGTTATACAAGACAGAAACAAAACAAAACTCTTGGAATGTGATACTTTCTCATTTGACTTTTGTCCGCTGAAATCGTTGGGGAAGGATTTGACCTTCCAATTTCCCAAAGCAGTTCTTCAGGGTGAAATTTGTCTCTCTGCCCAGCACAAGATTGTTTTTGGAAGTGCTGATGGAAAATGAATCCGTTGTGGGCTGTGTGTGGTTGGTGTATTTTACAAACATAAGGACAAGGCATTTTGCCATCAAGGCCGGAAGTGCCCACCCCACGTGCTTTTCTTTGCTAATATGGAAGTGCAGTGCTCAGAGGGGCTCAGATTCACCCTTGCAGCCAAACTCCAAGCAGTGGAAAACACAGAGGAGAAGGGGGCTGACTGGCAATTCTGCAATAGCTATGTTAGGGAGTTGCTGGCAACTTTGCTCAAAATTCCTTGGCCTTAGATATTGGTCTTACTCTTAGCTCTTTGATAGAATGTTGGAAGGCAAGAATTTGTCAGTTCCTTTGAATTTTGAAAAAGCAAATCTAAATATGTGTGTGATTGATTTTTTTTCAAAGATGATCACTGAAACCAAAAATTTAGAGTTTGAGTAGTGATTTTAAATAAGCAATCATTATTTTTAAGAATTCTTAGGAAGTTGATGATCACATCTCAATGTCAAATGAAGTCTGCGTTGATTCATACTAAGGGCCAGCTTCTCTGTTTCTTATTGTTCTTTTGTTCTCCACTCTTCCCTTTCTTATCATTCATTTGTTTATTCAAGAGGGATTTATTGACAGTGAGGCATTGTGAGAATCATGCCCATAGTTTTTCTTTCCTTGACTTCTTTCTTCTTTCATTTTCATCACTGGTGACAACACAAATTCAAAAGAATCTAAAGGATGTCCTGGGAAAAATGCTTTGTAGAATTCTTAATGGTGAAAATGAGGAAAATTCCCAGGGTGCACCGAATTCTAAACAGTCTCCATGAACTCTAAAACGTATTTACTCCAAGATTCACCAAGTTTTAGAATGTGAGGTTGTTTTCAAGATCATTCAACCCAATTCACTTACTTCAAAGATGATACCATTGAGAACCAGAGAAGTTAAATTGCCTATATCATGTCACACATCGATTCGAGAGCTATTTCTGTCTATTTGGAATAGAATTTAAAAGCCCAGATTATCTCGCAGTTTCTCTGGGCCGTGCATTCAATCCAGAAATGTCTATGGGTTTTGCTGTCTGTGCTGTGCCCTGGAATAAAAGAACATGACTAAGAGCCTGTTCCTTTGGCAAGTTTCTATCCAGGGAAGGAGACACAGGGAATGAGAGAGAAGTCATACGACAGGAGACGTGCTGTGGTGCAGGACTGTGGGAAGTGCAGTGGGAGAACAGGACAGAGAGCCCCACCTCTACCTGGGGACTCAGGGAAGGTGCCTCATGGGAAGGACCTTTGAGCTTTGTCTCGGAAGAAACAAAGATGAAATCAGCAAGGCCCACAGGGCACAAGACGAACAGCACACTTGCGGAATAGCAGCAAGTCCAGGGGTAGCTTCTTGGCAGGACATGTCGGGCAAACAGGGATGGTGGTGCTGGAGAGGTGGGATGAGTTCTGGCTATGAAGTGCCTTAAGGGCCAAGCTGGGGAGTGTGGCTCTGTCTGCTGCAGGCACTGTTGGGGCCCACCAAGGTTCCCATGCAGGGAACAACACTATGGGTTACCAGTTTGGCACTATATTACTCCATTTTCATGCTGCTGATAAAGACATACCTGAGACTGGGTAATTTATAGAGAAAAAGAGGTTTAATGGACTCATAGTTCCACATGGCTGGGGAGGCCTCACAATAATGGTGGGAGGCAAAAGGCACGTCTTACATGGCGGCAGACGAGAGAAATGAGAGCCAAACAAAGAGGGTTTCCCCTTATAAAACCATAAGATCTCATGAGACTCATTCACTACCATGAGAACAGTATGAGGGAAGCCAACCCCATGATTCAGTTATCTCCCACCAGGTCCCTTCCACAGCACGTGGAATTATGGGAGCTACGATTACAAAATGATATTTGAGTGGGTACACAGCAAACCATATCAGGCACCTAGGAGTCAAGGCTTTCTCTGGTGGTCACTTCCTTGTATTATTTGAATATATGTTTTCTCCCTGATTAGACTGTATTCTTTGAAGAAGGAAGCATGGATTTGTTTTTGTGGTCCTGTAGCTTTGCTATGCAAAGTGTGGTCCATAGCTCAGAAGACCAGCATTACCTGAGGACTGGCTAGAAATGCAGAATCCCAGGGTCTTGGATTTCGGATTTTAAGATCTCCTGTTGATTTGTATGCACATTAAAATTTGAGAAACATTATCCTTAAAAACTGCTTCGTGCAGAGTCAAAGCTTGTGAAATGTTTGTTGAATCAGATGTCATTGGAAAAACCTGTTTTAATAAAAACCTGTTTTAAATTAATTTAATTTAATTTAATCCACAATTGCATTTATATGTGGATAGCTAATTCCCCAAATAGCTTCATGGATTATACATCTGAAATAAGTTGCTGAATAAGCAGAGACTGTGATTTTTAAGAAATGAAATAAGTTGCACCAGGCAGGTATCTGTTCTATTCTCTAACCCCACAAAGGGGTCTGTGCACTGAGTAAGGTCTTATGGGGACAATAAAGAGAAGTCAGCTCTGAGTGATAAGCTGAATCTTGAGCTGGTGACAAGCTTAAAGGAAGCAAAGCTGGAGGAGAAGGTGCCCTTAGGGAGGGGGTGGCCTGATGCTTTTATGGTCCTTGTCTCTAGAATGAACACTTGCACATGAGTGTCCTGCGGAGATTTGCGGAAGAGAAGGTTGAGCTGCTGGAGAAGGCCATTGGGCAGTGCTTCGCCTGCATGGAGCAACCTCTGCAAGAAGGGGTCAGGACTGCCAGGACTTCTTACCGCTACATCCTCAGGGCATGCTTGGTGGTGAGTGACCCCTCCAGGGAAAACTCGGATATTCCGGGAGGCCTGCCCAATCCCCAAGCTCCTTTTGCATCATCCCATTCCCTTCAAAAGAGATAAAGAGCTAGAGGGCCAGGCACGGTGGCTCACGCCTGTAATCCCAGCACTTTGGGAGGCCGAGGTGGGCAGATCACAAGGTCAGGAGATCAAGACCATCCTGGCCAACATGGTGAAACCCCATTTCTACTAAAAATACAAAAATTAGCCAGGCGTGGTGGCACGTGCCTGTCATCCCAGCTGCTTGGGAGGCTGAGGCAGAAGAATTGCTTGAACCAGGGAGGCGAAGGTTGCCGTGAGCCGAGATCTCACTACTATGCTCCAGCCTGGTGAGAGAGTGAGACTCCATCTCAAAAAAAAAAAAAAAAAAAAAAAGCTAGAGGAGGGTAGCAGAGAGTGAAAATTGTAAATAACATTTGTTCATCTGTGTCTCGAAAGGACCAAGGAAGGTGCACAATTCAGCAAAGACAGAGTGGGAATCTGGGATCTGAGGGTCTTGACTGGAGTACCAGCTCCACCAAACATCTACCCTGTAGCCCCGGGCAAAGCCCTAGACCCATTTGAAAAATTTCTTGGTTTTCTTCTGTAAAATGAGAATGCTCAATGCTTGCCCTACCTATCTAGTAGCGTTGATGTCTATCAATTAGCTTACTCAATAAGGAAACATCTTGTAACCTCTCACTTGGCATTCAAATTGTGGTTTTATTTCTTAATTAGTTGTATAGAGTTTCTGAAGGATAAAAATATAAGTGCAAGGCAGTATTTATCTAAGACTAAGGGGTGAAAAAAGAGGCCCATTGTAGTAGTCTGCTTGGGCTGTCATAACAAAATACTATAGACTGGGTGGTCTGAACCACAGACATTGATTTTCCCATAGTTCTGAAGGCTGGAAGTCTAAGATTAAGGTGTCAGCAGGGTGAGTTCTGAGGCCTCTCTCCTCTTCTGGAGATAGTAGATGGCCACCTTCTTGCTGCGTCCTCACATGGCCTCTTCACTGTGCATGCACACTCCTGGGATCCCTTTCTCTTCTCAGAGGTACACCACGCCTATCAGATCAGGAGCCCACCTTTATGACCCCATTTAACCTTAATTACCTCATTACCAGCTGTGTGTCCAAACACAGTCACCCTGGGGGTTAGGGCTTCGCATATGAACCTCAAGGGTCACACTTTAGTCTGTAGCACCCATTAAGGGGAAGATGCGATGGACAACACTGCTCATGTAACAAAGATGACTTGGTGTCCCCTGTGCTGGGAGAAGGGCATGGATGGTGTGTGGTTGTAGTTTTTAATGGGCCTTGGAAAGTTGGAATGTAAGCAGTAGAAAATGTGTGAAAAGGTGAGTGTGATGGGGTGATTAGCTTACTGGAGGCTTTTTTATGTGCACCAATGATACCAACTTTCTAGCACCTGGCCTCTTCTGGGTGTTGTTATCTGTGTGCTTTGTGTAAAAGCTTGTTTAAATGTCTAGATGAGCCTGAGTGTGGTAGATCACGCCTGTATTCCCAGCACTTTGGGAAGCTGAGGTGGGTGGATCACCTGAGGTCAGGAGTTCGAGACCAGCCTGGCCAACATGGTGAGATACAAAAATACTAAAAATACAAAAACTAGCCGGGTGTGTTGGTGGCACCTATAATTGCAGCTACTGGGGAGGCTGAGACAGGAAAATCGCTTGAACCTGAGAGGCAGAGGTTGCAGTGAGCTGAGATGGCACCATTGTAGTCCAGCCTAGGTGACAGAGTGAGACTCCATCTCAAAAAAAAAAAAATCTAGATAAGCAGGTGCATGTGCTGCAATTTGGATGAAGGGAAAGGAGGAGATTCCTGTAGCACAAGACAAAGAATAAGTGCTGAAAGAACCAAGAGTAAAGGAGGAGATAAATTGGGGTGATTCTGGGGTCACTGGGGAAAGTGTCAGTGTGTGGACACGGGAGGATGACAGCTGGAGTGTCTTCCATGCAGTTGGGCATGGGTAGCCAAGTATCCATGCGTATAGCATGTACGCATGCATGCACTCAGTCAGCAAATGTGAGCAAAATGCTGACTGTGGAACCAGGTACTGCATGTTACCTTATCTGATCCTTACAACCATTCTGTGAGGCAAATGCCCTTATTATTATTTTAATTTTACAGCCTTAGAGAGACTAAATACCTTCTCCATGGCCATGCATGGACTCCACATCTAACCCAGGCCTGCCTAACTTCATAATTGGACACCCAACCCTTGCTGCACTCGCCTGTTGCATCTCCTAAACTACTCTGCAAACGATTGCAGCAACTTGTAGTTGCCAACCAGTTATATAGTTTAACATCCATAAATCCCCGTAAAAGTACATTTTGCTGCATTCATTCATTCATTCATTTCTGCACGTAACAAGGACTTTGGAATACAAGGCACGGTTGCCAAGAGGCTTCGTATCCCACATGGGCTCTGGTTTGTACCTCAGTTTCCCCATCCACCAGCTGTATGACCGGGGACAAGTTACTCAACCTCTCTGTGCCTCAGGTTACTCTGTGTAAGTTGAGGACCATGGTACCTATGTTATAGGGTTGCTGTAAAGATAACTTGAAAGAATGCCCATAGAGGCATAATGCTGGGTTGACCAACGCACTCAGCGTAAAGAGAGTGTCTAACAAGTCAACTGTTTTTCTTATTAGGTTTCAGGGATAGAAAGATACATCCCTGCTTAAAATAGTTAAGAGAGCATTTGGGGAACTATAATAAAAAGGAGCATGCTGGTAAGGACCACAGGACAGTCAGAAAGTTCTCCAAATGTTCAGAGAAGGGAGAGCATTCTGGTGGGGGCTGTGGCAGTCTGGAATCTTTTGGCTGCAAATCAGAGTCCCTAACTGAAGCCATTCTTAGCCATGAGGAAGTGTATTGGCTCACGTGCCCAAGAGCCATGGGAAGAGAGGGCCTGGGGGATGAGCTGAATCCAGTGCCTCTGTGGGCCCCATTCTCAGGCTGCTTCTCTCACGATGGCAAAATGGCTGCAGCTGTTCTTGCACTCACATCTGAACACCATGAGCTCTGGAGCAGGGTTTGTTAACCTCACCATGATTGACAGCTGGGACTGGATCATGCTTTGTTGTGAGGGGCTGTCCTGTGAATTGCAGGTTGTTTCATCCCTGGACTCTACCCTCTAGGTGCTGGTAACAGCCCCCATTCTTCAGCTGTGACAAAATCAGTCCCGGTTGAGAATCACTGGTCTAGAGGAACAAAGGAATGGCCGTTTCCAGGCCCACTTTCAGAAGAGTGGAGAACCTTTTTGAGAAACCTCAGCAAAGCTCTCACTGTGTTTCTTTGGCTCTAAATGGGTCACATAACTATTTCTAAAATGACCCCTGAAAAAAGGGAATGTCTTGTGCTGAATAGCTCAGGCCTGTGTGTGTGTCCCATCCTGGGGGCAGGAATAGAGTTCATTTTCCCCATAACAGAAGGACTGGGGAGGTGACACTGGAGAAGGAGGGGTGGATATTGGAAAAGAAATCGCAGGCCAGGTTAGAGGACAGTTCAATAAACCTTCTAGAGAGGAGGTTGTTGGAGCCTGGCCCTGGAGGATGGTGGTGTGTCTTTGGGCAGAGGAGTGGAGGGGCAGGGAAGGCATTTCAGGGGAGGAAGGCCAGAGCTCATGTGGGAGCCAGAAGGTACCACCTAACTGCAGCGTAAGTACACAGGGCAGGGTTTTGGGGGACAAAACCTGCAGGCTGACAGCTTGCTGCAGACTTTAGACCAGGTTGCAGAGTTGGAACATAGTGAGGTTTTGAGCAGAAGAATAGCTTCATCAGAACGAATGCTTTGGGAAGCATAATGCTTGGGGAAAAACTGGAGGCAGAAAGCCTGGCTAGGAAGTGTCAGGGTCTAACTGAGGTCTAAGGGGAGTCAGTGGGTGAGTGGCGGGTAGCTGGAAAAACGAGGAGTCATAGACAGTTTTGACATGGCTTTACTCTTTCTCTAGGCATGAGCAAGTTGCATATACAGCATTAGCAGGGTAATTATATCTTTTATAGACAATAGTGATTCTGAGCCAAGCACGAGCTCATGTGGGTGATCATCTAATGCGCCTCATGTGGCGTGGTTACATCATGTGCAGGGTTGTGCACCTGTACTCCAAACCTGCTGAGTCATGCTATGCCGGAAGACTGCCTTGGCCTACTCCTGACTAAAGCGCAGCCATTTCCCTTACAGTAGCTGCTTCGTTGAGACGAGACACAGTAAAATCTCAACAAAGGTTGTGGCAGACGGAATAGGAAGGAAGAGGTGACTGGGAGAGCAAATCTGAAGGACATCTCAATCAGGATTGTCAATAGTTCAGACATGGGGGGTATGGGAAAGCAAGGTGGTAACATTTTGGGGAAGATTTGCACCCAAGAGAAAGCAAATCACCTCAGTTTAAAGAAGATCTAAGGAGATATGGCAGGGAGGAGCTTATCCCTTGGTTGGGGAAGCAATATGGTCACTACTGAAGATTATGTATTTAGTGTTTCATGGAGGTGGAATGTCTAATGCAATGATGGAAATGTGGAACTGAAGCCTGGAGAGAGGTGGGGCTGGAGGATGTAGCTGTCACTTGCATGGAGTTGATGCACGTATACCAGTGAATGGGATTGAGGAGGAGTGGAGGCAAGGACAGTGATAGGACATTGCCTCATACAAAGGCCACGTTAAGGAAGCAAAAGAATAAAGAGGGTTAAGGGAGGGGCAGAGAAGGAAAAGCCTGAGAGGTAGCAGAAGGAAATCGTGTAATGCCTATTTTCTTATTTTTATGTTTATTTTTAGTGTAATGCTTAATTTCTTATTTTCCAATCAGAAAACTGAAGTAATAAAGTTTGTTAAGGCTGAGTGCAATGGCTTATGCCTGTCTGTCATCCCAGCACTTTGGGAGACTGAGGCAGAAGGATTGCTTGAGGCCAGGAGTTCAAGACCACCCAGGCAACATAGCAAGAACCTATCTCAAAAAGAAAAAAGAAAAAAAGTTGGGCATGGTGGCATGCCCCTGTAGTCCCAGCTTCTCAGGAAGCTGAGGCAGGAGGATCACCTGAGCCCAGGTGTGAGCTGTGGTCGTGCCACTGCACTCTAGCCTGGGTAACAGAGAGAGGCCCTGTCTCTTAGAAAAAAAAATTTGTTAAGAACATCACATGCTCCTGAGAGGTAAAAACAAACAAACAAACCAGGGCCACTGGATTTGGCCAGTGAGGGTTTCACTGGTGACTGTGCTAGGCAGCCACCAAGGGTCCTCACCAGTGGCCCCAAGGGTCCTCACCTCTGGGTATTTATGCCCTCATGGAGTCTCCCCCACATTGACTCAGGGCTGATTTCTGAGCAGGAGAATGCTGCAGAGGTGATGGTGTGTGCCTTCTGAGGCTAGGCCATCAAGGGCCGTGGAAGCTTCCATGGTGGCTCTTGGGTCACTTTCTCAGGGGGACGCCTTTGTGTACTGAAATTGAGCCACTGTGTGCAGAGGTCACATGGAGAGCAACTAAGGCCCCCACCTGAGGCCAGGAGCCAGCCCCAGCATGCAGCCGGGTATCTTTGGAAGCAGATCCGCCAGCCTCACCCAGATGACTATGCCCCCAGCCACACCTGACCAATCCTCAGGAGAATCCTGAGCCAGAGTGGCCAGCCCCGCCATCCCAGTCCTGACCCACAGAATCACCAGGAGATGACAGGTGTTTGTGTTTGTTTTTAAGCCACTGCTATGTCCGGGGTAATTTGTTTCATAGCAATAGATAACAAAGTTACCTTGGATAGAGCTGTTTCTATCCCATAATTGAAGAACTCAGATCACAGAAAGTGAATGAGTGAGTGGGAGCTGAGAGGACGAAGACATGAGGCAGAGACCACCCTGTTGAGAGTTTGCTGTGAGCAGAGGAAGCCACTGCAGACATTTTCAGGCGTCTCCAGGACTTTGCTCCCCCAACTGTCCCCTCTCATCACCCTTTTAATGACTTCTTCCTCTGTGACTACAAACATTCCCAAGGTGCTCCTATCAGATAAACAATGTTTCTTTGAGATCAAAAATTTGGGAAGACATTTATATACTAACATCATATCATTATTTAACATAGGAAAATAACCGTAATGTCTAAGAACAAGAGAGAGGTAAAATGAATTATTTTTCATCCATACAATACTATATTAAATAGTTATTAGTGCCATTTTTGGAACTTTTTTTTTTGAGATGGAGTTTCACTCTTGTTGCCCAGACTGGAGTGCCGTGGCGTGATCTTGGCTCACTGCAACCTCTGCCTCCCAGGTTCAAGCGATTCTCCTGCCGCAGCCTCCTGAGTAGCTGGGATTACAGGCATGTGCCACCATGCCCGGCTAATTTTTGTATTTTTAGTAGAGGCGGAGTTTCACCATGTTGGCCAGGATGGTCTTGAACTCCTAACCTCAGATGATCCACCTGCCTTGGCCTCCCGAATTGCTGAGATTACCGGTGTGAGCCACTGCACCTAGCCTGGAACATATTTACAATGATTTGGGGATATTCTCATATTGTAATACTAAGTAAAAAGAGCAGAGAAAAAAAAAGAGTTATATGAATTATACAATGCTATGTGGCCATTCCCTTAAAACATATATCACTGATTAAAAATCACAGAGCTCTCTACTGAAATTTTAGCAAACACATTTTTACTCTCTTTACTAATGATTACCATCTGGCTGAAATTGATTAATGTCTGTCATATAGGTCTAGCTTTATATTTTTCTTTCCTCTCATTTGTGTATTTATTTCCCTGGGAAAAAAATATCGCCAAGACATACAAATCAAATTGTATTTCATTAAAAGTTTAACAAAAAGTTTATGAAATCTGTACTCTCCTTAGAAAATTCAAGACATACACTTATTGTCAGGTCATAGCACATTGGTGTTCATTCATTTATTTATTCATTTGATAATTGCTCATTTAGCAAATATTTCTCAAACACTACTTACGTTATTGCCAGAAGTTGAGGACGTAAAGATGGATGAGACGCTGTGCCTGATCTCAATGAGCTGATGGCCAAGTACAGGAGCCGGACAAATGAGTAAACTAACACAAACAGAATCGCTTGAGAACGGTTGTGATCAAACTGAGCACAGGGACCTTAGGAAGCCCATGGCAGCGGCACCCAGACGACCTAGAGGCGTGACCACTGTCCTCCTTCATTTAGTTTAATCATATGTTTAAAGAGCATGTTGTCTCGACCCTTTCCTGTGATTCTTGGTAATGATCTTTGGCCAGGGCAATGCAATTCTCATCCAGTGACCTTCCAGTTAATGCCTGCTAACTCTGCTAATTTATTGTTGACTATCTAGAGGAGTAAAGGAAACCAAGGTTTTCATCAGACCCTGAAAGCTGTTTGCCTGAAAAATGGCATCTATGCCTCCAGGACTCTGGCAAGAATTGATCTAAACGAAGCCCTCACTCAGCCCATCTATGACCAGATCGACCCTGTTTTTGGAAGCATTTTTAGGTAAAGGATCTTTCATCTTGCACCTTCGGGAACAAACATCAGAAGAACGTTGAGCCAGTCTTTAAGCATTTAGACTTTGGATCTGTAAGTGTAAAGAGTAGCTTGTAACTGGAGAAGGAAAGCTTAGTCTTCGGCAAAACACAAAAGCCTTCTTGGTTTGGTTTACTTAAAAATTTCCCATGATGACCTGGACACAGATTAAGATGCTGGTTTCAAACTAACATTATGGTTCCCATTATTTTTCAAAAATCTCATACATGTAGCAGGGGATACATTTTCTTAGGGATCTGAGCCCAGGACAGGGTATTTTGATTGGAGAGAGTGGAATTAAGCAAACACATGGCCTTCAGAACTTTCTTTCTTCCTTTTTTTTTAAAAAATGAGACAAGGTCTTGCTCTGTTGCCCAGGCTGGAGTGCAATGGCACAATCCTAGCTCACTGTAGCCTCAGACTCCTGGACTCAGGCAATCCTCCCATCTCAGCCTCCCAAGTAGCTGAGACCACAGGCATATGCCACCATGCCTGGCTAACTTTTAAAAAATATTTTTTGTAGAGACAGAGTCTCTCTGTGTTGACCAGTTTGGTCTTGAAATCCTGACCTTAAGTGATCCTCCCCCATCGTCCTCCCAAAGTGCTGGGATTACTGGCGTAAGCCACCACACCCAGCCTCGGAGCTTTCCCTGAATGCACTGAAGATGCTGTGTCTGTTTCTCACATACTCTGCCTGCTCACATACATGGTGTGGGTTTGGGGACCGTACCTCCTTGGTGCTTCCTCCTTCCCTCCTTCCTTAACCTCTAATTCTTTACTCCATCAACAGAAACAGAATCTCCCAGTCCCCAAGTACAGCTGCCCATCCCTAGTCTCTGTCGTTCCCACTGGCATCTCATGTGGTTGCCCATTGGTGGCTGTTCGAACCATTCTCCAGCCTTTGCATGTGTCTTACTCAGAGCCCCTGTCCCTACCCCACCTTTCTTTAAGCACGTCTTGGATTGTGTCATTCCACCAATTGCACCCCCGCCCTGTTTACAATTCTGTGGGCTAAACTTCAAATTCCTTAGAATGCATTCAAGACATTCCACATGCCTGTAGCTTGCCTTTCCAACCTCTGCCTGCACCGCTGCCTGGTTGCAGCCTTCCACTGTAGCCCACCCAGCAGGTGGCAAAGAGAGAGCAGCTACCTGTCCCGGGCATCAGTGCTAAGCACTTGGAATGCATTAGCTCATCGGATGTTCCCAGCAACTCTAAAGAGTAGCTTCTGTCTTTTTACATCTGAACAAACTGAGATTCAGAAAATTGTGCATCTTTCCCAATGGCACCCAGCTCATGAGCAGAGAGCTAGGATTTAAAGCTTGTGCTCTCTCCTCTGCAACCTCTCACTTCCTATTTCTGAGCTGTTCTGAAACCACTGTGCTTACCATGTTGTCCCATGGGGAGTCATTCCTTCTTTCCACTTCCTCAGATCTTACCCAACTTTTAGGTATAATTCAAGTTCCACCCTTTCAAGTGGACACATGTTGGCAGTGGAAAGACTGTGCGTCCTGCAGTCTAAGGCAGTGTTCCAAGCCTGACTCTGCCTCTTGCTAGCTGTGTGACCTTGGATACATCAGCAGTCCTCTCTGAACCTCAATTTTCTCACCTGTTAAATGGGCATTATCTCACAAACTTCATAGGTTTTTATGTCAAAGGCCTGGCACAGCACAGTGCCTGGCACGTTATAGGAATATGATAACTGTTAGATCTCATCTTCCTTCTTTTAAATGAATAAAAGGACACCAGCTAGTTTCATGTTTGTTTCAGCCTCTCCGCAGCCACCATTCTCTTAAACTTTTTTGTCACTTTCTTCTGTAGGACGGGGAGGCCCACTGGTTCAGCTCTGATGCCTCACATTGATGCTTTTAAGCACTCCCTGCAGGAGAAAATGACAGAAATTGGGATAAGAAGTGGCTGGAAATATGATAGCTGCAAAAACAATTTCCTGATCCAGGAGGTAAGTTCCATATAAAGTGGGGAGAGCAGTGAGGTTGGGCATGGCTTTCTTCCCAGGCCGGTTTTGTAGGCTGCCTGTCTGTTCCCGCTTGTTCCCTGGAGTGTCCAGGGTCTGGGAGTACCTCCTCGGAGGCGCTGTGAAATACAGACCCCAATGGGATGTGGGGAGAGCAGCGGGCATGACTGCCTCAGAGGAGGTGTGGGACAGTTTGTTCCACTGTGAAGTAACTGAAAGCACATGCCAAGGTTGCAAAGTTGACTCAGTTTCCAGGAAGAATCTTTAAAGAAGCCTTAATTGTATGAAAATTTGCATCAACTGGAACCATTTTCACTAATCTATCATTTTTGCCAATGTTATAAAGTAGCATCCGATGCAGTGAAACTTAAAGAAGTCAGTCTTTTTGTTGTTGTTCAATTTTAGGTCAATTTTTAGTTTTGAGGCCTCAAGACTCTTGTCTGTGACTCACTTTCTTCCAATGCCACCCCAAATTACATGGCGATGCTAGGGAAAGAGCTTGTATCTCCTCTGCCCCCCAGGGAGGGCCCATTTTCAGGACCTTGACTGTGCCTGAGTTCAACTCAGCAAATATTTATTGAGTAGTTTGTAGGTGCCAGGCACCAAGAGAAGCAGTTGGGGTATAAAGATGCTTAGAACAAAGTTCCTGCCTACGAGAAGCTCACAGCCTAATTGTAGAGATGGCAGACAAACAGCCAGGCATCATATAAGGTGGAGGGAATGGTGGCCATGCACTGGGATACCTGACCTGCTTTCATTGAAGGAATTGTCACCAACGGCCTCTTTTGCCATGTCTTCCCAGATAAGCGCCATCCTCGGGGGCCTGGAGGACCACATCCTCAGAAGGAAGAGGAGGGTCTATGAGTCCCTCACCGCCTCTGTCCAGAGCGACCTGAAGCTGTGTTACGAAGGTGGGGGCCAAGGGGGACAGCATTGCCGCCTGCACTGGGACTTCCTATCAGCACCTTTCACATCCTTTTCTGCGGCTCCCTCAAAGGCCCTGTTCTCTTGCACCCTGAGTCTTTGCAGGTCTCTTGTTCCACACATTGCAACCACATGACTGCAGGGCGTGAGGACCCTTCTCTGTGTGTTTTCCAGCTCTTTCTGTCCACCCTTGGTCCAGACACCCTGCTTTCTTCCATACAACATCCCAGCTGATTTAGCTGTAGAATCCAGCGTCCAGGTTCTCATTCTTGTTTCCAAGTATTCACAAATACTTGAACTCACTCACTTGTGAACTCACTTTCAGACTCTTTCCTGTTTTGGTGGCTCCACTGTTTGAAGGGTAGGGAGTGATTTTGCAAATTTCAGCTGAATTCAGTCATTAGGTTTTCTGAATGCTGGTTATTATCTAAATATTGTAAGTGTTATTTTTATATAAGTGCATATATATACATACATATATATATACTTTTTTGTTGTTTGTTTGCTTGGCTTGCTTTTCTTTCTAATACCAAAGATTTCTTTCTGTTTCTTTTTTTTTTTTTTTTTTTTTGAGATGGAGTCTCGCTCTGTTGCCCAGGCTGGAGTGCAGTGGCAGTGATCTCAGCTCACTCCAACTTCTGCCTCTTGGGTTGAAGCAATTCTTGTGCCTCAGCCTCCCAAATAGGTGGGATTGCAGATGTGCACACAGCACCTATCTAATTTTTCTATTTTTAGTAGAGCCGGGGGTTTCACCATGTTGGGCAGGCTGGTCTTGAACTCCTGACCTCAGGTGATCTGCCTGCCTCAGCCTCCCACAGTGCTGGGATTACTGGTGTGAGCTACCATGCCCAGCCATGATGCCAAAGATTTCTAAGCAGGTCCTTGTCGTGGTGTGACTGTGGCTATCATTTTTGCCAGAGGCAGCTCAGATCACAGGCAAAAAAGCGTGTGAGCGGATGAAAGATGCCATCAGAAGAGGAGTGGACCAGCAGGTGGCTGAGGGCATGTTTGAAAGGGCCCAGGAAAGGATGCAGCACCAGTTTCAGCAGCTGAAGGTACTCTACACCCACAGCCTAGATCCTAGACCCCGAGAGGCCCTGGGAGAGGACAGGAAGCAGGCGCAGAAGGTGGAAGACGTAGTAGGCATTTGGGCCCAAATGGAACAGATGCTTTCTGGGGCTTTGACCTGAGAGCTGCAGCTCTTCCAGCACTCTCTTGCGCCCCTCCTCTTTCCTGAGTCACCAGTAGCACATCGACTGTAATAGCTAGATATGTGCTCAGCTATTTACAGACTAAGTTCGCTCATTTAATCCCCAGCAAGTCTGTGAGGTAGGTACTATCATTGTTCCCATTTTATAGAGAAGAAAATTCCAGCAGCGAGAGTTGTATCAACCAGCCACACAGCCAGGGAGATGCACAGCTGGCTTTGGGATAAGGAAGCCTGGCTCCAGCACGTCCAACAATAGCATGATCTCAAAACAGATTGTTTAAATAGGGAAATGTCTTATCTACATAAAATGTCAATAAGTGAATATCGACACACTACTCAAGGCCAGTCAGTTATGGTACCTAGCACACATTCAGCTTTAATTTTATCTACCCCCAAAGACAGTTGCTGATGGTTTCCTTGGACCTAAATGCTTCTGCCAAGCCTACCTGGACCATCTTGCCTCTGCTCTGGGCCTCGTGGCTTGCCACCCCCTCTCCCCCAAATAGTAGAGATCCTTGACGTCCATGCCACTGTGGGCTTCCTCCCTGGCCATGTGAGGCTCCACATTTTCTGCCTCAACCCAGGCTGGCTGATCCTGTCTCCCAAGCCCTCAAGGAAGCTGGCCCATTTCTATCTCGGTCCACCTCAGAACCAGCCTTCTTGAAACATCTCCAACCTGTTTCTGCCAAATCTCCTCTCCTCCACCACTACTGCAGTTTCAGAAAATATTCTTCTTTACACTTCAATGCATGTAATTTCCGTTGGAGTAGGCTAAGAAGCATCTTGTTCACCAGCAGCAGTTTAGTTTCAATCCTTTAACATGTTATCACAGTCTACAAATTCATGGACAAGAACTTGGCCGAACTCCACAAAGCCAGTTCCCATTTCCCCGTTGCGTACGTAGACACTGGATCTTAAGACACCCAGGAAACAATGTCGCTTAAAAAATGTGTGTATTGACCATGTACAAATGTATCTGAAATTACAGAAACATAGGAAGTTAAAATTGGGCAAGACCATAGTGTTGCCATTCTGTGATTTTTTTTTTTTTTCAGAATGCCAGTTAACTTTTAATTGTTTAAAATATTTTAGTTCAATACAGCGGAAGAAATTTCTTTTTATACATAATGTTTGAAGATTTACTGTTTTTTTAAAATTACCTCTTTGCAATAGTCCTGTAAATTAAACAATGGAATAGTATTTTGTTGAATATACAGATTAGTCTCTGATATATTGATCAGCAATGTGGCTTGCTGCTTCGTTTTCACTCTAGCGTGAGGTGACTGCTTCTCCTGGTTTAGGAGCTGTGAATCTGTCATTCCCTGATCTTAAAGGAAGCGGGAACCTAGAGGCCTTGAGTCATAGGTTCCAGGCCCATGCCTAGAGCTGAGATGTACACTTAGGGCTCTTGATCTGGAATCTAGAATGTTAAAGAAAAAGCATAGGAGATCCAACTTCAAAACTAGACTCTGCCAGGCTACAGGAAGGAGCCTGACATTTTTTCAAAGGAAGACAAGAAACAGAAGAGGGAAGAAAGGAGCTTTATTTGATGAGAGGACTAAGAGTAGCAAGAAGACAGTTCTGAGGCAATTGGGAAGAATCAGACATGTACAGTAAGGTGAGTGGCACAGAGCAAGTGTGCAGCAGACATCTCCCCAGTGAGCAGATGCATGGAGGAGAGGACAGCGGGAGAGCGACCGCCTCTTTCCCTCTTTTCCCGTCTCTGCGATTGCCGTTCTTTCCCCCATGCCTTCATGCTTCCCCACTAGCTCCTGATTTGATCAGCTGGCACCAGAGCTTCAGTCCCCCACGAGTCTGTAGGCAGGGAGGGAGATGCTATACAGATGGGAGCCCACAGAAATGTTGTCTTGCTGCCTCCTGGGCCATTTGATGTCCTCAAAAGTGTTTCACCATTTTGCATCTGGGTTGCAAAGCCTTACTTTGACAACCCCAGTCTGTACCTTCTATGGCTGGGGGATTGGGTGGGGTCCCTTTTGTAAGATCCACTTTTCCTTGGGCTGCACCATCCTAACGTACTGAATGTCCTTGTCACGTAGACTGGGATCGTGGAGAAGGTGAAGGGCAGCATCGCCACCATGCTAACCCTTGCTTCGTCCCAGGGGGATGGCCTCTACAAGGAGCTTGCAGGTAAATACGCCAAAGCTTTGCATGCAGGGTGATTGTGCAGACAGCCCTGGCTGTGGTTGCTCCTTCCTGAATTTAAAGGTATTAAGTTAGGAAGAATTAGCAGGGCAAGGAATTGAGATGATGATGATGATGATAACGATAACGACAGCCCCACCCTTTGGCCAGCACCCAGCTGAGAGCAGGCATTATACTCAAGCTTTGTGCTCATGGTTTCACTGAATTGTCACATTAGCTCCCAGGGATAGATGTTGTTGCTCCATTTTGCAGAGGCAGAAATAGAGACTTACATTAGGAAATGCCCCCAAGGTCCCATAGCTGGAAAGTGGCTAATTTAAATCCAGAGCTCTGCCCTGCCGTCTCCATAAGGCCCTTCTTTTAAGTTGATGCCTCCTTATGAAGAACTTCATGGTCTGGTGATGGTGGAGAAAGACTTCTCTTAATCCACCTGCAGCCTGGGGATGTGGCCCCAGCTGTGGACCTTGGTGTAGGCAACCATGTCACTTTCTGGCCATGGGCTCCATCAGGCCCCTGGTATAAACTGGAGAGGGTAAACTGGTAGAAAAAGCAAGTAAGTAATTTCTAGCCAAATTTAAAATGCACATATCATTTGGCGCAGCAACCCTACAGATACCCTTATATGGGGGGAGAGTGGCATGTAGACAAGGTTATTCAGGGTAACATTCTAATGTCAAAAATGGGGACAACTCAAATATCTGTAAGTAAAGCACTGCTTAAATTAAATTAAATACACAACGAGTGGAGGACTGTGCAACTGTTAGAAAAAATAAAGCAGCTTTATAGGTAGTGGTGTGAAATGATCTCCAAAATATATTACAAAGTGGAAAATAGCAAAGTGAGTAAATGTACATGATATGTTGCCGTTTGTGAATGGGGGGGTGAAAAAAGGAAATACATATGTATATGTTTGTATGTGCATAAAAATCTCCATGGGCTACAGAGAACACTGACAGTACTCGTTGCCTCTAAAGAGGGGAACCGGAAGGCTGGAGGGTAGGAGAGGGTGAGAGCCTTGCTCTGCACCCTGTATATTTTGTGCCTTTTGTATTTTATATCACATTGATAGTTGCCTGCTGAAATGAATAGGTCTGATACCACTGAGTTTGCCAGGGTGAAAGTAGACAGAGCTGTTCCCAAAGTCACAGCCACAATGGCTGCTTCTAAAGATCTGTTCTGCACTTCTCCATCTCTCTGGGAATCTTTATGCCCCATTTATGGCTGGTTAGATGGACCTCTAACCTGATCCTAACGGACTCCAGGGAAGGAGATACAACACCCTCCCACTATAATGTAGTGGACTCTCACGACCTTCTGTCCAGGCCTCTATAGAAATCTAAGTTTTAAGATGCTAGTCATTCCAATGTGCCTTCTTTAAAGAACTCCTGCTTGCCAGAGATTTGACCAGGTCTCACAGAGACCTTGACCAGGTGCTTCCCTCAGTTTGATGTCAATTGCACCTGCTATAATTTAAGCCTATTTCCTTCTCTTCACCATCGACAACAAATATACATCATGTCGGGGGTGGGGGGCATGCTTTATACAGAAATCTAAAAGGCAGTCCCTGTTGTCAGGGCCTTACCTGGTTAGTAAGACAAGATGTGTAAGAATGTGCATCATTAGACTGGGGAGTTTGCATTCGCTCAGCAAACAATTCTGATCATCTCCTGGGTGCCAGGCAGTGTTCTGGGTGCTGAGGACATAGTGGTGACCAATACAGGCAAGAGTCCCCACCCTCATGGAGTTCACAGCCCAGTGGTGGAAGGCAGGCAGTAAGCAAACTAATAAGTGAGATATGTGGCAGGGAGGCGAAACAGAGAAAGGGAAGAAGGGATGCTGGGGTAGGAGACAGGGTGGTAAAGGAAGGTCTCCCTGGGAATGTGACACTGAAGCAAAGCCCTGAGGGAGGGAACCCAGTCAGACTTCAGATCGTTATTCTTGCAGTTCAGAGACAGAGTGGTTATTCAGGGCTGGGACATGGGGAAACTTCAGTGAAGCTGGGTCCTGGGGGAAACCTCAAAGGTTAGGTTGATTTCAGAGGCAGCAGGGAGAAGGGAGGCCTTGCAGATATGGGACAGAACAAAAAGACTCCGGGTCCTAACTCCCCTCTGCTCATGAGGCCCATCCCTGGCCAGGCTCGGGGCCAGTCAGCCTGAGTCACCCTCTGGGGTACAGAAAGCCAGGGGGGATTAGAAAGGCATTCAGGGCTCAGTCTGAAGTGTCCCTTCAAAGGCGACTGCATTAGTCAGCGTCCTCCAGATAAACAGAACCAGTAGGATGTGTGGATAGATGAAGGAAGAGATTTATTTTAAGAAGTTGGCTCACACAATGGTGGAGGCTTGGTGAGCCCAAAATCTGATGCAGGGAGGCCCACAGGACGGAGACTCCAGAAAGAGAGGCAGTTTGAGTCCAGAGGCCATCCCTGCAGAACCAGGCAGAGCCTATGTTGCAGACAATGGCCCAACCAAGGCTTGGCCAGGCACAGTGGCTCACGCCTGCAATCCCAACACTTTGGGAGGCTGAGGCGGGTGGGTCACTTGAGGTCAGGAGTTCAAGACCAGCCTGGCCAACATGGTGAAACCCTTTCTCTACTGAAAATACAAAAAAAAAAAAAAAAATTATCTAGGTGAGCTAGTGGGCGCCTGTAATCCCAGCTAGTTGGGAGTCTGAGGCAAGAGAAGCACTTGAGCCTGGGAGGCGGAGGTTGCAGTGATTCAAGATCATGCCATTGCACTGCAGGCTTGGTGACAAGAGCAAAACTCCATCTCAAAGGCCCAAGGCTGTCACTGGATCATCCCTTCCTGCTTGCGGGAGGCTGGCCTTTGGCTCCATGCATGCCTTCAGCTGGCTGTTTGAGGTCCACCCACAATGGGGAGGGCCATTTGCTTTACTTGAGGTCTACTGAGTTAAATGTAAATCTCATCCAAAAACACCCTCCCAGAGGCATCCAGACTCACATTTAACCCAGTATCTGGGCCCTGTGACCTGGACAGGTTGACACATAAAACTAACCATTGTGAGAACATGATCTGATTGAAGATCACGGGATGAAAACCTGAGATGCCAGAGAGAGAACATTCACTGAGAATGGGTTGTGCTGGGAGGATAGGGATTGGGGTGGGGGGAAGAGGGGGAGCCGCTTGGAGAGGAGTTAGGGGAGGTGTTATTGTGCAATGTGCTTTGTATATCACATGCCTGTGAGGCCTTAATACAGACTTAGTGACTTTTCAGGGTTTTTCTTGTGGGTAGGTTTGTATTTCTTTTGAGGGTGACCCCATGCTGAGACAGCATTCTAGTAAGAGGAGGAATACCTGCTTTGATGTCTGATCTGTAAGCACCACGCCAGATCCATATTCTGGGACAAGTGACAGGATTGTTGGGGGATTTGCTTTTTGGAGACGTTTCTGCAACGGACACCAAATCCTGATGTGAGCTTTCTGCTCTCCTGTAGATGTCGGGAGTGAATACAAGGAGATGGAGAAGCTGCACAGAAGCCTGAGGGAGGTTGCGGAGAATGCACGGCTGAGGAAGGGCATGCAAGAGTTCCTCCTAAGGGCATCTCCCAGCAAGGCTGGCCCCCCTGGGACATCACTGTAACTCCTAGGGCTTAGTCTCAATGGATGAAAAATAAGCCCAGAGTCAGAGAATTAGAATTACTTTTTTTGTTCTTAAGAGACAGGGTCTACCTCTGTTGCCCAGGCTGAAGTGCAGTGGCACCATCACAGCTCACTGCAACCTTGAACTCCTGGGCTCAAGCAATCCTCCAGCCTCAGCCTCCAGAGCAGCTGGGGCTACAGGTACAGGCCACCAGCCTGGTACTTTTTTTTTTTTTTTCTGAGACAGAGTCTTGCTCTGTCACACAGGCTGGAGTGCAGTGGCGTGATCTCGGCTCACTGCAACCTCCGCCTCCCAGGTTCAAGCAGTTCTCTGCCTCAGCCTCCCAAGTAGCTGGGATTGCAGGTGTGCGCCACCACACCTGGCTAATTTTTGTATTTTTAGTAGAGACGGGGTTTTACCATCTTGGCCAGGCTGGTCTTGAACTTTTGACCTCGTGATCTACCTGCCTTGGCCTCTCAAAGTGCTGGGATTACAGGCATGAGCCACTGTGCCCGACCCACACCTAGGTAATTTTTTAATTTTTTGTGGAGATGGCGTCTTGCTCTGTTGCCCAGACTGGTCTCAAACTCCTGGCCTCAAGTGATTCTCCCACCTCAGTCTCTTGCGCTAGGATTGCAGGCATGAGCCATCGTGCCTGGCTCAGAATTTTTTCTGTTTTGTGAAATCTAATAGAGGACTGCTGTCAACTATTTGGACTTTGTATGCAATATAAAACTAGTATGTTTACTACATTTTATTTTATAGCCCAAAAAGAGTCATCTTCAATACCTAATGGAGTTCTAATGCTTTAGGACAAGAAACTTTTGCTTCCTCAAAAACATCTAAACATCGCTGGGCACGGTGGCTCACTCCCATAGTCCCAGCACTTTGGGAGGCCAAGGCAGGCAGATCATGAGGCCAGGAGATGAGACCATCCTGGCTAACACAGTGAAACTCCATTTCTACTAAAAATACAAAAAATTAGCTGGGCTTGGTAGCATGTGCCTGTAGTCCCAGCTACTTGGGAGGCTAAGGCAGGAGAATTGCTTGAACCCAGGAGGCGGAGGTTGCAGTAAGCCAAGGTAGCGCCACAGCACTCCAGCCTGGACGACAGAGCGAGACTACGACTCAAAAAAAAAAAAAAAAATACACAGACACACACACACACACACACACAAAACCTTAAACATTACAGAAAAAACATTTTCTAGATATAAAACAAGCCATAAAAAGAAATTCATCCTTCAAAGAAGAAAAATATCTGAACATTGAAAAACTTAAGTATTATAGAAAACATTGCAAAATAAAGCTTTTAGGAATCCAATTCTGTTTTTCATTTTAATACTGATGAGACTTTGGGTAAGGAGGCAGACAACATTGTATCTTGGAAACAAAATGGGTTTGGGAGCCAGATGAACATAGACCCGGCTTCACCACCTCTCAGATGTGTTATCTAAGACCAGCACTTCCTAAACATGTTGATCTCAGGACCCTTCACTTTTAAAAGACCCTGAGGAGCGTTTGTTTATGTGGGTTATGTCTGTTGATATTGACTATTCAAAATTAAATAGGAGAAAACGTAAGTAATTATTTACTAACTTTTTTAGAAGTAACAATAATAAACCCATCACATGTTAACAAAAATAACACATTGTTATGTAAAAAGCTATTTTCAAAAAAAAAAAAAAAGTACTGAGAAGAGTAACATTGTTTTACACTTTTGCAAATCTCTTTATTCCCTGGCTTAATAGAACACAGCTGGATTCTCACATCAGTTTCTTCATCCACTCTGTTGCAATACGTCATTTTGGTTGATGTATATGAAAAAAAAAATCACTCTCACACAGATATGCAGTTGGAATACAAGGAAGTATTTTAATAGCTTTTTCAGGTAATTTTGGGATATTTTTTGATTCTACAAAGACAGATGGCAGTTTCTTAAAAGTTAATTGCAGTGTGGAATCTGAAAGCATTATCAGTGAACATTTTTCAAATGCTATTACATGAAAATGCATTGGTTGATTTTGTACTTTGAATGTATTTGAATGAATTTTTTTACTAATGCATGATTTTGGGGTATCAGGCATTGTTCATCTTGAAAATATGTATTCACTGAGTTAAGCAGATATTCCAAATATTGGTGCATTTTATTGTATAATACCACGAAATCATTTTGTTAGTGTCTTCACCAATCTCATCAGGAAAGTCTTGAAGTATTGGGAAGCTGTCAAGCTCACAGTGAAAAATACAAGTTTTACAAAATTCCATTCCCCCCCCAAAAGCTCATCTTATCATTGATGACAAATACTGTCAGTTGTTTTCTTTGAAGTGATAGATTCACTTTCCTCATTTTTGGGAAAATGTTTACTATATAACTGCATACGACAAACCATATAGTTTGTCAGTCATTATTTCAAATAAAAATGATGTTCCAAGAAAAAAGTGTCAAGTTCATCCTGAAACTCAAACACTCAAGGAGCTTTTCTTTGCAGAAGTGCTTTCAGTGTATTTCCCATTTTGTCCCACAGAATAATAAAATGACAGCTACATAGGTGTCCATAATTAATACAATTAATAACATACTGTTTCATTTAGAACATTGTAAAGTTCCAACTAGCTTTTTAAAAGCCCTGCAAGTTCATAATGGTGAAAAATACAAGAGTTTTGAATGTAGTTTGGTGCCACTGCTGTGGTTCATGCCAAGGTGCAAGTGGTTTTACCCACCTTTGCTTTTACACCTTTAGTACAAGTGTCAACATGGTAGAAAAGGCAAATAACATCTTAGTATTATTATAAAAATAGTTTAACCCAGCAGACCCCACAGAAGAGTTTCAGGGACCATACTTTGAGAGCAGCTGTCTTAGACAAATCATTTAAACCCCCTGAGCTTCAGGTAATTTATCTGTAAAATGGTGACAATGGTAGTACCTACCCTGATGGTACTAGGGTTGTCAGGAAGTTTAGGATAATGCTTACAAAATATGGACACATTGTACTTAATAGTACTTGATAAATGGTCAGTATTGTTTATGGGCAGAATGGAAATAACGTGGTTTGGTGGTTTGTCTGTTGGGAAACTTGGGTTCTGTTCCCAGCTCTGACCAATACTAATATGGCAATTCCTTAACACCTCTGAGATTTTATTTCATCATATGCAAAAGGAAAGAGATGAACTGGATGATTAAAACATCTTTTGCTCCTTTGAAATTCTAGGATTTTAAGTTATTTTCTTTTGGTTGTAGTATCTTTTGCCTAAGTAGGAGAAAAAGGGATTTAGCCATGTAGTTAGGTCTCAGTGGTTCCTTTTCATATTAAACTTTTAAACACATAGCGTTCTATTGCAGTTTGTATAGTTAACTTTTCGTATTTCATGAGAGGGATGTAGAGGACTTCCACCTCCCGCCATGGTGGAGTAACAGGACCAGATTTACCCTCTGGCTAAACAACAACAACAACATACAAACGAAAATTATGAAATAACAATTTTTAGATATGGGAAAATAGCACAACACAGTCATCCCTGAAAGAGGGCAGAGAGAGAAGGTGACGCCTACAGTGCCCTATCTTATGCCTTGGTTGAGTTTCCAGGCCACAGCATAGGGAAGGGAAGCCCCAAAGGAACTGAGTCCCTGAGTTTAGCAGACAGACATCAGAGTTTGAAGAGTCAGGCAATTAGAATTCACAGGGAAGATTACCATGGAGAAGAGAGCTGGACAGAGAGCTACAGAGAAGTGAAGTGGGTCTCCTTTGATTCTTTATCTGAGTACTGATTAGCATATGCCCGTGAGGAAACTATCAAAAATGAGGAAAGAACCACTGGAATGAAGCAGGCAGAAAAGTCCCCAAAGCTCAGTTCAAGCTAGATTAGCCATAGTGGAAGGCCTTACACGTGAGGCATCAAGTAGACTGATCAGAAGAGTATTGCCTTAGTAGTGGGGACAAAATAGTCTTAGATGAAAGGCTGTTATGCAGCCACCTAATAACGGTTTCAAAAAACTTCAGAAGAATCATACTGTTTCCAAGTAACCTAAATGCATCCCAGAACAGAATATGAAAACATTTAGGAATAAAAAATTCCAGCACTCAACAATGGAAAACTGACAATGTATGGCATCAAAACAAAAACTTCCAGGCATATGAAGAAGCAGGAAAATATGAACAATGATGAGAAAAGTCAATAGAAAGAGACCCAGAAATAACTCAGGTGATAGAATTACTAGACAAGGTTATTAAAATTGCGGTAAGAAATTTACTCCAGATGCTCAAGAAGATAGAATAAAGCATAAACATGAAGAGAAGAGAAATGGAAGAAATTTAAGACTCAAATAGAACTTGGAGAGATTTAAAAAGCCTCAGTGTCTATATGGGATTAACAGCAGACTAGGTAGGGTAGAAGAAAGGATAAGTAAACTTGAAGACAGAGCAATAGAACTTATCCAAAATGAAACACAAGGAGGAAAAAAATGAACAGTGCATCAATAAAACATCAAGCCCCCTAAAATATGTTACTAGAACCACAGAAAAACAGTAAAGAGGTGGGGATATAAGAAAAGATATTTAAGAGAATAATGTCTGAGGTTTTCCCAAACTTGATAAAAATTATAAACCTACAGATCCAAAATGCTCAATGACTCTGAAGCAAAAGAAAAATAAGAAAAAGACACATCATAATCAAATTGCTGAAAACCAGTGGTGAAGAGAAAATCTTAAAACCAGCTGGGTGTGTGGAGGGGGGATTGAGGGGGAGGCTGCAAAGGCGGTGATGGATAATACATCCAAAGGAATGAAAACAATGACAGCAGACTTTTCCTCAGAAACAATGTAAGCCAAAAGTCAGTGGAGTAATCTCTTTAAAAAGTGAAGGAAAAAACTGTTAATCTAGCAAAAAACATTTCTCAAAAATGAAGTGAAATAGACTTCAGACATACCAAAGCAAGTACCAAAAATAGTAAATATGTGGGCAAATATAAAATACTTTTTCTTATTTTTCTCAAATCTATTTAAAAGATTGTCTAAAACAAAACCAATAACAATGCATTGTGGAGTTTATAACATGTAGAATTTAAATGTGTGACAAAAGCACAAAGGGTAAGAAGGGAGAAATGGAAATATGTTGTTGCAAGATTTTTAGACAATAAACACAGTTATATAATGTATAAGGTAAACTGTGATAAGCTGAAGATATATACTAGAAACCCTAGAGCCACCATTAGAAAAACAAGAGAGTTATATCTAGCAAACAACTTAGAGATAAAATGTATATTCAAAATGATCAAATAATCCAAGAAAAGAGAAAAGAATAGGAAATAAAAAAATGATAGAAGGTACAAATAGAAAACAAATAGCCAGATAGTAGATTTAAGCCCAAGCATATAAATAAACACATTAAATGTAAATGGTCTAAAACACTAAGTAAATAAGGCAGTAGTTACCAAGTTAGATTTTTAAAAAAGAAGCCCTCAGTATGTGTTGTCTAGTGGAAACCCACTTTAAATATAAAGGCATAAATATGTTAAAAGTAAAAGGATGGAAGATAGACATTTGCAAATACTAATCTAAAGACAGAGTTTCTATATCAATATTAGTAAAATTCAGAGCAAGGAATATTACTAATGATCAGGAAGATCATCATTGCATAGCGATAAAGTGGTTAATTCATCAAGAGGACATAATAATCCTAGTCATGCACCTAATAACAAAGTTTCAAAATGCACAAAGCAAAAACTAATGAAACTCAAAGGAGAAATAGCCAAATCCACAATTATAGTGGAAAATCTCAATACTCCCTCTTGATAACTGATAGACCAAGTAGAAAAACTCAGTAAGAATATTAAAGACTTGAACAGCATATCAACCAACTTTACCTAATTGAGATTTATAGAATACTCTGTAATCAACATCAGAGTGCACATTGATTTCCAGCGTACATGGAACATTTACCAAGATAGACCATATCCTGAGTCATAAAATAAGTCTCAATAAATTTTAAAATATGGAACTCATACAGAGTATGTTCTCTGACCACAGTGGAATTAAATTAGAAGTCAATAACAAAAAGAAATCTGGAAAAGCCTTCAAATATTTGGAAACCAAACAACACACTTCTAAATAACCCATGAGACAAGTGAGGGCTGTGGACTAAGATCGTGTTAGATTTACATCTCTCTGCTCCGAATCTTAGTTTTCACCAAATAAAATTACCTCCTTGGTATCAGAAGCCAAGGAGTTAACTCCAGCCAGAGCTTAGAAAGTCAGAGCTGGCACTGGCAGTGGGGCTATGTGTTAACTGCCTGAAGAATGCAACGAAGAGCTGTCAGTCAGGAAAGCTGCACTGGCAGAGTGGAACAAAAGGGGAAGAACTGACATAAATCCAGGACGGAAATCCAGACCGATGCAATAAAAGAAGAAAAACCTTAAAAGCCAAGGATAGAATCAAGAGGATTCAGGAACCAGAAGCAGGAGATTCAGGAAAAAGGGCTGCTGGATCAATAGGTTAAAATTACGAGCAAAAGTCTTTTGTTGTGATCCTTAGTGTGCCCCAAGGGCTCCGTGGTGAGTTTGAAGTCCTAGCAGGTTCATATCCCCAGGAAAGAGGAGACTGGCTAGAGTGAGAGAAGGTTGGGAGGTGGCAGGATTGTGCCAGGGAAAACAATGTTTTTTTTGGAACACAGCTGTAAATGACTACACAGTATTTTCCTGTATACACGTATTATTTATTTATCCTTTGTGCTATTTTTGGACACTTAAATCATGCTGTTTTTTTCCGTTGTAAATAACATCACAGAGAATATGCTTAGATATAAATCTCTGTCCCTATCAATGATTTTTTTTTCTTTTGGATACGTTTTTAAGAATTCTATTCAAGGTCTGAGTCTAAAAGCATTTTACAGTCTCGAGTTCTTTTTCAGAAACACTGTCCATTAACGAGCAGGGATGAGAGTTGCTGTGTCACTGATCCCTCACCAAAAGTGGTTGTTACCCTTTTCTGCAGCAAGTTAATGGGATGAGATTTTAAAAAGTACCACCTTGCACTGCTTGGGTTGTTAGTGTCGTTGAACATTTTTTCATATGTATTCAAATTGCTTCCATTTATTTATTTCTTTTTTTCTTTTTTGAACTCCTCTAGTTTCTATATTAATTGCTTCTATTTAAATAGTCCTTCCATAATTTTTTTTTTTTTTTTTTTTTTTGAATTTGAAATGGAGTCTTGCTCAATCGCCCAGGCTGGAGTACAGCTCACTGCACGGATCTCAGCTCACTGCAAGCTCCGCCTCCCGGGTTTACGCCATTCTCCTGCCTCAGCCTCCCGAGTAGCTGGGACTACAGGCGCCCGCCACCTCGCCTGGCTAGTTTCTTGTATTTTTAGTAGAGACAGGGTTTCACCATGTTAGCCAGGATTGTCTCCATCTCCTGACCTCGTGATCCGCCCGTTTCGGCCTCCCAAAGTATTGGGATTAGAGGCTTGAGCCACCGCGCCCGGCCCATGGTCTTTTCTTTTGGAGTTCCCCATCACTTTCTTTTGATATTTTTCTTTTTTCTTCAAAAGAATTTCAAACTTACAGAAAAATTGCAATAGTACAAAGAACTCCTATATACACTGTATCAACTTGTTGACATTTTGCTACATTTGCTTTGCTGTATCATTCTTTGCCTGTCTGTGTGTGTCTATTTGTGCATACTTTTTCTGAATGATTTCAGAGTAGGTTGCATATGTCTGTTCCTGTATCCCTTAACATTTTTGCGTATGCCCCCAAAACAAGTATACTTTCTCACATAACCCCAGTATGATGATCAAATTCAGAAAATGGAACGTTGATTATGGGTAAGATACTATCATTTTATCTGTAATCTGCATTCAAATCTCATCAGTTGTTCTAGTTATAGCCGGTATGCCAACATTTTCCAGTGGAGTATCCAGCCCAGGATGCTGTGTTACACGTATTTATCACATCTCTTTGATTCCTTTAATCTGGAACATTTCCTCAGCCTTTCCTTACCTTTCACAACATGGACATTTTTGAGAGGTACAGGCCAGCTGTTTTATAATATGTGGGTTTGTCTGATGTCTTTTTGTGATTGGGTTTAGAATATGCATCTTTGGCTAAAACAACCACATCAGTGCCCCCTGTCCCTTTTTAATAATAATGATAAACACAACACTGACAACTTGACAATGAGGGAGGAAACTAGAAACTAAAGACCGGCACAGTCTAGCGTGGGTGCAGAGCAGGGTCCCTCACTTTCTGCCCTGAGGGGCAATCTTTTTTAGCCCAGGAGGTGAGTATGCAGGGCAGGGAGGTTGAGGACCATCAGTGACAAGTCTCTCAGCCATTTGGCCTGGAATATCGCCTGTTTATGGCTGCCAGGGATCAGGGTGGCACGACCAGAGATATTTTTTAAGTGTGTATGGAGGAGGGGAGAAATGGGGGTTGACGCTTAACTGCATTTCAGCCTGTGGCAATCAGGAGGCAAATACCTTCCCTCCTCAAGCTTCTCTGTCTCCCTAGTCTGGCTGAACCACCGAAGGGCCAGGTGGCTGTTTCCCTGCACAGCAAGGGAGGACAAGAGCCTGAGCCTTTGTGGCTAAGGAGAGGAGTCTCCCAGGCTGAGACCTTCCAAGGCTATCTTTCTCCCGATCTCTCACTCTCTCTGTTCCTAAGAGCCCCTCTACAGGTCTCCTGCCCAGGACCCCTATGCCCCTTCCTTTGGGAACTCTACCCTTTTCCACCTTTCAGTGGAAAACTGCAGAGCTCAGGATTTGGCCAAAAGTCAATGGAGACCCTCCTCTGTCCGGGTTTGTCAACTCTGATATGGGAGAAATGGATTCTGATCCCATGGCTTCAGCGTCTTCAGCAGGAACTGTGGCTTTGCAGATTATCTGTGGGCAAGTGCATCTCTCCAAAGCGATTCCTATTATCATTTAGGACACACCACTGCCTTGTCCTGTATGAGGAGGGCTTACTCTTGGACCCTGTTTCTCAGCATGATCCTGCTAAGGGGCCTCCTCTCCACCCTGTTCCGGGCTGATATCACTAAAGCCACCACTTAAACAGAGACGGATCCTGTCTTATCCATCTCCACGGGGTGGTGCAGCTTAAAGAACAGCTTAGAGTGACTCCTTTCTGATCCCCAGTCTCTCCCTTGGGAGATGCCACTTTCATCCTGCACAAGTACCTTACAGTCATCATAAATGGTGACTCTTGCTCATTTCCAATGTTAAATTATAACCAATAAGCTCTGCTTAAGAAAGGAGAGAAATGATCCTTGTTGAGGATACATCATCCAAACTGTAATAATAAAAAGCACCAGATGACATAAAGGAATGTGTTGTCTGTGGAGCACGGCTGCAAGGCTGGTTAATTGAAATGTTATTATATTACTAAAATACAACATCAGCATCTCCATACCAGGGAGAGCATTGAAAAGGGAGCCGGGTTTTCATTTGCTCTGAAGGTGTCACACTGTGTGCAGGCAGCATTATCAGCTGATCTTGGGTTCTTCCTTCATTCCTTTTCCCTTTCTTTCCATTCCAATTGAATTACCCAGAATAAGATGAGTTTGTGTCTGTTTATTTTCTTCTGTCTGAATACCACCCCATAACTCAATACACCCCCCCTTATCTCAACCGCATGCTGTGATCTGATTAGGGACAAAGAGGAAATTGATAGTGATCCCTGAAGTCTGGATGGGACTGCATTCTAGATACCCTCTATGGTCAAAACCATGTTAAGTCTATGTTTTCAAATCCTGTTGCATAGTGTCTATAAAAGTTCTTTCTTTTATTTTTCTATCTGGAGGAAACCTGCGAATTCTTGATGCTAGAAAGAGGACAGACAAGTTGACAGGTTATATGGCCATGAGCTTTTCTTATGGCACCACTGTGGAGGAAAGGCAGATGTTGCCTCGAGCTAGAAGATAAGTAAAGGCCCTGTTTAGCTGGTGGGGAGGAAGCTGTCACTGCTGCCTGAGACTTGGGGTCCAAGGCAACTGCTTGCTCTCTCTCACTCTCTCTCTCTCCTTGCCCCTTTCCCCCTCCCATTGTTTCCTTCCTTCTCATTCTCCCTCCCCCTCTCTCTTCCCCATCTCTCCCTTTCTGTCTCCCTCTCTCTCTCTTCCCTCTTCACCCTCTCTTCCCCCTCTCTCCCTGCCTCTCTTTCCCTCTGTCCTTACTCCCTCTCTTCCCCCTTCCCCCCCATTTCTCCTTCTCTCTCCCTCTCCCTCCCTCTTCCCTCTTTGCCCTCTCTCTTCCCCCCTCTCCCTCCCTGTCTCTCTTTCCCTCTGTCCATGCTCTCTCTCTTCCCTCTCTTTTCCCCTTCTTTCTTTATCTTTCTCCCTCTCTCTTCCCCATCTCTCCGTTTCTCTCCCTCGCTCTTTCTTCTTTGTTCTCTCTCTTCCCCCTCTCTCCCTCTTTTCTCTTTTCTTTCTTCTCTCTCTCCCCCATCCTTTCTCTTTCTCTCCCCCTCTCTCCTGTCTCTCTCTGCACCCTCTCTCTCCCCTTCCCCTCTTTCTCTTTTCCTTCTCCATTCCTCCCTCCCTCTCTCACTTTGTCTGTCTCTCACTCTGTCAGATAAATCAAAACCTGTGATAAAAGAAAGAAGTTTATAAAAATCTGGCAGAATTGTTGAAAACTCTGGAACTACCAGTGTCTTAGAAAGAGTTCAAGATGTGTCAAAGATTCCTATTCAAGCCCAGTTGAGTGGAGCCAACATCAGAAAGTGGGGATTGATGACAATGGAGGACTGTGCTTAGCCACATGTTTCTTTACACCTCACTGAGACTGCTCCATTCTTAAAATTTTGACAATGGCATTTATTTGCTGTATTTGTGTGTATCTTAGGGCATAGTTCTCAACCTTGGTTGCACTTTTAAAGCAGTTGGGAAGCTTTTTGAAATCCTCATGCCCAAGTGGACCCCACTCCAGACACCAACATCAGAATCTCTGGGAGCAGAGCTCAGACTTGGAGTATTTTTTTTTTTTTTTTTAATCACTGCTTTGTGGTAACATAAATTCAAGTTCTTGAACTCCATGGGCTCTATGCTTTGGAGACCTTATAATTCAGTACCCTAAAACTTGAGAAGTTCTCCTGTAAGCAGCAGACTGTGTATGTGGATCAGGGATGTGCAATTACGTTTTTAACAGCCCACTGAGAACAGAGAGACACTGAGCACTTCCATCTTTACGGGCAACCTTTCAGGCCATGAGAGAAGAGACAGTGGTTGGTGCCCAGGCAGGACAGGGGCATAATAGCAGAGAGAATGGAGAGGTGGGAAGAAGGAAAATGAGACAAAAGAGAAACACCCAGCTGGAGAATTTCCCTCAAGCCCCCTTAACCCAGCACTCACCTTTCACTGGTTCTGAAACTGCCTTTGCAAAATTATCACTGAGGAAATTATGACAGTGAAAGAAATCAGACCTAACCAACTCTTTCTTGCTTCTAGCTCTTAAGCTCTCCTTGTTCATTCCTGGGCAGAAGCTGAAGCATAACTTTGGGAAGGAATTTCGTTCATGGTTTGAGTGTGAAACAAAATGGATAACAGCCCTTTCCTGAAAAGACCCTCTTCTTGCCTGGGGTCTAGTCTGCCTTTGCAGGACTCGCAAATTAGCTACAAGATTAGAAATTACAATTTAGGGGTCATGCAGCCTCTGGCTCCAAGAGTCTGAACCTCCCCAAATTGCTCCTGGGGATAACATCACTATTGCAAAAACCTGAGATCAGTGCCTGAGATATTTTACAGACCCTGCACTGGATGGATCAGTTGACACCACCCAGACCAGTAATCTGGCCCAACCAGTTCTGCCATTGCACCCAGGAACAGAAGACATTAAGAAAACCTCACTTCGACCCCCTATGATTTCATCTCCAACCTGACCAATCAGCACTCCCCACTTCCCAAGCCCCTACCCACTAAATTATCTTTAAAAACTCTGACCCCTGAATGCTCAGGGAGACTGATTTGAGTAATAATAAAACTTCAGTCTCTCATACAACCGGCTCTGTGTGAATTACTGTTTCTTCATTGCAGTTCCCCTGTCTTGATAAATTGGTTCTGTCTAGGCAGCCGGCAAGGTGAACCCATTTGGTGGTTACAGTTCAAAATCTCTCCTCAAAGGTTAACCCTGAAGCAGTTTCCAGTGATGGGGGCAGAGGCCAGGCTTGGCTCAGGCTTTCTTAGAGATTGAAGTGGAAGCAGAGAGAGGGGACAGGGAGGCCTTTGCTCTGCCCCACAGACCTTTAGAGAAGTGGGGCACATCCCTCTTCCATCACTAGCCACTGGCAAGAGGTCTCCTCTTTTCCCTTCCTTTTGCCTCGTTATCAACTTCATACCTAGTCAGCAAACCTTTAATTTAAATTCTCTCTGTTAAAATAACTGGTGAGATTTATGGCTCCCCAGTGACACTGACTGATTCCTTGGGTAACTGGGGCAGGCAGGAGATTCGGCGTACGAGGGAGGTTGCTGGGTGTGGACCCCGCCCCCATGGCCTGATGGGAAGACACCCTGTAACTGCCTGGTGGGTTCTTCCTGCCTGCTGTGGAAACAAAGACCACAGCATTACAGTAGAGAAAGAGTTAATTGACATGAGTCTGGGCATGCCACACAGGAGATGGCGTTATTACTCAAATCAATCTCATCTCATGGAAGGCTTGTAGTTTAGTAGTTAAGGATGGTTTGAGGGAAGGAGTAGGGGTGGCTAGGCAATAGGTGCTTGCTGCTGATTGGTTGGGACAGAGATGAAATCATAGAGGGTCGAAGCTGTCCTCTTGAGCTGAATTGCTCCTGGGTGGGGTCACAGGAGCCATTGGTTGGTGGGTCCAAATAGAGCCATGGGTATCAGACACGTAAAAAACCTGAAAAGATATCTCAAAAGGCCAATCTACAGGAGTGACACTATCTGTAGCACCTCCGGAATAATGGCTGGCAATCATTTATGTCTACGCCTTGGCAGAATTCAGGCTCCTCTCCTCGCCCTAGCTTGGTGGTCTCTCATTAGCTTTTCAAAGGCTGTCAAGTTTGGGAGGAGGGCTATTATCTAGGGCTATTATTTAAACTATAACCTAAATGTCTTCCAAAGTTAGCTTGGCCTAAACCCAGGAGTAATTAAGGCAGCTTGAAAGCTAAAGGCAAGAGAGTGGGGGTTGGCTAGATCAGATTTCCCTCACTGCTATAATTTTCTCACGGACGTAATTTTGCAAAGGCAGTTTTAATCCTGTTTACCCATGTGTGTGGGTGAGGGTTCTACAGTGATGAAGGCTGAGGCTCAGTTTGAGCCTGTCCCGTTTGGGGACATTGGGAGGAGAAGAGGGGAAACTTAGAACCTCAGGTCTGGAAAGAAACTAAAGGTAACACCCCATTTCCTTAGAATCACACCTGATCTCTAAAAGAGATAGTTAAGGAGGGGCCATGAATGTGCTTACTACCAGCTACAGGGGAGCAGGGGCAGATTGCCCAGGACAGGGACAGGCCATCCCTTGACTAACATGGATCATGATTTAAAAAACAAAAACAAAACTAGGGAGGGGCATGCAGAGAAATAAGAAGGAGCCACAAAACAGAGTAATAATTTGATAATACAAACAAGACCCTTATGATTGAATGTAGCCATGTAGCCATGCACGCAGTGATTATAGGCACCATGATCGCCGTTTGTTTGTTTGTTTTGTGAAAAGTGCTGTTCTTCTTCTATTGGCAGTGGGCTGATGGGCAACAGACCAAATCAGAACCCTAGACTAGGTTCTCTAGCTGTAAAGGAAATCTAATCATGACTGAGAGAAGGAGTTTACAATACTGCTGATTGAAAAACGTGCCAATAAAGAGCTCAACACATGGACACAGGGAGGAGAACATCACATACCAGGGCATGCCAGGGGCGGGCCACAAGGGGAGGGAGAGCATTAGGACAATTACCTAATGCATGTGGGGCTTAAAACCTAGATGATGAGTTGATAGGTGCAGCAAACCACCATGACACATGTATACCTATGTAACAAACCTGCACATTCTGCACGTGTATCCCAGAACTTAAAGTAAAATTAAAAAAGACAAAAAGACCTCAATCATAAGACAATTGGATGCATTGCAGATTCTTTTCCAGTGGGGAAAAAACTACTTAGGTTTTGTGCACAAACTCCTACATCCTTCTATCACGTGTTTATAATAAATCAAAAGAGGTCTTTCCATCCAGTTCCTCACAGGAATGGATAACAATGGGTAACTCCCAGAGAAGCAGCTGCTGTGAAGTCGGAATTGGGTTCATCGTGCTTACTCATGAGTGCATTAGTCAGCTTGGCTGCTGTGATCAAGTGCCACAGGCTGGGGGGCTTCAGTAACAGAAATTTGTTTTCTCACAGTTCTGGAGGCTGGAAGTATGAGGTCCAAGTGTTGGCAGCGTTGGTTTCTCCTGCGGCCTCTCTCCTTGACTTGTGGATGGCCGCCTTCTCTCTGTCCTCACGTGGTTGTCCCTCTACATGTATGTGTGTGTGTGTGTGTGTGCGCACGCACGCACGCACGCCCCTGGTGACCTTCTGTGTGTCCTAATCTCTTGTTATGAGGACACCAATCCTGTTGATTAAGGTCTACCCAAATGGCTTCATTTTACCCTAATTACCTCTTTAAAGACACTGTTTCCAAATACAGTCACATTCTGAGGAGCTGGGGGGAATTTCAACATATGACTTTGGGGGTACAAAATTCAACCCCTAACAACTGCTTGCTGTTCCTAGAACCAAGGGAGACCTAGGGCAGAGGTGGACAAGGCCCTGCTGCTGGCCCCTGGGAAGAAGCAGCAGCCTGCACTCTAGTAGGGATGAGGAAATGACATCTGTCAACCAAAGCCAAACCAAGAGTGGCATGAAGAGCAAAGGGGCATCTGTGGGGAGAGGGTCTGGTTGCCCAGGAGCTGAGCCTCTTCCTGCAGAACGATGCCTCTGGGAGGTAGGGAGTGAGTACAGCTGTTGGCTCTGCGGGGTTCAAGTTCAAGGCCTCTTCAAGACTCTTCTGAGGTCTCCTCTCTCTGCAAAGGGTTGTATTCTTGACGTCAATAGGGTGAGGAGTGAAGAGGCTATGTTTGTGTCAGTCAAGAGTCCAAACAAACAATTGCATAAGTCAGAGAGGGAACTGCAAAGTCACATTTCCCCAGGTTTTCGTGAGCCTGTCCCCACAGGCATTCCTTCTGAGCCCATCCACCTGGAGGGCAGGGTTCTCCACATGAGCAGCTATGCAAAATGAACACACCTTACTCCCTCCCTCTCTTTTCCATACATGATATGTCCTTTTCCTTCCAGAGTGCAGGAAATGCGGGTTATTTTGGAAACAAGAGTGTGTTTAGAGGGCTCTATCCTTTCTTCCTGGGTGTGGGTAAGGATCGGTTCTTCTAGAACTTTTACATGCATGTGCTAGTCACCAGGGTGTCTTGATCAAAGGCTGGTTCTGATTCAGCAGGTCTGGGGCTGGAGCTGGAGGAGCTGTGTTTCCAGCAGGCTCCCAGGTCTGCAGCCACACACAGGGTAGTGCTGCAGAAGAGGAAGTCAGGAGCGCTGGATCTGGGCCTTACCGCTGCCTAGGATGTCTGGACAAGTTACCTCTTCAGACCAGAGCCTCCCTATCTCCAAAGTGGAGGAATGGATGCCATAAACCCGATGGTCCCTCTGGCTCTCTCATTCTAAGAGACTAACTTGAAATTTGCCAAAAGTGTAGGACACTGTGTCCCAAATGACCACAGGACTGGATGAAGAAATGGGAAGGAAAGAGCAGGTAGAAAGCTGCGCAGCCCCAGGGGGAGCAGTTCCCAGCAAACACAGTATGAGTGGCGCCCCCTGGATTTGCGTGATGGAGCGTTCCTGGGTTATCGGACAAACCTTCTTAACTCTGTTCATTCCTTTACCTCTTGACTTCCTGCAAAAGCTCCTTTCCATGTAGAATACAGTGACAACTCTTAGGAAAACCGCTGTATACTTGAAGGATCACTATTCCTCTAACATCCTGCTAGTGGCAGGTCCCCTGACTCCCTGGGAAGTGCTCTCTCTGCTTCATCAGGAAGTGTGAGGTGTAAAGAAGGCCTGGTGCCTGGAAGGGGCCCCCCATGCAGTCTTTGCTTATGTGCCAAGCTATTTTAGTAACATGAGACTGCAGGCTCGGGTGTGCTGGTCTGAATGCTGGAACTTTAGCTCCAAAGGGGCCTGGGAAGCCTGCAGAGTTCAGGGAAGCCAAGGCTGTGGGCTTGGCATGTTGGCACCTGGATGCTTGGGTTCAACCCTCAGCAAAAGGCCTATGGTCTCCCAAGATTCTGCCACCAGCCTGCAAATCAACCGTGCCCTGGAACTGTGCACGCCCAATTTTAGGAGATGTGGTAGGGAGAGGGCCCCTCAGAGAAGAAAACAGGAAAACAGGCCTTGCTTCCAGGGCGGATGGTTTCCAAAGGAGGGGTCCATCCATCAACCTGCGGGTGGGGACACATAAGAGTTGGAAGGGACCGGAGAGATTTTCTTACTGGCTCTTACTGATCCAGAACGTGCATGCTGGGATCACAGCATGTGTGGAGGGCTGTGGAGGGAGAGGAGCCTGGAGAGGCTTTCTCTTTCCATCTGCTGTGGCAGCGGATGGCCATCCAAGGAAGGGGACCAACTGGAGATTCAGCAATGCTCCCATGCTGATGGCACCTGCTGGCTGCATTGGTGACACATGGGAACGTGGGGACACCAGGGTGGAAGGGCCATTGTTACTCAGGTGCAGTTTTCAGGACTCAGCCCCTGCCTCCAGCTGAGACCTGGTTGCTGGGTCCCTGGCAGCTGCTCTGTACTCATTCAAGGAACTGGCAGTTTCCAGGGGGAGACATTGAGATTCACGAGCCTGCTCCTGACACGTGCTCAAATCCCAGTGCATGCAGCCTGCTCTGTCAGGCACATGTTGGCATGTGTGGGGCAGACAGCCAGTGCCTGCTGAGGAGGTGGCCAAATGTACCCACCCAGAATAGAGAAATATGACCTACAGCACAGGATGGTCACTCACTCTTGCCAACGGCCCCTTTTAGCTTATCTCAGTGGTTCGTAGGAAATAGACACTTAATTCCAGCAGTTCTTCATTCTAACTCAGTCTTGAATTTTGATTTGGGGTTTTCATGCATAAGAAGTTGCAATAGGAATTAGGAGACTAGGAAAACTATTGTTCTAGGAACGGATCTACCCTGAGAAGTATACACACATGCACACACTTCCCAAGGAACATACCGAGGAATATAGGGATGCAATAATTGAATGCTGACTATCCCTTCTGTGCTGAATCTCTACTGCCTCCCCAGGGGAACCTCCAGTGCTCATGAGCAGAGAGGGCTTATAGGAATGGCCTGTGGAAATAGCAGCCACGCTTTTTCTTTCCTTTCCTTTTTTTTTTTTTTTTTTTTTTTTTTTGAGACAGGGTCTCCCTCTGTCACCCAGGCTGGAGTATAGTGATGCAATCATGGCTCATTGCAGCTTCAACCTTCTGGGCTCAAGTGATCCTCCCACCTTAGCCTCCCCAGTAGCTGAAACCATAGGTTTGTGCCACCATGCCTGGCTAATTTATTTTTATATTTTGTCTATATTGCCCAGGCTGATCTGCAACTCCTGGGCTCAAGCAACTGTTTCACTTCAGCCTCCCAATGTTCTGGGGTTACAGGTGTGAGTCACCATGCCTGGCCAAGGCCAGATTATTCTGACACTTTCTTCTCTTCTTCTTTTGGGTGAGCAAGAGATCAGACCTGCAGTGTCACGAACAGTGAAGCAGAACTTCTCTGAGAGTCTCACAGGCCCACCTTGAATCAACATTAGCTGAAGGATGAGTACGTTATATTTGTGTTTTAACCATGTCTTTTATCTTACATGTTTTGATGCCTTGACATCTAGGGCTTTGCTACCCTGAAAGGACTGCCCGTGATAGGGCTAACCAATTCCTAGAGATAGTAAGTAACTTGCCTTATTTGAACATGGTTTGAGTAGTTGGCCCCCTTTGATTGGCCAAAACTCAGTGATTGGCATAAGAGTTGGTTACAGTCTGTTTACATCTCTATTTAGGTTATAGTTTGCTTTGTACAGAGAAAGCTTTAGGCTAAACTTAAAATATGTAAGGAGGCAGCATTAGGCTGAACATCATTTAATACCAGCCAACTCCAAAGTTGCTCACCCTGCCTCACCCACTCTTTCTGGCTCTTGACTGTAGCTCCCCCATCTCCCTCTGCCTCCTGACCACCTCTGGTGCTTTCCCGTGTGGTCCCCTGTGATATGACATGCTCCCTTCTCTAGGGAACTGTGAGTAACAAACTACCTTTTCAGTGGAAGTTGTCTCCTGATCTATTGGCTTTACCATAGATCACATTTTCTATTAATGTAGTATGTTTTGAAACAATTTCCATACACACAGAGAAGCAAAAAGACTCATGCCATTCCTGTGGTCATGATGAAGAAATATAGGCTGAATGCCAAGTAGCTACAAGTGGGAGTATAAGAGCTGGGCACAGTGCCCAGGGAATCAGCACCCAGCTGGGGAGAGGGGGCTGATGGGGTTGCCCAGATCTTCAGTCCTGAGCTTTACAGAGTATCACCAGTGGCTTGGTTGTAGCAGATGGCTGGCTGATCAGAATTGTAAATGACACAAAGCTGGGATTAGCTAGTACTAAGAAAGCACAATCAGAATTCAAATGATATCAACAGGCTGGAGTCATGAATGGAAGCCATATTAGCGTGTTGCTGCTATGAAGAACTGCCTGAGATTGGGTAAGTTATAAAGGAAAGAGGTTTAATTGACTCATAGCTCAGCGTGGCTGGGAAGGCCTCAGGAAACTTACAATCATGGCAGAAGGGGAAGGGGAAGCAAGGCAACTTCCTCACAAGGCGGCAGGAAGGAGGAATGCCGAGCAAAGGGGGAAGAGCCTCTTATAAAACCATCACATCTCGTGAGAACCAACTCACTATCATGAGACCAGCATGAGGGAAACTGTCCCCATGATTCAATTACCTCCACCTTGTCTCTCCCTTGATACGTGGGGATTATGGGGATTACAATTGAAGATAAGATTTGGTTGGGGATCAAAAGCCTAACTGTATCGGAAGCTAACAAGATGAAATGTAGCTGGGGATAAATGTAAAGTATTCCATTCAGGGTCCACAAGCCCCCTGCACAAGAACAAGATTGGAATAACAACAACAAAAATCCAACTGGTTTACTAGTAGCCTGTGGGTAAAGGTGGCTTGGGTAATACGCTCAGTGTAAGTCAACAGTGTAGAGATGCAGTTAGCAATGCCATTCGGCCTCAGGCTGTGACAGCAAAGAATTTCCTTCAGAACAAGGGGGCAGTTGTCTCACAGTGCCATATATCCATAGACCTGGGTTCAATGTCAAGTGGTCCATTTTAACAAGTTTTTTGAAAGAGAATAGACTGTCCAGAAAAGGGTGGCCAGCCTGGTGAAGGGTCTAGATACAGTCATATACAGAACGATATAAAAATTAATTTAAAGCAATCATGGATGACACAATCACAGTAACAAATTAGTGTAAAATTATATGACCAAAACATTTTTAAAATTAAGGAAGTAAATGGAACTTTGGGTTAAATGTGAAAATCAAATACAGCCAGTTATCTCTTCTGCCTTTAGAACCCCACTAAAACAACTGTAAACTTGGTCAAAGAGAATGGGTGAGACAAGGCAACAAAATTCTAGAAGCTGAAAAGCAGAAAAACAAGTCTAACTGACTTGACAGACTCAAGAAAAATTGAATCCTAATTTGGGAGTTGGCAAAGCGGAGAGACTGGAGAACAATCTAATTTGAAAACTAACCTGACAGTTGTAAAACATAGCCCCCGAATTCTTTGACACCCCCCCCCCCCAGTAATAGGTGACATCTATGTCCTCTCCCCTTGGATGTGGGTATGCCTGGGACTTCCTCCATCCATAGAGTGCAGTGGGAAGGATGCTGTAGAACTTCCAGAGCTAGTTGAGAAGAGGCCACACATCCTCGGCCCGGTGGTCCAGAAATGCTTGCTCTGAGGATGCTCCCTCTCAGATCCCAGCCATCCTGCTGGGAGAAATCCAGCCACACGGAAAGCCCATGTGCAGGTGCTCCAGTAGACAGTCCCAGTTGAGTCCAGCCTTCACATTGTAGCTGAAAAATGATCTAAACAAAAGGATGATCTAACTCTATGGCGGGGGGGTGGGGTAAGGTGTGTGTATGGGTGGGAGATAGAGTAAAAGAGAGATAACTCTTTTCCTTACAGTTGGAATGGATAATCACAAGACTGAAAAAAAGAAAGAATAGCAGTATAATTGTGTTATTTAGAAAAGTGGAGATAAATATAAAAAGTAAGACTTGAAGGGCTGGAAATTAGTGCCTATGGGAAACAGGATATGGGTTTGAGAGGCTGAGGAGCTGTTGCTTTCATGATAAGCCTCGTAGAACTATATGATGGTGATGATGATGATGACGATGGTGATGATGATTAGAGATGAGATCTTGCTGGAGTGCAGTGGTGCAATCATAGCTCATTGCAGCCTTGAACTCCTGGGCTCAAGTGATCCTGCTGCTTCAGCCTTCCTAGCAGCTGGGACTACAGGCACAAACCACCCCACCCAGCTATGGTTATTTTTTAAATTATTAAAAATACATGCATAACTTTGGTAAACATAAGATCTAAATTAAACAAAGAAAACCTCACTTTGCACTAGCCATGATATGTGTCATGTTTCAGGAAGGAAGAGAAGGAAATAAATTATATCACTTTGTATTCTGATTCCTCACTCTTTTCCTCCATTTCTTCTTTCCTCTCTCCCTCTCCCTCTTTGTCTCTTTTTCCATTTATTTGCCTTATTTTCCTCTCTTTTATCTCCATCATTCCTTCTCAATTTTTCTTCATCTTTATTTCTTTTTTTTTCTCGTTTTCTCTCTTTCTGGCATAATATGCAACCGAAATACATTTATTAGCATTACTTACTATGTTTATTGAATATAGTATTTCCGGTTTTAGTTCTTACTATTAAAAACATGCATGGAATGTTCTTTCTTTTCCCCAACCTAAGCAAACTAAACACAAAGTCAGTTGTAAGCTACTTTTTATCAAGGTGAAAAAAGTTTTCTTCTAACGGCCTTCTTTGACCTGGGAGAGGTATCAGGGGTTACTGGGTGCAGGCAGCCAGCCAGTGCGGGAAACTCCTCTGTGAGACTTCCATGCAGTACAGATTACCCAAGCTCTGATTAAGCAATGCCGTCGGTGGGGAATTTCCAGGCATCAGCCAGGGTTCTGGGGTCCAGACAGCTCAGTGGTAAACAAGAATTTCTGTACATTTGGTGGCATTCCCCCTCTCCCTCTAGGATAGTTCAGAGAAAATTTATATCTCTGCATGACAGCCCTTCATGTATCTGAGAACACAGTCATGCCCCCTTGCATAGATTCTTCTCTGGGTTAAGCACTGCACTTTGCTTTTGGTCTCTAGACCCTTCACCACCCTAGTCACCCTAGTGAGTGCCCTCTAAGTTTTGACTAAATCTTTCAGAAGCACCCAGAACTGAGCATACTACACCAACTGTGGGCTCATTAATGCAGGGCTCAAAGGCTCTGTATCCTCAATCTTTCTGCTCATCCTTCTTGTACTAATGCAGCTTAAGTTTTGAAATGCAAGTTGAGTGTCCCAATCTGAAAATCCAAAATCTGAAATGCTCCAAAATTCGAAACTTTTTGAGTGTCAACATGACACTTAGATGAAATGCTCATTGCAGCATGTAGGATTTAGAATTTTCAAATTAGGGATGTTGAGCTGGAATCCAAAAAAATCTGAAATCCAGGCCAGGCACAGTGGTCCAGGCCTGCAATCCTGGGAGGCTGAGGCAGAAGGATTGTTTGTCTCCCTCACCTTGGGAGGCTGAGGCAGAAGGATTGTTTGAGCCCAGGAGTCTGAGACCAGCCTAAGTATCATAGCAAGACCCTGTCTCTACAAAAGATAAAATAATTAGCCGGGCGTGGTGTTGCGTGCCTGTTTTCCCAGGCTGAGGTGAGTGGATTGCTTAAGCCCGAGAGGTCAAGGCTTCAGGGAACTGTGATCAAGCCACTGTATTCTAGCCTGGGCAACAGAGCAAGACCCCGTCTCAGAAAAACAAACAAACACACACACAAACAAACACCCTGAAATCTAAAACAATTCTGGTCCCAAGCATTTTAGATAAAGGTTACTCAGTAGCTGTTTTCCCCAACTGGTTCTGACTTCCATCAATCTCAAAGCCATCTCCAATATGAGATTTTTTTCTTATATGCCTGGAGAAGCCTGGTATTCCATATCCTGTATTTGAGCCCTGCATTTTTCCAACATGGTTGTCTATTTTGCCCTGTCCCACTAAATTCCTTCTTACAAGTTTTGGCCCCAAATCTTACCCTGTTTCGAGAAGTTTCATATGATTCACTTGAATAAACATGTTTGGCTACCAATTACAAATTACCCCCATTAAAATGATATCATAATCTAATTCTCAAATTTTACATCATCTCAGCTCCAAGAGAGATCCCTTAAAGGGTAGCCTGGGTCATTGAGTCTGACAAAATAAGCAGCTCCAGGTAAGGCTGGCTCCTGGGTCTCTGTGCTATGAATGTGACGTGGAGGAAGCTCATTGACTTTGCTGTCTGCAACCCTGGACCAGTGTCAGAAAACCTGGGCTGTCTCATGGAATCCATCATCTCCACACTCTGGGAAAAGAATTAAAATGAGCCAAGCACATCGAGACGAAGCAGATGGTTGGGTGGATTCCATGACTGCTCAGGGAACTCCACAAGGCAGAGAATCTTGCTCCCGCTGTCTTGGACTCAGCGCCAGCTGTCAGCAGCTGGACTCTGGAGAGAGAGCTCCATCATCATGATTAATACTCCATTTGTCAGGGGCTGCTAACTCTGAAAAATAATAGTAAGGCTGACATTGGAGAAGTGCTTCAGCATTTTCAAAGCGCCTTTCCCTCATAACCACCCTTGGGATGAATGGTAAGGCCGGGAAATAGTAACCCGGTATTGCAGACGTGAAAACTCAGGTTCAAAGAAGTTTTGTGACTTACCTACCTCACAGGGCTGAGGAGGGTGGATATGGAAGTCAAGACCCTGCTTCATGGCTCAGAATCTAGTGTTTGTTCCACGAAGCTTCTCTGAGGTCTACCATCCATGTCACCAACCATTCTGTGGTAAGCAGGTCTAAGCAAACCTACTGCCATGTCCTAGGTGGCCACAAGATGAGATGGTGGAACCCCACACCAACACCCCCTATCCCAGGGCTTATATACCATAGGAAAGGGGTATAATGTGGATTTGCTAAGGGCAGGATTTACGTCAAGGTTGTTTTGACCCAAGGGCAGGATTCACGGTAAGTATGTGAAAATAGAAATCTTAGAGGCATTCCTGGAACTGGGGTGAATCAGAAGTCAACACAGCGGGTCAGCATCCAAGAGGAAGTTGCTTCAGCCTCCATACCAACTGGTCAGAATGGGCTCATTATCTGCTCTGGGTCTGTCACTGGCTAAGATGCTGAAGAAGAACCCACAAGGGTAGAACATATGGACCAGGCCCTTAATGAGCTCAGCGCAACCAGAGGCGTGTTGTTCAGGCCCTTGAGCAGGTGGTCAGCCCTTAGCGCTGGAATTACCTAGGGAAGCTGAGGCCCAGCTGGCAGAGGAGGCTCCAGAGGAGAGGCAGAGTCTGAGCTGGCCTTGAAGGGTGAGCTGTGCTGGGGAGTCGGGAAGGTGTTGAAGGGCAGGTAGTGGCAGAGGCTCAGCAGGTGGGCGTGGGGGTGAGAGGGACAAAAGAAGGAGTGTGGGTGTCATGGTGGCAGAGGACAGGATGGAGGGGGCTAGCGGGCAGGGGTGGCCCCTGGCCTTGAGCAAGGTGTTCAGGTCACTCGCATTTATAGGGCTGAGCTGCAGGATGGGAGACAATAACAAACGGGACGTGGCCCCTTCCTCAGGAAGTGGACAGGTAAGGTGGTCTTACTGTCCTCTCCAGACTGATGGCTTCTCCTCACACTCCACTAGTGTGGGCATCTTTTATGATGTGGCACTTGCAGCAGTAAGCCTTAACATTTTTCTAAAATTATTTTCAATGATTGAGAAAGTCATCTCTACTACCAATTTCAGCTCAGTGCTGTGAAACACTAGCCTTATTCTCTGTGTTCAAGTGAGAATGGAGAAGACTTAACACTACATTCCCCTCTTGGAGGATTACCAGGCTCAAGAGCACCTTAAAGGCTCTGATAAGTCCTGCAATAAAGGCATGCTTTTGGTTTTCACCAGAGAATCCTTTTTCAAGGGACTCCTAGGATCATCTCATGAGGTTTCTCAGTGGCCTCTTAGCCACTGTCTAATCCCACTGTCTATTCTGTGACATGGAGTTATTATTTTTATGTCCCATGACAACACAGAGACCAAGAAGCTTAGTGATTGCCCGATGACATGCATCTAGGAATGATTAGATTGAAGTCCAAGACTTGACACTGTAAGTGTAGGGATTTACCCTAATTCAGCACTTTGTGACAGTGGCATTTATTGCTGACATGCCTGCTTTCCTAGCTAAGCATATAAATTAGTGTGCTGAGGATAAATAATCTCTGAGGTATCTTTTTATGGGGTTACTGTATTTTTTTTCTTTTTTCTTTTCTTTTCTTTTTTTTTTTTTTTTGAGACAGAGTCTCACTCTGTCGCCCAAATTGGAGTGCTGTCTGTCGCACCATTGTGCAATCTTGGCTCACTTCAACCTTTGCCTCCCAAATTCAAGCAATTCTCCTGCCTCAGCCTCCTAAGTAGCGGGATTACAGGTGCCCACCACTATGCCCAGCTAATTTTTGTATTTTTAGTAGAGATGGGGTTTTGCCATGTTGGCCAGGCTGGTCTCGAACTCCTGGCCTCAAGCAATCCTCCCACCTCGGCCTCTCAAAGCGTCGGGATTATAGGCATGAGCTGCTGTGCCTGGCCATTTTTTCTAATTAATAAAGTACTTATAATTTTGAGGAGGGGGGGAATACAGAAAATTATAGAGGAGAAAATCCAGATAAAAATGTTAAAAGCTGGGCTGCTTTCTAACTCGGAGGCCACTTTTCTCAGATCTGTTTTCCTCCCTGAGATCTAGCTACTGCTGACTGGGGTTAGGGACGTTGTGGGTCAGGGTGGTTGACGGATTTCAGTTCAGACTGGATGGATGCTTTGAGACAAACCATAAGATGACAAATTAGAAAGCATTTATGTTATTGATTGAATAAAATTTTACAAATGCTAAATTCTTATTTCATGTGTACAATCATTTTCACCAAAATGAACTCCTAAACAAGATCATGTTCATTATACAATGAAGTGTTACTTTTTAAAAATGATAAATACAAATTCTGAGTTTTGAAAGATTACATACTTGTTTTTTAAGACAGAGTCTCACTCTGTTGCCCAGGCTGGAGTGCAGTGGCGTAATCTCAGCTCACTGCAACCTCTGCTTCCAGGGTTTGAGTGATTCTCCTGCCTCAGCCTACCAAGTAGCTGGGATTACAGGCGTGAGCCACCATGCTCAGCTAATTTTTGTATTTTTAGTAGAGTCAGGGTTTCACCATGTTGGCATGGCTGGTCTCCAACTCCTGGCCTCAAGTGATCCGTTTGCTTTGGCCTCCCAAAGTGCTGGGATTACAGGCATAAGCCACCGCGCCCAGCTGATTACATACTTTTAACCAAGATATTTTTACAAAGCTGAACAATAATAAAAGATAAACACTGGTTTGTAAACAATGGACAAAAATTGCTTTTGAAAAGCACTTATATTTCATGTGAACCAGGTTAAAAACTAACTGAAAAGAAAATCCTAAAGATAAACATTTTAGAGTATATTTTTGTAGAGTCGGCCACAGATGTAGAAATAGCAAGGTCCCTGGGGTAGTCAAATTCAAAGAGATAGAAAGGAGAATGAGTGTTGCCGGGGCTGGAGCACAGCTGACGAGAAGTTGTTGAATGAGTAGAGTTTCAGTATTGAAAGATGAAAAGAGTTCTGGAGACTGGTTGAACATCAGTGCAAATGTACTTAACACTACTGAACTATGTATTTTAAAACAGTTAGGCCTGAGCATGGCAGCTCATACCTGTGATCCCAGCACTTTGGGAGGCTGAGGCAGGTGGATTGTTTGAGGTTGACATCAGCCTGGCCAACATGGCGAACCCCCGTCTCTACTAAAATACAAAAATTAGCTGGGCGTGGTGGTGCACCCCTGTAATCCCAGCTACTTGGGAGGCTGAGTGAGGCAGGAGAATTGCTTAAGCCCAGGAGGTGGAGGTTGCAGTGAGCCAAGATCACACCACCGCACTCCAGCCTGGGCCACAGAGTAAGACCCTGTCTCAATCAGTCAATCAATCAATCAATCAAGGTTAGGATGGCAAATTTTATGCAATATGTATTTTACCACAATTAAAATTTTTTAAAAGTTTAAACAAGAAATAACATGAAGAAATATGTAAAAAAAAAAAAAAAGGAAGAAAGAAAGAAACAAATAAAAATATAAACAGTACAGGATTGTTGTGCTCCCTGGGAGAAGAGAGAGACAAAAAAGAAGGGCGTGGCCTCAGCCCCACTCTGTGCTCAGGGCGAGACCCAGGCCTCCCTCTCCCCTTACCTCCTGTCTGGGCACTGCATTCTCTGTGCTCCGGGCACCGGGCCTTTCTCTGCCCCTCCGGCATGTCCAGTGTGTTTCCATACTGAGGCCTCTGAGCCTTGTGTTCCCTGTACCTGACGCTGTTTCCTCAGATTGTCACACAACCAATATTTCTTGAGTGTGTACTGTGCGCCAGGCACCCTGCTAGGCATTTTGAAGCACTCAAGTGAGCTGCCTTTCTGGAGCTGCTGTTCTAGCAGACAGTAAGCAAAACCAAGCAGGGTGAGTGGTACTGAGAGTGGCAAGGGGTGCGTAGCAATTTTATTTATTTATTTATTTGAGATGGGGTCTCGCTCTGTCACCCAGGCTGAAGTGCAGTGGCGCCATCTCGGCTCACTGCAGCCTCTGCCTCCCTGGTTCAAGTGATTCTCCCACCTCAGCCTCCCAAGTAGCTGAGACTGCTACTGCACCCAGCTAATTTTTATATTTTCAGTACAGATGGGGTTTCACTATGTTGGCCGGGCTGGTCTCAAACTCCTGACCTTAAGTGATCCTTCCACCTTGGCCTCCCAAAGTGCTGGGATTGCAGGCATGAACCACCATGCCTGGCCTGTGGGTAGCATTTTAAAATAGAATCATTAGGCTCAGCAGCATGAAGAAGGTGATCTTTGAGAAAAGATGGGAAGCAGGCAAAGAAGTTAGTTGTGCAAACATCTGGGGGAACCCCTCCAGGAAGATGGAACAGTCAACCCCAAGCCGTAGGGCAAGACCTGCTGTGTAACGGGCCCAGAGTTCAAGTCAACAATCAGACCTAATGAAATAATTAAAGGTGCTCAACTTCATGAGTCATCAGGAATATGCAAATTAAAACCACAATATGGCACCTCTACAATGCATCAGAGCAGGGAAAATGGAATAAACATCGCTGACACTGACGAGGACGAGGAATAAGTGTAGTTTCAGCCGCTGCTGGATATAAACTGGTATAAACCACCATGGGAGATTCTTTGGCAATGTCCACCAAAGCTGAACACAGAGCCACCCTATGCCCCAGCGATTCCATGCCCAGGTATATGCCCAAGAGAATGGCATCCATATGTTCCCCAGAAGACACGCACATGAATGTTCACAGCAGTACCATTTATAAGAGTCAAAAATGGAGGCTGGGCATGGTGGCTCACACCTGTAATCCCAGCACTTTGGCAGATGGAGGCGGGAGGATCGCTCGAGGTCAGAAGTTTGAGACCAGCCTGGGCAAAATAGCGAGACCTCATCTCTACAAAGGATTTTAAAAAATTAGCTGGGTGTGGTGGCACGTGCTTGTAGCCCCAGCTACTCAGGAGGTTGAGGTGGGAGGATCTCTTGAGTCTGGGAGGTTGAGACTGCAGTGAGCTATGATTGTGCCTCTGTACTCCAACCTGGGTGACAAAGCGACATCTTACCTCTAGAAAAAACAAATTGAAAAAGCTTGGTCCCTCCATTTTAAATACTGAGATGTCATAGATGAAACTACTTCAGAAGTCTCTTCAGCCCTCCTCTATCAAGGCAATCACATTTTCATCACAGCTTGTTGGGGGGCAGAAATGCCTACTACAAATGCCATTTGTGATTGAATGGAAGCAAATCTTTTTGGGGACAATTCTGATTTTAGTGGCAAGGAGGTATCTGAGCTAAGAGCTGCCAGGAGGACTCTCACCCATGAGAAAACCAGCACTCCAGGTCATTCCAATACTTCACTGTCAAATCTCCCTTTGCCTGTTCCAGCAGCTTTATTCATAATAGGTAAAGATTGGAAATATCCCAAATCCCCGTCAGCAGGAGACCGATATACACATTGCGTGTGGTATGTGCTTATCATGCAGTACAACTCAGTGCTTCTAACAGGGCGGGAGGTGGGAGGACAAGCGAGGACAAGTGTGGAGTCCCTACATGGCAGAAAGGCAGAGGATCAAGCAAGTCCACTCCTGCAGGCCCTTTCTACAGCATCCCGAATATATTCATGACTCAAACACCCTCACAAAGGCCCCACCTCCCAACACTGTTGCAATGGAGATTACGTTTCCAATGCCTGAATTTTGGGGGACACATTTAGTCCGTAGCACTAACTACCACATTTCTTGCTAATATACACATCCTTTTAGGGAAGATCTTTGGACATTACTTTTTTTTTTTTTTTTTTTTTTTAAAGACAGAGTCTTTTTCTGTCACCCAGTCTGGAGTGCAGTGATGTACAGCTCACTGCAGCCTCAAACTCCTAGGCTCAATTGATCCTCCCATCTCAGCCTCCCAAGCACCTGGGACTACAGGTGTGCATCACCATGCCCAGCTATTGTTTGCATTTTTTTTTTTTGTAGAGACAGGGTTTTGTCCTGTTGCCCAGGCTGGTTGGACATCATATTTTGATCACATTTCTGGCAGTTTTTAAGATTACGTTCCTAGGAATGTTGGTGAATTGATGGGGGGCAAAAACGTTTGTTTCCCCTTGAGAGGCAGTGGTGCAGGGGAGAGGTTAAGGGCATAGACCCTAGAGTCACACTGCCTAGGGTTGAATCCTGGCTCTGCCACTCACTGGCTACAAGACCCTGGACAAGTCACGTCCTCTCTGTCTCTGTACATGAGCATAACAGCAGTACCTGCCTCATGGGGTTGTTGAATAGGTTCAATGAGCTAATACTTAAGAAGCACATGGTATATGCTATGAAGTGTTTTCTTCTTCTTTTCCTTTTCCTCCTCTGCTCCCTGGTATTATTATCATAATGATACAATTATCATTTGTTCTTTCTGTAAAATGGAGTTTGATGCTGGAGCTGCTTCCCAGGCAGTCAGGCGGGGCAGTCACTGAGCATGAGGAAGGCGTTTCTGACTCAGCTGTGGGCGGGCAGCTGCAGTGACACAGTTGAGTTTTGGCAAACACTTCTCATGTACGAAGTCTGACCCTGGAGTCTTGAGGCTGAACTTTTCACCAACAAACAGGAACACATTCATGAACGTTACCTCAGAGTGCTGTCCTCTGGAGGCCATCTGCATAGCCTAACTATGCCGCCCTGGCTTGGACCATTATGGGGATTTCTCTGATGTCCCTGATACTACCACCCCAATTTGAATTTAGCAGCTCCCTTCACATCTGGTTAGATAGTCTTTAAAAAGAATTTTTTTTTTTTAAAGAGATGGGGTCTCACTGTGTTGCCCAGGCTGGTCTTGAACTTGTGGGTGGGCTCAAGCCATCCTCCCACCTCAGCCTCCCAAAGTGCTGGGATCACAGGTGTGAGTCACTGCACCCGGCCTAGATCTCCTTTTTCAAACGTAAGCAATCATGCTCAGGTTCAGGGTTATTCGTGCCTGAGTCCCCCTCCCAGACCGAGTTGCTATGGACAGCCAGTTAGTCTTTATCCTGCATCCCCCAGCCCCTGTGCAGCGTTAAGGAGCCAGAAACGCTGATTTTGCTGCTGAGTTCCGTGGAACCCCCTGGGGCATTTTCCTGACTACCCCCAGTGTGGCCAATCCGTGTTCTTTGGGGATGAACGTGACTCCAGGAAAATACATAAAGTAACTCTGTGCCAAGTTTGGTGAATGAATTGAGCCATGCCAATTCCGTCCTATAAATAAGTTTACAAGACTGGTTTTCTTGCGTGGTTCGTAAGCCAGGTCTAGCTGCCACTCCCCCAGAAGCCTTCCAAAAAGTATTTTGAGCAGGGCTTTTAGGCCGGGGTGGTGGAGTCCGAAGGCCAAGGCTGACCGCGCTGCTCTGGGCCCGGCGGACGTTCCAACATGGGGCTGTAATGCCACGATTGGCCGCAGGAGGGGGGCCGTATTCCAGACCCCACTGCAGAAGCCTCTGCAACTGCTCCAAGAACTTTGTTTTATACAGACTGGCGGCGAGAGCAGCTGCAGTTCGCATCTCAGGCAGTACCTAGAGGAGCTGCGGGTGCCTCCTCAGGACATCTCCTGATCGCCACCCAGAGCCAGGCACCAAGGACAGGGAGTCCCAGGCGCACACCCCCATTCGGGGTGCCACAGGCCCAGACCCCCACTCTGCCACAGGTTGCATCTTAATCTGGTCGTCCTGCAGAAGTGGCCCCTGTGGTCCTGCTCTGAGACTCGTCCCTGGGCGCCCCTGCAGCCCCTTTCTATGACTCCATCTGGATTTGACTGGCTGTGGGGACGCTGTCTGAGGGGTGGCCTGTGTCTCAGCGTGGTGGCAGCCAGCTCTCTGGCCACCATGGCGAATGCCAGGATCTAAGGGGACAAGGGTCTACAGTCTCAGCCAGAGGCACTCAGGTGAGTCTTGGTATTAATTTTGTCCTATCTTCTGGGCATGCTGTCTCAAAGGCAGCTGGAGGAGACTGGAATGAGCTGGATGGAGTGGAGTACGGAGTTTGGGAAACTTCAGACCTAGAGCCTGAAGGTGCCTTCTCCAGGTGGGAAGGTCCCCACTAGCTGGGCCCGCAGATATCCGCTGGCCCTCATCCAACTGCCTGGGCCGGAGAGAGTGTGAGCCTGCATTTGGGGTGCCAGAGGGAAGCTATTGCCTTGGTGGCAACTCCACCTGACTCATGTCACAGCCCAAGAGCCTACTCAGGGTGCACATGGCTCAGGTGACAGCTCCTCTCCGTGGCTTCGTGTGTGTGCGTGTGTGTGTGCACGTGCATGTGTGTGTGCATGCATGTCTGTGCGTGTGCATGTGCCAGTAGTTGGGTATATGTGGGGAGAAGTTATTTCTAAAACATCTGTCTCTGTCCAGCTTTGGGTTATGATTTAGCTTAACTAAGTACAGTTAGAGGAGGAAAACATTTAAAACCTACTTAGCGATTCTCTCTCTGGAGAAGGGCCACACTCATGTGATTTTTTCCCTTGGTTTTGATGAGTTTAAAGTGAGGTAATCCAAAGAAAAGCCATAAAGCCTGCAGAGTTCGATGCTGGTACCCAGGGAAACTGACTTGGGAGCAGCAAGTGAGGGTCGCGCTACCCACTCAGAGAAGGATTTAACAGAGTCCTTCTGAGTCCAGAGAAGGATCGAGGAGCCAGGGTCCAGATATCAGCCCTGGAGTGCATTTGAGATTGCCTTTTGAAAAGGGAACTTCAAACATCTTTGTTTCTGGGACTGGCTAGGTAGGAGGGAGACCTTGGGAACCTGGACACCCCCCTACCTGGCTGCCAGGCAGGGTCAGAAGATGCAGGGGGGTGCTTGTTCTCATCAGACTCTGCCACCAGCTCCCCTGAGTGACCTTGTTCATAAAGTCATGCCACCTGCATTATCTCACGAGAGGCTCACAGTGACCCCGGGAGACCAGCATATACCAACCTTCCCATTTTATAGGTGATGCACCTGAGGCTGAATGAGGTCAGGTGATTGAGCCAAGCTCCCCAAGAAACCAGTAAACAGAGGAGCTAGGATAGGAGCCCTTGGCTTCTGTGCTCCCTGCGTTCCTGCAGAGAGCCAGGCCTGCAGGGCACAGATGGCCCCAGGGCACAGGGCCGCAGGGTACAGATGGCTGAGGTCTTTTCCAGCTCTAAAATGCAGAATCTAGAAGCAGATCCCTGGCCCTGAACCTGTCCTTCTAAGTGCCTTGGGTGAAATTGTCTGGAAGTAAATCATGACAGCCAAGAGGTTACTGGAGAGGGTGTCCCCTCCCTGTTAGAGCAAAACCTCCCTCTTTGAGTTGCAAATTGAGGTCCAGGCTCCTTGGGTTTCATCCACGGGTCACTGTGGCTTCCACATCTCGCCCATGTGCTTCAAGCTCTCAGAGCCCCGCCTCAGTCCCAGGATCCCCATCTGCTGGAGTACGCTGTCTGGCAGTGTGAGGCGGGATTCTCTTCTCTGCCTGATCTGGGGCCCAGAAACGGGTCACCAAAAGAGCCCAGACAAAGCAACCCTGCAGCTGAGCCAGTGCCCTGTGTGGGAAAACTGTGCCCGGGCCTCTTCCCGCTCTGATATCCATTCCTTCTTTTGCCTCTTTGGTCTGGGATGGCTTATCTTTAAAATGGGAGTGACGGAATGCAAATGCCATCAGCCTGCACCCATCACAGTGCTCCTGGGAGGAGCACTTGCTGTCAGTTTCATCTTCTAGAGCACAGACTTGGTCCAAAGACATAAGATCTGCGATCTGAGGGTCCCAATGTCTGTTCCCTCCCCCAAGAAAGAAAAACAGCCCCCAAGAAAACCTGGGCAGACAGAACATGCGTAGTTTTCATTTCCAAGTAACAAACATGAGTAGAGTTGTCTGAGCTTTTCCAAGCCCTGTGCACTCACATCTGGCCCCGATTGGCCCCGGCCCCTCTCCCCAGCAGCTCCCCGGGGCTCCTGCTGGACCAGCTGAGGGGTGGGAAGGAGGAAGGAGACGGGCCGCCCTTCAGACACATTCTGGCTAACAAGCTGTGCATTCCAGCCCCGTCCCAGGAGCTAACCAGAAGAGGAGGAAGGTGGAAATGACAGTGGGGCCTCACACCTCCACTCCCCAGGGGCAGCGCCCTGTCTGGCTCTGTGTGGCCTCTGGGCAGTAGAGGATATTGCCTTTGGCAGAGGGAGGGTTATTGCAGGCAAAAGAGACTTTAGCCTCCTGCTTCACAGCCCCCCAAGGAGCGAAGCCAGAGGGAGGGGTGCTGCACACAGTGCTCCTGAAATGAGGGAGGGTGCCTTGCAGCTTAGCAGTGCTGGAGCTGCCCAGGGCCCCACCTAGAGGCCCTCCCTGGGTGGAGACATTGGGTGGAGGGCCGGAATTGGGAGCCCAATGAACTGGACACCACTGCAGCACAGGGAAGCCAGAGTGGGTGGAGTCTGGGGCTGGGAGGAGAGATCCTGGCAGAGCTGCAGGCCACCCCCTGTTCCATCCCTCCCATAGGCTGGAGGAGAGGCCTGCAGATACTGGGAGCCCCATAGCTGTGTGTGTGCGCATGCGTGTGTGTGCCCATTGTGGGGGATGTAGAGAAGGGCTAAGAGCAGAGGCCTCCAGCCCTCCTGGGTCATTGGAAGGACATGTATACAGTGGCTGGTCAGTTCTAGTCTCTTCTCAGCCCAAATGTCAGAGGTCTCTGGAGGCCAAGCTCAAGTCATGAAAATAAAGGGTTCAGCCGGGTGCAGTGGCTCACATCTGTAATCTCAGCACTTTGGGAGGCTGAGGCCAGTGAATTGCTTGAGTCCAGGAGTTCCAGACCAGCTTGGCCAACATGGTGAAACCCCATCTCTGCAAAAAATTAGCTGGACATGGTGGCATGTGTCTGTAATCCCAGCTACTCAGGAGGCTGAGTTGGGAGGAGCACTTGAGCCTGGGAAGTGGAGGTTGCAGTGAGCCAAGATTGCACCACTGCCATCCAGCCTGGGCAACAGAGTGAGACCCTGTCTCAAAAGAAGAAAGAAAGAAAGAAAGAAAGAAAGAAAGAAAGAAAGAAAGAAAGAAAGAAAGAAAGAAAGAAAGAAAGAAAGAAAGAAAGGAGAAAAAAAAAGAAGAAAGAAAATATGGAATTCGTGTTTTGCTCGGCTACACAGCGACCCAGCCGGCCTTCTTCCCTGATTATGTCTATTTGTGAAAGTTGCCACACCTCCTTGCCCACCCTCCCTCTGAAGAGAAACTGATTGACTGATCTCTCAATCAACAGGCATTGTCCCCCCACTGCCACCTGCCAGCCCTGCATCCTCTCCTCCCAGTCTCCTCTGGGTCGAAGGGTTGAGTTTGCTCCATACTGGGCCTGGGACCCATCCTCATGGAGCTTTTCTCTTCCAAAGGGTTTATTATTTAAACAAAAAAAAAAAAAAGCTGTTTTTTTGCTTAAATGTCCAGATAGTTAAAGAGCATCAGAGGCAAAGGTCAAGATAAACTCATGCCTGGAACCTTGATGAAAGTAGAGAATAATTTGTGAAGTCACTGAGCATTTATGTGACAAAAACAATATCAAGTAATTGATGTAAATACTTTGTAATTTGGCTTGAAAAACAGATTCTTCTCATTACACAAGGAATGCAAATGCGTCACAGAAAACCCAGAAAATCTGAAAGCAAAAAGAAATATTAAATCCCCACAATCCCTTCCAGCCAGAGTCCTGTAATACATTTCTCACGCGGAGCCATCATAGCGTCTTACATCCACACACACCTTATGTGCGCATCTCTTACAAAATGGGATTGGGTTGTACACATTGTTGTGTCAACAGGCTGTTTCCTTTCAAAGAGCATAGGATTCTCCTAAGTCAATGTATATGCCCCGGAACGTCATGGTGTAGACCCAGAGACCCAGTGAGTCAGCCTCTGGGGCCATGCAGACAGAAGCCCTCCCCTGGCCTAAAGCTGCCCAGATGCTTAGTGCCTGCGGGTCCCCACAGAGGCTCCCTGCTCCTTGGGCCCCACCACAGTAGATGAATCCCTGCTGTGATCCTACTGAGCCAAGCTCCTTCCAACATGCCAGCCCCATTGGATTTGGGAGCAGTCCTGGTCTGCTCAGCTTTGTTTGCAAGTGGTCTCTGTACCCGCTCTGAATGCCTCTTCGTGTCTTCCTTTCCTTCCTTCATTTCCAACACAAAACAGAAGCTCATGTCTGTCTGGCATGCCCTGGGTTTTGAGGGCTCAGAGCCTGTTCGCAGGTCACCTTTTGAGTCGGCAGTGTTCCCTCCTCCTGGCCCCACCCAGTGTGACCCACAGTGGCCCCAGCTCAGGATTCCAGCCTCCCTGAGAGTTGTTGAAAGGAACGGACACATCCCACCATCAGAAAGGCCCAAGGGCCTTGATCTTCTGAAATCCTGAGAAAACTGGGGGTGGGGGCATCATGGCCCCAAGGACCTGGAGGATGGCACCTGGGTCCTGGTGATGAGCAGAGGGTCCCGTGTTCAGGCTTAGGGTCAGGGGTGGGTGCTTGTTCTATCCATTTGCTTCTGTTTCCACTTACAGTTGATTCTGTCTCTCTCCCTGCCTTCATCTTCCCTCTCCTCCCCTCTTGCCTTCTCTGCAGCTGTTGCAGGGCGTGATGGAGAACAAAGCCATGTACCTGCACACTGTCAGCGACTGTGACGCCAGCTCCATCTGTGAGGATTCCTTTGATGGCAGGAGCCTGTCCAAGCTGAACTTGTGTGAGGATGGTGAGTGCAGCTGGCTCAGACTTGGGGCACAAGATCTGACCTGGGGGTGGGGAGGGAGCCCTGCTCCCACCCAACCTTGGCATTGCCTTTGAGTGCTTGTGACCTCCTCATGTAATAGCGCATATATTGAACTTTATGCTTTAAAAGGTCTTTTCCATGGGTTTTCTCATTCATTCACTTCAACAAACCTGTCAGTTAGATGAGTACTCATTTTACAGATGGACAGATTGCACAGCCCATCAGTCATAGGGTGGTCCAGCACGGAGCCTCCTGACTCCAAGGGCCATGCTTCTACTCCTGAGAGAGTGAGACTGGGGTCAGGCAAGGGCCTCTAAGCCAGTCAGTGCAGACCCTCTCAGGTGAGGAGAGGGGCCTCCCACCCACTTCCTGAAGGACTCGTGAGGGGCAAACAGCTCTCCAAAGTGCTCATTCTGCCAGTGGGTGCAAGGCCCTGGTCTTGCCACAGAAAGGGGTCCCCATGCCAGTGACTCAGAAGGCCCTGGATCTCAGGGGCTGCTTATTTGCTAAAACCCTGGAGATCCAACTGATGCAGCTTCCTTTGGAGAAGCCCAGAGCGCTTTTCCATCAGTCTGGCTCCTGTGCACCCAGTAGATGACTGATAAATTCTTGCTGCATGCAGCACATGTCAGAGAGGAGAACACTGCCTCCACATCAAAGAGAAATAAAATGAAGCTTACTGAAGAGCCTTAAAAAGACTTCCGGCCAAGGAGGCCTTTTCCCTCTCCTGTTTCGCTCCACTCTGCCAACTGCCTCTTGAAATTACTCAAGAGTAATGACTCCACTCCTCTCTTCCTCCAACCCTGTATTCCTCCCACCAGGCGCTGAGTGTAGGGAAAGAACTACGGTGGCTCAGAGAGGCAGGGAGCGGGGAGGGTCTCCGCAGGCAGAGAAGACAAGGAGATCTGGGCTTCTGACCAATGCACTTGTTCACCGCACCCTAGGATTGTCCACCATGGTGGCTCTTCTTTCAGATTCCAATCAACAAACATACTCTGAGGATCCATGATGTGTCAGGCCAGGGTGAGCAGCCAGGAATGCTCCAAAGAGAAATTAAAACAGTCTCTGTCCTCAAAGGGCTTATGATCCCAGAAGGGGCTGGCATGGGAACAACTGCCTAAAATATAAAGTAGGCTAAAATGTGTGTGAATGATTAAGTCAGACGGGCAGCGGGCTTTCTGGAAAAGGGCTGGAAGACTGAATAAGATTGTCTAAGAGGTGGGAAAGGTATTCCTAGTTGTGTGACACCAAGTTGAGTCAGGGTTTCTGTAAGGCTCATGCCACTTGGGCAGAGAAGGCCTGGCGTGCTGGCCCCATGCAGAGCTCCCATCAGTCCATCAGCAAAGGGGAAGGTGGCATCCGTACCCACTATCACATCAGCAAAGGGGCTTGATTTGGCAAGAAAGACTGGGTACAGCACAATGGGGTGACTGGAGAGGACCATCAGGGCCAGTCTGGGGGGCCTCAGGGGTGGGAGGGGTCAGATGTCCCTGGGACCACCATACCCTCTTCCCAGTACCTCATCTTACTCTTACCAGATTTTTTTTTTTTTTTTTTTTTTTAAGAAAAGTTCATTTGGACCAGAAGGACTGAAAATTAACAGCAACCCTAGCCACTACACCTTCTGGGCCCCTCTGGTGTGGGGAGCTCTGTCTGAGGGCACTTTGAGAGCCATGCTAGCCATGTCCTGTCCCAGGGTTCCCTGATGCTAGGGCCCAGGTACAGGGCAGGCAGCAGAGGTTGAGAGGTATGGCGTCCAGGCTGACTTGCGCCTCCTGGGCACGTGACCCTCCGTGGGCCTCAGTGTACTCGTCTGCCAAATGAGGATGCAGGGGGATATCTCTGAGGTCCTATCTGGTTCTAAAATTCTTTGTGTAAAATCGGACCTGGCCATTGCATTAAGGATGTGGCCCTTTTCAACCCCAAGTCAGAATATGACGCTATGCTGGGCAAAGCATGGCTGTGGCTCCCACTACAGCAGGAATGAAAACTTGGGTGCTGACAATTGTGCCCAGGAGGTCCCGTGCCTCTCCCCTCTTCACTGCCCCAACTTTGGCAGGGAACCTCTGGTTCACTCACCTGGGGCTTCTCCCCTTAAAAGGGTGCTCCCCTGGCATCCCCCAGCGTGCATTACTGCCCCGTCCCACTTGTTCCATGCTCTCCTCCCCCAGGACTTTGCTCAGCTCTCACCTTCTCGAAGGCCTGAGTTTCCATTCCCTTTTCCCTGACTCTTTTTTCCTTTCTTCCATGCTCTGACTTCCTCCTGACTCAGTAGTCTCCTTATTTACATGTATCATTCATTATCTGTTCCCCATGGCAAGAACATAGGCTGGACCACAGCAAGCATCTCTATTTTGTTTATTGATGTCTCCCAAATCCAGTATGCAGTAGGTGCTCACTAGGGATTTTTTGAATGAATGGAAGAATTGATGAATGGATGAATGAATGGATGGATGAATGAAGGGATGGATGGATGGATGGATAAATGGATGGATGGATGAATAGATGGGTGAATGGATGGATGGATGGATGAATGAAGGGATGGATGAATTGATGAATGAATGGATAGATGAATGAATGGATAGATGAATGAATGAATAAATGGATGAATGAATGGATGGATGGATGAATAAATGGATGAATGGATGGATAGATGGATGAATGAAGGGATGGATGAATTGATGGATGAATGGATGGATGAATGAATGGATGGATGAATGAATGAATAAGTGGATGAATGAATGGATGAATGGATGAAGGGAGGGATACCTGAATGGATGGATGGATGGATGGGTGAATGCATGGATGAATGAATGAATGAATGAAGGGATGGATGGATGGATGGATGAGTGAATGAAGGGATGGATGGATAGATG
>NC_045440.1:26165994-26239831 GCF_002776525.5 Piliocolobus tephrosceles | reverse complement strand
ATAGATGAATGAATGAATAAATGGATGAATGAATGAATGGATGGATGAAGGGATGAATGGATGGATGCATGGATGGATGGATGAATGGATGGATTAATGGATGGATAGATGAATGAATAATCGATGAATGAATGAATGGATGGATGGATGAACAGAGGGGTTCTTGAAGTCTAAATGTGGCAAAGCATTCACCATCTACACCTGATTGCCGAGTTCTCTGGGTCCATCTTCATTCCTGGCTGCCGGATTGGGGGCTGGAACATGAGGAACCCGGGCAAGGTAGAGTGTTGAGATGAAGCCAGGGATTTCAAAGCTTGTGATCTTCTAATTTGATTTTTTCCCCTCTTCCTTTCATTTTGGAGAGGAAAACGACAAGCTTGACTTGGGGAAATTCAAGTCATATTTGATCTGTTTCTAAAGGGTTTTGCTGCGTCTTTGATCCTCCTCTCTGCAGAGTGAAATGGGAGAGGAAGAGGAAGGGTTGGGGCCAGGCAGGAAGGAGGGGCAAGGTGGGAAGAGATGAGAAAGGAAGGGAGAGCCAGCACCCCTGAACCCAGTCAGGACTACCCTTGAGCCCTTATTGAGTAAGTGAAGACAGTGAAGTGTGAGGCCCAGGACAAGCTCCAAGACCCTTACAGAACTTCCTCCTTCAATGGAGGGTGAGAGGTGGGAGGAGGGGAGGAGAGACGGCACTTCTTGTTGGAGGCTGGCCATGGGGATAGTGCGATCAGCGGAGGAAAAATTGCAAAAGTACAGCCCGATATGAAGGTAGGATGCAGCCTTCCCTGGCAGTGGGACCTAATGGTCCCCAGGTCCAGTCTCCCGCAGGCTCCCCGGTGTTCCTGCTGGGATGTGATGAGCTGCCCTGCTCTCATGGCCCATGTGCTGTGGAGCGCAGGTCTCATCTTCACTGAGACCCATGAGGTCAGGACTGTGTTTTGCTCCTCTTGGAATTCTTTTGGGACCTTGTAGGTGGCAGGTGTCCAGGAAGTCTTTGTGATTGTTGGTAAATGACATGGTAAGTCCACTCAGGTCGTCAGTGGTGGAGCTGGAACCGGACTCTGAGTCTCCTTACCTGGGATGCAGGCTCCTTCCCAGGATGGGGATTTCACGGGGTAGGGCTGATGGTGCCAAGGAGTGACTCCCTCACCTCTGGATTCGGAACCAATAGGGAAATAGACAAGGAGGCACGTGAGAATCCCAGTGCAGAATCTGCCTTAAGCCTGGAAAATCTCTGTTCACCATGTGGCTGCTGGCACCCCCAACAGATACTCAGCCAGCCAGCAAGCGTGAGCACCCCTGTCCAGGCGCTAGCCTTCACCTGGTTCACCCACGCACACCCTCCTGCCCGTCCATCTGAGAAACAGGGACAAGAAATGCCAGGTTACAAACAGCTCACCCATTGGACAAGGAGGCACTTCCTGGAGGCAGAGGTGCTGAGGAGTCCCTGTTTATGGGCTCGGGCAGGTGGTCAGTCCAGAGATGAAAGGAGCTCCCTGCAGCCACCCACCAGAGGCAAGGGCAGGAAAAGCAAGAGAGGAGGTGAGGGGACACCCGTGGGGAATGGGCTGGGCGGGGGCTGGATGCCCAGGGAGCTTCCTCAGCGCAGAGGAAAGGACCCTCCCCAAGCAGAGCAGCTCCTGCAGGCGCCATTCCACTTCTGTACAGGACCCGCTGTTTTCATTCTTTCCTTCTCGCCCCCCATCTCTCTTCACCCTCCCTGCCTTTATCCCTTCCCTTTCTTCACTTGCCAGGTGATATGGGAAGAGGAGGGACTGTTGGGTGCCTTGGTTCCTCTATCCCCTCCCTGAGCAGCCACCTTGCCCAGCTCCTCCAGCTCTTCCTGTGCCTGCATCCTTCAAGGCGTCCCAGGCACCCCTTGTTTTCTGATGCCTTTGGGGCCTCCCCTCTCTGCATGCCTAGGCAGGGTCACCTCTGGAATCTACCTCCTCCCTTTAGTCTTGGTCATTGCTGTCCTCCTCGGGGCCCACTGTTGATGGAAGGCCCCGTCCTCCTCACCTTGTGGATCCTGGGCAATAGCCGAGGGTCCTCCTGAGGGGCTGGAACTGCTTGGAAGGGCCAAGCCCAAATAGGACCTGGAAGGTTCCTGAGCCAAGCTGCCTCTGGCGGCCTCTGATGGATGCTCACTCGCACCACCCTCTCAACAGAGCCCCCAGACACCGGTGGTCTGGCCTCCCTCCACCCTCCCCTCTCGCCTTCCTCTTTCCCGCCTTGGTTTCCCTGATATGCAGTCGGGGCCTCTCCAGTCTGGCGCCAGGAGGTGGAGGAGGAGGCCGAGCTGGGAGTGGGTGGGGACTGGCTGGGCCTGGTTCCTCCACAGCACTTTCCGAGGGCCAGAGAGAGGTGTTAGTGTCAGAAAAATACTGCAGTCCCACTCGCCCCCGCGGCCCCAGCCCCCTTCACTCATGGCGTCATCCGTGTCCGCAAATGCGACCTGGGGGTAATGAGTTACACATGCTCCTGGCAGCTGCCGAGGCCTGCAGCCGGGCCACTCGCTGCCCCAAGGCCCAGCCTCCCAATTCCTGTGTTCCTCCCCCATAAAATGAAATTATCCTCCTCATCTACCTTCTCATTCATCAGATCTCCCTGGTTCACTTGGCTCAGCTGAGGGCTGCTGGGCTGCTGCCCAAAGATGGGAATGGATTTCCTGGGAGGGGCTGGCTGGGGCCTCTGGAAGAGTCACCGCTCTTTACAGGTTGCAGCCTCAGGCTCTGGTGCAGGAGAGGGGGCTATTAACCCAGTTCAGAGCTACAGCCCATGCAGAGCAGAGAGCACGGCTCTGTTAGACAGGTCTCCGGTCCCCGGGGGAGCCAGTGGCCAGGCGTGCTCCAGGTGTCTCTTGCCCAATGGGCTGTCCCTCTATAAGATGGGAGTGGCTTGGTGACACACATTGCAGTGTGTCAGGGCTGGGTGTGAACCCATAGTGCACACACTAGTTGTGTTGTCTTTGCACGTGTGAACTGAGACCCAGTGCAGGGGGTTCTGTTTGTCCTGCCATCCCCACGTGCCGTACACTGTTCTTTACTCTAACTCACTGGGGAGCCCCAGCAGGAGGTGGGTGAGGGGAGACAGGGAAGCTAGAGCACTTACTCCTCCAGCTTCTGCCCTGTGGAGTTATCCAGGGCTGCTCCTGTCCCTCCACCAAAGACCACAGCTCCTTGAAAGCTGCCCTGTCTACCTGGGCTTTCCCGTTCCAGGTCTGGCAACTGCTCCCATCCCTGACCCTTTGGGCCCAAGGGTGATTACAGCCCACGAATGCTGCTCTGTCCTTGTACGTGTCACATCCTGGCCACACCTTTGAGACATTCCTTTTATGAAACCCTGTGATGTGTCCTAATCTGAGGGAGCCTTCTGTTTCTGCCAGGGCCCCGACCCGCTAATCTTGAGTGTCCTTGTCTGCAAAGTGAGAAAAATATTACTAACCCCACAGGCATTGTGGGAGGATGACGTGATGTAACCCGGGTAAAGCGCCTTGCACACAGTAGCCCCTCGATCCACGTTTATTTCCCTCCTTGGTCTTTGGGAGTCCCCTGCAAAGCTTGCGGAGGTGGGGAAGAAAGAGAGGGAGAGATGAGGAGGTGGAAGGAGCTGCTGCCACCCGGGGCCTCCCAGGAAACACCCATGCCCCTTCTCAGGGACCCTGGCCTGGAGAGTGTTTTCAGGCTGACCCTGGCCTTCTGCTGAAGAAAGCAGCGTTCCGGTTACTGGTGGGATTCTCATGAGGCCTAGATACTCCAGGAAATTGAGCAAGTTCCTTTAGTCCTATTTCTCAAATATTAGAATCTATAAGAAATACTGGGCCCTAAGGGCTCCTGGTTCTATGGCGTATGTGTGTCTGTCCCTTCGTCATCCTGATTGGAGGCACTTTGCTCCCTGGGGCCCCCTGAAGTTTGCTACCAGAAAAGCCAAGGGATGTGTTTCCTTGTCTCAGGATGGAGGCTGCTGTTTCCAGGAGGCGTCAGGAAGAGGGAGGGAGGGGGCACAGAGGCACCGGGGGCGCCTTCCCACGCAGATGGGCATGGACTGGAGCCTCCCCTCCCCGTCTTCAGCCAAAGCCCCAGCCCTGGGCCATGCCATCTCCTACGTGGCATTACTCCAGGGATGGGGGCAGTAAGGAGAGGGGTGCCACCGGCCTGTCCCACTAGCCTGGTACAGTCTGGAGTGGATGGGCTTGAAGGAGACCTGCAGTGAGGACAGAGCCCTGGGTGAGCAGGTGGGCTTCTGGTGATCCCTGGAGTAGAGGGGATGATGAGTGGCCAGGGCAGATTTCCTTATGGCATCCCCTAGTTCTCCTGCCCACAGACCTTGTTCTCATAGTCCTGGCCTCTGCTTCCTTGCTTGCTCATTCATTCGCTTCTTCATCTTCATCTTGCAGCAAAATATATTCAGGGACTCTGTAGGTGCTGTGTGCAGCAAGGGGCACAAAGAGGCATGAGACGGGGCCCCATGACTTCTGTAATTTACCATTGCTCTAGCTGGTCTGTCCTCCCCTCTCTCCTCCCTCCCACTGCAGACCAGCACAAGGCTAGCTCAAGTGCAAGGTTACCTAAAGGTGACTCAGTGGGAAGGAAATTCAGGGTATGGACACGTTATTGGTGCAGATCCGCACACAGCCTCACTCGGCTCTGATGCCTGAGTCTAAAGTGCTGAAGTCTCACCTTCTCTGCTGTGGGGATGACTTTGTGTGGTGCTTAAAAAGACAGGTTCTGGGACCGGGCATGGTGGCTCACACCTGTAATCCTAGCACTTTGGGAGGCCGAGGCGGGTGGATTGCTTCAGCTCAGGAGTTTGAGACCAGCCTGGGCAACATGGTGGAACCCCCATCTCTACTAAAATACAGAAAAATTAGCCAGGTGTGGCGTGGCGGCGTGCACCTGTGATCCCAGCTACTTGGGAGGCTGAGGCAGGAGAATTTCTTTTTTTTTTTTTTGAGACGGAGTCTTGCTCTGCCGCCCAGGCTGGAGTGCAGTGGCCGGATCTCAGCTCACTGCAAGCTCCGCCTCCCGGGTTCACGCCATTCTCCTGTCTCAGCCTCCCGAGTAGCTGGGACTACAGGCGCCCGCCTCGTCGCCCGGCTAGTTTTTTGTATTTTCTATTAGAGACGGGGGTTTCACCGTATTAGCCAGGGTGGTCTCGATCTTCTGACCTCGTGATCCGCCCGTCTCGGCCTCCCAAAGTGCTGGGATTACAGGCTTGAGCCACCACGCCCGGCCGAGAATTTCTTGAACCCGGGAGGCAGAGGTTGCAGTGAGCCAAGATCACGCCATTGCACTCCAGCCTGGGCGACAGAGTGTGACTCCATCTCAAAAAAAAAAAAAAAAAGACAGGCTCTGCAGCTGAACAGGCTGGGCTCAGACCCCATCTCTGCTGAGTGCTGGCTGGGAAAACCTGAACAAGCTCTTATCCTCAGCTTCCCCTCCTCTAAGAAATGGGAAACCCATAGCCCCCGTCTCATATGCTTTTGTAAGGGCTATGTGAGTTATTCCACACTGAGTCCTTCCAAATGGGTACATAGAGCACACCCCAAAGATGTGAGGTCCTAGCGTGAGTACCCTTGTGTCCGCTCAGTGTGTCTGCTTCTGCTCCTGGGCCTGCCCATGGGGCTCTGAGCAGTACTTCTGTTTTCTCTGTCAAATAGGAAACCTAGAGTGAAGAGGAGGAGCGAGTGGGAAGTCATGTCTGGGAGAGGGAGAGAGAGATGATGGGATGCGGGAAAGGTAGGAGCCCAGAGACAGCCAGCGCCCCTGGGTCTTTAGGCTCTGAGTTTAAATCAGCCCCATTGGCTTAGGGGCATGGCTTTTTGTTTGTTTGTTTGTTTTTTCCATCTGTGCTCAGCTGTGTGGGTGGAGTTAGACCTGACCAGGGTTGGAGTTTCCCTGTGCAAGTGTGAGGAAGCAAGACAAGAGCGAGGAGTGGAAGTGTGTGACCTGATAACGTGGATCCTGGAGTGGAGTAGGATAAGAGGGCCAGCAAGGATAGGAGGGTGTGAGAGGGTGGAAAGGCAGTGGGATACATGGTCTGTGGGAGGCTGGGGCACCCCAGAGTCAGAGACCTGAGGGACTGCACTAAGAAGATGAGGGCGGGCACCATAGCTAAGTCGGTAATCCCAGTGCTTTGGGAGGCCGATATGGGAGGATTGTTTGAGGCCAGGAGTTCAAGACCAGCCTGAGCAACACAGAGAGTTCCCCCCCAACCTACAAAAAATTAAAAAAATTAGCCAGATTTTTAAATCTGGCTAGTAGCCTATAGCCCTAGCTACTTGGGAGGCTGAGGCCAGAGGATCTCTTGAGCCCAGGCGGTTGAGGCTGCAGTGAGCTGTGATCACACCACTGCACTCCAGCCTGGGTAACAGAGTGAGAGCCTGTCTCAAAATAAATAAATAAATAAATACATAAGATGAGCCATGGCGTTTATAAAGTGGGACATTTGAATGTGGGATTTAGATTTCAGTGATTGGTGAAAAGCCTTTCTAGAGCAGCAGAATCCACTAGAAACGAAAGGTGAGCCACACATGCAATTTTAAAGTTCTTAGCAGCCAGCTTAAAAGGTGAAAAGACACAAGAATCTGGCCAGGTGTGGTGGCTCACACCTGTAATCCCAGCACTTTGGGAAGCTGAGGTGGGCGGATCACCTGAGGTCAGGAGTTCGAGATCAACCTGGCCAACATAGTGAAACCTTGTCTCTCCTAAAAAAAAAAAAAAGAAAACACAAGAAATTAACTGAAATACAGTAGTGCACTTTAGTGAATCCAGTGTATCCAATATATTATCATTTTGACGTGTAATTGCTATAAAGTTTATTGAGGTATTTATGTATTTTTTTCTCTCATGCTGAGTCTTCAAAATCCAGGGTGTCTTTTACAGTCAGAGTCCATCCCTGCTTGGGCCAGCCATGTTTCCAGTGCTCGAAGCGAATGGCCCAGGCTGGGGAGGCTGAAATTAGGTAAGGAGGCGACAAGGAGTGATACCTGGGCATCAGGAGAGCCAGGGCAGCGACAGGGTCCCCAGGAGGGGAGGAGCAGGTGGCTCTTAACAGTGAGGTGCGGTGTCAAGTCTTATGACAGTGAACAAAAGTGCTGGGGGTTTTTAGGGAGGAAGGAGAGGGAAAGTTCTAGAAGGAAGCAAAGCGAAACATCTACCGCCCTGGCATATGACTGGTGTATGAGGAGAATGGGAAAAGAAAAGTACTCATGGGAAAGGTCAGGCAGGCAGGAAGCAGGTCTCATTTAGAACAAGAAAGTAGAAGAAACGCCTACAGCAGAGGCTGAGGGAAGGAAAGGTTTCACGGCTGACTGGCTGGGTGTCCAGGGGCCGATGCAGGAAGGTTTCAGGAGTCAGGGAGGGAGATGGCATGAAAGGAGGATAAACACAGCTGTTTGGAGTTAACAGTAGGTGATGGGGGGCCTTGGGAGTCCTGGTTTTCTGTGGGTGCAATGGACTGAATGTTTGTGTCCCCTCCAAATTCCTATGTTGAAATCCTAACCCCCAAAGTGATGGGATTAGGAGGTGGGGCCTCTGGGAGGTGATTAGATCATGGGGGTGGAGCCCACGTGGGTGGGATAAGTGCCCTTATAAAAGGGACCCCAGCGGCTCCCTCACTCTCTTGCCGCCGTGGGAGGATACCGTGAGGGGTGGGGCGGCTGTGTAGACACCAGATCTGCCGGTGCCTTGATCATGGACTTCCAGCCTCTAGAACTGTGAGCAGTACATTTGTGTTTATGAGCTGCCCTGGCTGTGGTACTTTGCTGTGGCAGCCCGGACTAAGGCAGGGGGGCTTGCTAAGCCAGGACTGAGGGCTCAAGTGATCCTGCTGGGTGGCCTCAGGGCAGAAACTGCTGGTGAGGCTGTGAGGTTTTGTGGGGAGGAGTTTTTTGAGGAGCACCCAAAGTCCTAGGGCGCCTCATCCCCATCCTCTTTGCCCAGATCTGCTGAGCTCCCTCCTCTGGCATGGCCTGTTGTGCTTTTCGTGCATAGGTAGCAGAGCTGGAGGCTTCAGGGACACGGATGACTCCGTCCCCTACAAGTGGCAGGGGAGGCTCTCAGCATTTCTGTCTCCCAAGCCAGACACCCTTCCAACTGAATGGCGGTAGGAACTGGGAGAGTGAGACAGGTGTATTCAACTCATTTGTTTCTGCCCAGAGAAGCAACCAGTTCATCAAACCAAAGTGGACCAGGAGGTGGGCGGAAGGTTGCATTAGCATCCCAGAAAGAGGAGTGATTTAAAAATGCAACTGGCTGAGACCTGGCTTCCAACTTGCAGACATCTTTAAGTGACTTATTGTCATTGACAGAAGGGCCGAGGAAGGGAACTGGGAATCTTCTGAACAAGGAGCTGGGGCCACTCTATAAGGGGAGGGTCTTTTGGCCTGAAATTAGGCAGAACCCTGAGCCTGCTGCTTGCTTGAGTCTCGGTACATTGATGCCGCATTCCTTCTAATCTGTGTGCTGTGCATTTGGGGCGTGAATAGTGGCATCTTCCACCAGCCCCAGAAACCCCTTGTTCTTCCTGGGAGGCTCTCAGGTTCTCTCCCACGTGGCTGCAGTGGTGTACCAGCTCACCTTGGCCACCCTGGCCTCCCCTCTCCCAGCTTCCTCTCTCTACCCCTCAGCCCCCGCTATAGAAGAAGACACACACCAGCATCCTTTCCCGAAAACAAGCACACACACCCTTGATTGTTCTCCAGAATTTTTATGCAGAGTAACTTGGGACATGGATGGGGTGGAGGAAAAATAACAAACATTATGTGAAAGTGACAAGATGGACAGATCTCTGAAAGTACTAAGAGAAACTGTCCTAGACCATTGTGAAATCTGCATGGAATTAGCCCTGGCTGTCTCTCCTTCCCCTGCTCTCCCGTACTTAGAAGGCTTGGGAGCATCTGGCTCTGCGGAAGACCAGGCTCCTACCCCGGGTGCCCTTGCTGGGCCGTCTGCCCTGAGGACTCAGGCCTGGGATACAGCAGGGCAGAGGTCACTGGTGTTCACTCTAACCCAGTTGGTTGTTCTGGAGAGGAAAAAAACAAGCCAACATGGTTTTTTCTGTTCTCTTACTCAACACAGAATGCTTCACTTCAGGTTACCAAAATGGATGAGGATTTCTCTCCATCAACAGCCAATTCTGAAGTGGGTTCTCCTACGGACGCCAGCTGGGTGTCCTCTGGTTCAATTCAATCCTGATACGATGCACCTGGTGGTAGCCTGAGATCCACAGGTTGAAGGCCCAGTCCCACAAGACTGCTCCCACCCTGCACCCACTTTCTTTGATTGAGTGGCTATAAATCAGCATTCCCAGGACCCCCACCTTGGGTTTGATTAATTTGCTAGAGTGGTTCCTGGAACTCGGGGAAACACTTTACTCACATTTACAGGTTTATTGAAAAGGATATTACAAAGGATGTGTAGATGAACAGCAGAGGGAAGAGGTGCACAGGGTGGGTCTGGGAGTAGGGGTGCAGACCTTCCATGCCTTCCCCAGCTGTTCTGCCCTCCAGGAACCTCTGCATGTCCAGCTCTCCAAACCCAGCCCTTTTGGGTTTTTACGGAAGCTTCATTATGTAGGCATGATTGATTAAATCATTGGCTATTGATAATCAACTCAACCTTCAGCCTCTCTTTTCCTGGAGGTTGGGGAGTAAGGCTGAAGGTCCCAAATCTCTAATCCTGCCTTGGTTGTTCCAGGGGCCAGTCCCCATCCTGAGGCGATCTAGGGGGTCTCCAGACCCACTCATCTCATGAATATACAAAAATCACTCTTATGACTCTGGAAATCCCAAGAGCTTTAGGAAGTTTTTTTTGTTTGTTTGTTTTTGTTTTGTTTTTTGCCAGGATTCAGGGTGATGACCAGGATGATACAGACTTCACAACATCATGGTTGTTGAGGACCCTCCCAGGCTCCAGGGAGACTTGTCTCCCTGGGTCCGCTGTGATTCCAGGCAGGACTCGGGGGGTGGCTCTCGGTGGCAGTGCCCCTGCTTCATGCTTTCCTTCCCTGTCTTATGGAGTCCCCATGAAAGCCAGAAAGTGGTGGCAGCTTCAGAGACAGAGGTTATTTGTGGCTGCCTGTTACAGTGAGCAATGTGAGTGATGAGTAACCATCGTGAAGTCAGACTTGGGTGGGTTTCACGAAGCTCCTTGGATGAGCTGAGCTCTGAGGTTCCTCCCAGCAATAAAACCCTGTCTCCACCTGCTGTTTATGAGCTGTGGGACCAAAGACAAGAAGAAAGTAACTGTTTGCTGCTGTTAAAACTCAAGTAGGTAACAATGGAATCATTGCCTTCTGTTTTTTTTTTTTTTTTTTTTTTAATGTTTAGAGCCAGTTTCTTTGGAAATAAACACTCATTTTGATCAGATCCAATTTGTGAGTTTCTTTTAAAATGGGAGAGGAGAAATAAATTTGGATAACTCCAAAATGCTCTAAAATTATGACTAAGAAACTGAAATATTACTTTTTCAAGGAAAGGACATTTTGATGAAGGGAACTGCCAGAATATTCGCTCATGGTCTCACAGTTAATGCATGACAGAGGCAGGCTTTGCATTGACCTCCACAGAGCCCCAAACCCGTGCTGTTCCCCCAAAGTGCTGTGAGAGATGCTACCTGCTTAATACAGGGAAAGGGGGCTCTAGAGGTTCAAGGTTCTCCCCACAATGTAGCCTGACACTGGGGACCCTCTCCCGACTCATCCTCAGCTCAGCGTACCAGGGTTGCATTGTTTTTATATAAACTTATGTTCTTTAATCTCCGCTGCCAAACATCTCCCTACCCCCAGGATGCAGTATTTTAGCAAAAACTCTTTGGGGTATTCTTGCTCCCAGTTTTAGGAGGAACTCTTCACCATGTTTACCTCTAGGAATAATACAATTATTTGATATAACCCCATTTTCAACATGTCCTATTGAAAAGAAATCAAGGAATTTTTTTCTCCCCAAAAGTCAAGCTCTTAGTAAGACTTTTCATTTGCTTTCCAAGAATGTGTCTTCACCTTTCCTTTTGATATGACAAATGCCTTGCTGCAGAGCTGCGGCCTCCATGCCACGGATCTGTGATTTCACCACTAAATCAGAGTGAGCATCTGGGGCAGGCTCAGGCCTTGATATGACTAAGAAGCTCCACGTGTGATTTTGACTCTCAGCCAGGAGTAAAGTATCGATTCCGTTCCAGTGATTACCTTTTACAGTTTACCTACACGGACACAAAGAAGCAATCAGAGGCCCTGGGTATGCAAAGAAAGCCCAACTTTTAATTAATTTATTTGAGACAGAGTCTCACTGTCTCACCCAGGCTGGAGTGCAGTGGCACCATCTCGGCTCACTGCAACCTCCGCCTCCCGGGTTCAGGTGATTTTCCTGCCTCAGCCTCCCAGGTAGCTGGGATAACAGGCCTACACCACCAAGCCTGGCTAATTTTTGTATTTTTAGTAGAGATGGGGTTTCGTCATGTTGGCCAGGCTGGTCTCGAATTCCTGACCTCAAGTGATCTGCCCACCTCAGCCTCCCAAAGTGCTGGTATTACAGGCATGAGCCACTGCACCTGGCCCCAGCTTTTATTTTTTCAGACCAAAAGTTTGCTCCAAAAATGTGTTTTTCTAGCCAATTAGAATTTGTCAATTATTTGCATATGGCAAATGTAAGAGACAGTCTTTGCCACAAAAATAACTCTTGTTTACATGTGTTTGCTTTGCTGTTCGCTGGCTGATGGGGAGACACACCTTGCCTCAAAGAATCTTAGAGACTAGTGGGATCACCAGAGAGGGAAAGAGGTAATGGATGATAATGAGGATGGTGTGAAAGATGCGTGCAAGGTTCTGACATGGTTCTTTCAGTGGTACTTAATTCTTAACATACTACCTTCTAGAACTTTTTTCTCTTTTTAGAGTCAGGGTCTTGCTCTGCCACCCAGGCTGGAGTGCAGTGGTGACATCATAGCTCACTACAGCTGGGCTCAAGTGATATATCTCCTGGGCTCAAGTGATCCTCCCACCTCAGTCTCTTGAGTAGCTGGGATACATGTACAAACCACCATCCCTGGCTAATTAAAAGGAAATTTGTAGAGATAGAGTCTCATTATGCTGCCCAGGCTGGTTTTAAATTCCTGAGCTCAAGCAATCCTCCCACCTCAGCCTCCTGAAGTGCTGGGATTAAGTCATGAGCCACTGTGCCTGACCTTGACCATATTAAAACTTGAACATCTAAAATTTGGTTTTGCTTCTCTATAAATGAAATTTCCTTGGTGTGTGTTAACTTTCTTCTTGCAACATGTCACTGAACTGTGACTTAGTTACTTTCATTAAAGTCAGTGTTTCTTAGGATGTGGCTACATACAGCATAGTGGTATTCAAGATGCCTTTGATACACAGGTATGAATCTGTTATTTTAATAGGTGTCTGTCTTTTTTTTTTTTTTTTTTTTTTTTTGAGACAATCTCACTCGGTCACTCAGGCTGGAGTGTAGTGGCAGGATCTTGGCTCACTGCAGCCTCTGCCTCCCAGGTTCCAATGATTCTCTTGCTTTGGCCTCCTAGGTAGCTGGGGTTACAGGTACCTGCCACCATGCCTGGCTAATTTTTGTATTTTTAGTAGAGACAGGGTTTCACCGTGTTGGATAGGCTGGTTTCGAACTCCTGGCCTCAGGTCACCCACCTGCCTTGGCCTCCCAAAGTGCTAGAATTACAGGAATGAGCCACCGGGGCCAGCCAGGCATCTATTTTAATTTGTAATAGGAAGCCACTAATTTTCCACTTATGGTGATGAAGTTTCCTTCCAAAGAAATTTAAGTTTAAATGTATTTAAGTCGAGTGATGTTAAGAAAGTAATAGCCCAGGGACACTCAGCTATGGCAAGATTGTGCAGGCTGTATGCAGCGAAGGACTTCTACAGAGAGGAAACCATCTATCTCCTGCTCCCAGCAATCATCAAGCAGCCATGTGCTCCACACTGAGATGAACAACGTCTCCCAGCCTGGCATTCTGGATTCTTCTGGCAAGTCACTGTTTGTATCTATTTATTTGCTCAGAGCTACTGGCCTTGCCCTCTCCAGACCTCTTGGCTTCCTGACGTCCAGATGCCACCCTCACTTCTGGAGGCCACTGCAAAATGGAAAAATCTTTCCCAGGATTCTGTTTGAGCTTGGGATAGTTTTTCTTCTTCCTGTTGTCGTGGTGGTTGTCGACCATTTTCTCCAGTGCTCTGGTCTTGTGTGTGCCTGTGTCTGCAGACAACCTGTTAATCATGAATAGCTTTGTCTGGTACTTCCTGTAGATGGTTCACACAGAGAGGAAGACTGCTCCTTAAAGTCACTGCTTTCAAATTTGTATGTGTTGTACATTGCACTATGAAGTGAAGAGAAAACAGAATTCAGCCCATCTAGAAAGGGCTGTCTTTCACGCACTGGTGAATTGCGGCCTCCTCCATGCAGACTCTGTGACTACCTCCGGCACCAAATGCATCGCCACCTGTGCAGGCAGCACTTTGCTTGTGTCACCGCTCCCTTCTGCGCCGACCTCATTCTTCCCTGTGTTGCAGTTACCCTTTATGCGTCGTCTTCCCCTCCCGTGGCTGCGTCTGAAAGGCAGTGGCCGCATCTTAATCTCTCAACAAATATCTTGAGCATCTGCTATGTGCCAGGCACTGGCCTGGGAGCTACTCAGTTGGAAATGACTGACGCTGACAAAGTCTCTCCCTCCCGCAGCGTGTCATCTTTGTATTTCCCAGCACCTATCAGACGTGTGTTAGTTACCTATTGCCGCATAACAAATTACCCCAATACTGAGCAGCATAAAACAAATGTATTCCTTATGCAGTTTCTGAGGAAGTCATGGGTTTTTTTTTTTTTAAAGCCAAAAAACTTTGTAAATTTTTTCAGATTAAAAATGTTGTACCCACATATGTCTATATAATCTGGGAGGAATCCAGGAGCAATTTCGCAGAGTAGCCCTGGCTCAGGCTTTCTCAAGAGGTTGTGATGCAGGAGAAGCAAGCCCCAAAATTGGAGGGTTCTTGGCTTTGCCCAGGAAAGAATTCCAGGGTGAGCCGGTGGTGTTAGTAACTTTTACTGAAGGGGCAGTGCATGGCAGTAGCAGAGGTGCTGCTCCCTGCAGAGCAGGGCTACCCCATAGGCAGTGCGGCCAGAACAGCAGCTCTGAGGCAGTTCTGCAGTCCTATTTATGCCCATTTTTAATTATAGGCAAATTTTGGGCAGTTTATGCAGAAACTTCTAGAAAAATGATGGCAACTTCTGGGTTGTCATATTGCTGTAGAAAGAGGTGGTAACATCTGGGTGTTGTCATGGCAATGGTAAACAACATGGCACTTTGGTGGATGTGTCTTATGAAAAGCTGCTCCTGCCCCATTCCTTTTTTAGCTAGTCCTCAGTTTGGTCTGGTTCCTGAGCTCTGCCTCTGAAGTCGAATCTTGCCTCCTGCCTCGGTTGCAGTAAAGATATTGTCCAGGCTGCCGTCATCTGAAGGCTTGACATGGTGGGAGGATCTGCTTAGAGGCTCACTCACCTACATGGCTGTCAGCCAAAGCCCTCTCTGTGGGCGCTTATGACATGGCAGCTGGCTTCCCCTCAAACATTCCAAGAGAGAAAGACCGAGCCAGAAGGAAGCTGTGTGTCTTTTGTCTCGGTTCAGAAGTGACACACCATTACTTCTGCCATATTCTATTGGTCACACAGACCAACCCTGGTACAACGTGGAAGGGGGTTGATGCAGAAGGTGCTGGGATCATGGGGTCTATTTTGAAGGCTGGCTACCAGAGTGGGGCTTTCCACAGTGGGGCTTTCCATAAACGCCTGTTAAAGTTTTTACCCCTAAAATCCTTAAGTCAAAAGCTCTACTTTTATTTTTAGTAGACTTTGTTTTTTAATAGTAGTGTCAGGTTTATAGCAAAGGCAAATGGAAAGTACAGAACATTCCCATATATCCTGCCTGCCACCCACCCCGTGCACAGCCTCCCCCACTGTCAATGTCCCCACCAGAATGGTGCATTTGTTACAATCAGTGAACCTATGTTGACACATCGTTATCACCCAGAGCCCATTGTTTACATTAGGGTTCACTCTTGGTGTTGAACATTTTGTGGGTTTGGCCAAATGTCTAATGGCATGCATCTACCATTACAGTATCATACAGAGGAGTTTCACTTCCCCGAAAATCCCCTGTGTTCTGCCTGCTCATCCCTCCTGCCCTCCCAATCCCTGGCAATCACTGATCTTTTTACCGCCTCCATACTTTTGTTTTTTCCCAGAATATCTATCACATAGTTAGAATCATACAGCCTTCTCAGATGTATGTAGGCACCTGTCACAAGCAGGTGCTTGCTATTAAATAGCCTCAGGTAGAGGGCAAGGGAACTATTCTTTTTTATGGGGAAAAAAAACAGAGTGACATCATTGCGTGTTGACGCACTCCTACAGTGAACCAGCAACACATATGCAGATGACAAAGGCAAACTTCAAGTTAACTGTTTTCATGGCTGTGTGATTTTTCCTCCTCCTGTTCTGTCGTGAGGCTAAGGAGGAAGCAGGGCTGAAAGCAGGAAAGCTGAAACTACCACCATGAGAATGAAACCAGTATTTGTATAATATTCTTCAATGCTATTCCTCCCACTCTGACTCTTGAGAGGAACAGACTTTCATCTGGTAAGTTGCAACCAGACAGCTAGTGGCTCTCACCAGAAGGAAAAAAAAAAAAAAAAAGAAATGCTACCAGGAGCCTACATATTTAGGAGCAAAACGCTTTTTAGAGCCTAGTGTATGGTAAGGGATGGAAAATCCCAGAAAAGGTTTAGGGTGAGTTAGAAAGATGTGCTCTAGGCCTGGCGCGGTGGCTTAAGCCTGTAATCCCAGCACTTTGGGAGGCCGAGATGGGCAGATCACGAGGTCAGGAGATTGAGACCATCCTGGCTAACACGGTGAAACCCCGTCTCTACTAAAAAAAAAAAAATACAAAAAACTAGCCGGGCGAGGTGGCGGGCGCCTGTAATCCCAGCTACTCGGGAGGCTGAGGCAGGAGAATGGCGTAAACCCGGGAGGTGGAGCTTGCAGTGAGCTGAGATCTGGCCACTGCACTCCAGCCTGGGTGACAGAGTGAGACTCCGCCTCAAAAAAAAAAAAAAAAAAAGAAAGAAAGAAAGATGTGCTCTATTTTGTCTTAGCAGAAAATCAGCTCAACTCTTCAAAACTTGCTAATGTAAGGGTGAATGAGAATGGTCATTGGATTTGTACTTGATAACTTGCTCGACACTGCACCCAATGTCTTATGGAAATATTATGTAATAGCTCTGTTTAGCTGGTTTAACAGCAGTATTTGTAATAAAACGAAGTCAATGAGTGGGAAAATGTTCCTTATATACCAGTACCTCTGGGGAACCAGGGCTGTGTGGATCCTAAGGTACCAATAGTCACCCCCATTTCCCTTGTGGTCATAAAACCTCCTGAGGCCAAGGAGGTAGTAATGATACCTGGGAGGTGATATATAACCTTTGAGGTACCTCCTTGCAAATGGAAACCTACGGAGCAATTGCAAACATGGCACCATCCTTCAAGATGTTTTCTAAATATCAATTTTAGCCTCTCGACAACCTTTTGCTGCCCACTCCAGTTAGTGACACTCCTCTCCTTTCCATTCCTTTCCTTTTTCCTTTCCTTTTCCTTTCCTTTCCTTTGACAGTCTCACTGTGATGCCCAGGCTGGAGTGCAGTGGTGTGATCTCAGCTCACTGCAACCTCTGCTTCCCAGGTTCAAGTGATTGTCCTGCCTCAGCCTCCCAAGTGGCTGGGATTACAAGCGCACTACACCACGCACAGCTAATTTTTGTATTTTTAGTAGAGATGGGGTTTCACCATATTGGCCAGGCTGGTCTTGAACTCCTGACCTCAAGTGATCCACCCGCCTTGGCCTCCCACAGTGCTGGGATTACAGGTGTGAGCCACAGCGCCTGGCCTTAGTTAGTGACGCTCTTGAAGTGGGGATAGTCCTTCTGGAGAGGGGTCTCATCCACAGGGGGTAAGGAACAAGCATTAAAGGGATATGCGTTCTTTAATGCCCCCCCCCACCCCACCCTAGTGATTCCTACATGCCCTGCTGTCATCGGGGAGAGGACCCCTTCTTTCCACTTTCAGTCAACAGAGTAGGTGGAGGTCAGTAAGCCTCTGCATGGGTCGTCTGAGAAGGCTGCCTTGAAGGACAAGTTCAGCCAAAAGATCAACGTGGGTCCTGGGGCCGAATTTGCTGCTAACATTTGACATTCTTTATCTGTACACCAAAGGGGTTGAATTACATGGGCCAAAAGGCCACTGCAGCAATGATATTTCCCTATTCCATTTTGAGCAGAAGTTGAGGAGTGTCACAGGATGAGGTTACTGTATTTTCCAGCAAATCTAAATGCAAGGTTGCAAGCTGGTCAGAGCTGGCTTACAGATGTGTTTTGTTTACACTCCCCAGTGTTTTGTGTTTGATGAATTAGTTGCCAACACTTAAAAATAGATGTAGAAAATTCTGGATCTGGCCACACCCACCCCTCATCCCTGCATAGTAGCCTCTGCCAGAGCAGGCACATGCTGTTGGCCTCCCCATAGTCCCGCTGGGCCCATTTCCCTCATTCCCATACCTCCCCAGCCACTGTGGAAGTTTGACTTTGCAACTTCTGTTTTAATTTCTCTTCATGTTCCCTGGATCCCATGGGACAATGACACTTTGTAAAGGCCACATATCCAAGACTATTCCAAGGTCTTTCTGCTGCTTAAACTAGCTCAAGAAGAGTTGGTTTGTGTGAGCATGTGAGCTGTGGACATGTGATCTCACTTGGTCATGAACATAGAGAGTGGGAGGAGAGGTAGAGGCTGAATATGATGATCCCGGAAAGCTCCCCATCAGGTGGTTGCATTCTAGACATGGGAAAGGGATGTGAGAAGTTCAACATGAACATCTACATGCATCAGGGAGCAATGAGACCAAAAAAGAAAAGAGCGTATGGGGTTTTTAAGTGTCTTCTTTCCTTCCTTTCCTTACCCTTATTGTCCAGGTCCATGTCACAAACGGCGGGCGAGCAGCTGCTGTACCCAGCTAGGGTCCCTGTCGGCCCTGAAGCATGCTGTCCTGGGGCTCTACCTGCTGGTCTTCCTGATTCTTGTGGGCATCTTCATCTTAGCAGGTAAGAGCAGTTTGTTTTTGTCCTGGTCTTTGGGATGAGGAAGGAAGACCTGGAGCTTCCATTCTTCATTCCCACTGTCATGAGCCCAAACACTGCCCTTGTCACCATGGAAACCACAGAGGAAGAAGGAAGAAGCTCTTCAGTAGTATTGCTTGTTTCGCGTGGGAGTAGCCAGCAGGGGCTATGTGAGCTTGTGGAACTGAAGAGTCCAGCAGTAGAGACCTAGCTGCTGGGAGTGGCTTCTGACTTTTCCTGCATCATTGTGGGACATTGTGCATTACACTGGGCCTCCCTGGGCCTCTGGGGTATGGTTTGCACTGAGAAGGTTGGGCATTGTCTTAGCTTCTGGTCCTGGGGTGCCATGAAAATAGTTGTGAGGCACTTTCTTTCCTGGTAAACCTGCTGCCCTTTGCAGTTACTGTAGGCAGAATTTTGCCCCAATTCAGCCAGGCTCTCCTTACCAATTTCTATCTTTCAAGATGGGCAGGTGATGGGCTAGGGCTAGCATTTTCTCAGCCAGGGAGAAAGACAGCTCATGGACTCAGGAAGGGATGGAACAGAGGCCTGTTGGCCCCAGGCTGTGAGCACCCCAGCTCATCATCTATAGGTCGTCCCTATGAAGACAGATGGTGAAGCAGATGGCTGTGGTGGTCTTCTCCTGACTCCCTTTCAAAGAAGTCAGTTCCCGCCTTTCTTAATGGAGATAGGTAGGACTGGACACAAGTAAGGCTGAGGGATCAGTTTATTTCCACCCGACATGTCTCACGTGAGTACCTGCCTTGCAGCAGGCTCCATGCTAAGATTAGGGGCACAGCTAAATAGGACCCAGGGGCTTTCTCAAGGAGCTTCCAACCCAGGAACCAAGACAGGGTCATGCAGATAGAGCCCCGCCTCAAGGCAGAATGCAGCGGGCACTGTGATGGGATGTAGCCCAATGTGATGGTGACAGAGCAGGCACATATAGGGAGGTGCGGCTGCTGCATGGAGCAGGTGGAGATGGTGGGAGCGAGGCTGCTGGCCAGGCCAAGCTGACTTGGAGCACTGAGGGAGGGGACCTTGGGTGAAGCCCAGGGCAGGAATCTGGAGGTCCAGCCCTTACGGATAGATGACCTTTTGCTGGAAATTTAGAGGCAAATGGCCAGGACCTCCCCGGTCTTGACTCACTTTCTGTCAAGTGAAACTAGTCACTTGGATGTTGTAATGGGGTGTTCAATGCTGCCTGCGCCTTCAGGTTTCCACACTCAGGGCAAAGACATTGGGGTGGAGTCTGTCCCCCCAATGAGCAACCTGAGGGGTGGCCAACAGCAACAACAAGAGAACCTCATGAGTCATCCCTGGGACTAGAGGACAGGGGCCAGCAGGGTCCCTTGCAGGCCAAGTGGGCCAGAGGAGGATTTGAACATGTTCTCAGGCTGCTTGGTGAGAGCTTGGGATCTCGGTTTTGTGGGTTTGGCTGCCAGGACCATAACAAAATTCTGGAATGTTTAGGAAGCATTCCAGCCCAACAGGAAACCAGAACAGGAACTTTTAGGTGACAGATGCAGAAAAGCTCTGCAGAACAGGAACTTTTAGGTGACAGATGGGGGTCTGGAGGAGAGGGACCAGATTGTTGGGGGGGTCTGGGGCCAGCCTCTGGAGGTCCTGGAAGGGCATCATCTCTTGGGGAAGAGAAGACTTGCAGCGGAGTGACGGTTCTCTTCTGGTGTCTGGATGGCTGCCGTGTGGAAAGGGTAGACATGCTCTATGTGACCCCAGAAGGCAGAGCTAGGACCAATGGGTGGATGTTATTAGGAGACAGATTTCCATTCAAAATAAAGGACAGTTGGCTAACAAGTAGTGCTGTCCAGTATGATGAAAAAAAGGCTTTCTCCTGGCTTGGAGATTGGATGAGGTTTATAATGATGTCCTGGAAGCTTCAGAAAGGAGGGTGGAACATGGTTTCCCAATCTAATAAAAATGTTGCCATACCTCAATTGTTCCAGAATTTCTCTGATCATTATGATTATCTTTGAACCTGAAGTTTCTGGATGCCACATTGCCTGTGTTGAACAAAAATTTGGGGTGGATTGGGACAGAGCTGGTGCAACAGTGTCATACCTGATCTCTTGGCCCTGGGTGTGTGGCCGCTGTTACCTCCCCAGATTCTTGTCTGGAGAATCATGTTGGCCTCTGGGGGAGGTTTGGTGAGGGTGGCATAGGAAGGGGACTTGGCAAGGTGGTGGACAAGTCTGAAGTTCTTTAAGGAGGCTCTGTCTGATCTTAGAGAGATTTCTTTAGATTGCCTGATTGAAGACCTCAGTGATGCTCCTTCTCAGAGATACCAAAATCAGGGGTGTGGGGAGATCCACGGTCCAGTGTGAAGAAGAGCTTGCCTGGCCTTCTGTTGGGTGACCTGCCATGGGAGAGGGCTTCTCTTTCTTGGGTAGAACTCACTATCTGTGCCCAGAGAGGTCACCTTGCACAGGAGATCCATTTAAATCATTCTTAAAACCTCCTTGTCAATGCAAATCTCATAGCTCCTACAACTGGATGACAAAATTATCCACTGCAACCTAGCGCCATATCTGAATACTGGATTGGCAACATCTCAGCGTGCAAATGCTTACTCTTACTGTTTCCCACTATGACAAATTTGTAGTCAAACTACACCAAATATGAGTCTTATAAGCCCCATATAGGACTTCTCTCAATTCATCTTCTTGCCCAAATATTGAAAGTAAAAGACAAACATGTGCCTCACATTTATGCATTATCTAAGTTTACCTGTTTGAAGGTTAATCCAACCATCACCCAAATTATTCTATCAATTGGATTCTGCCTACCATCCAACCTGACCAGTGTCCTCCTGGGAGCTTTACTCCGATAATCCCATGCTGTCACTGGGTTCTGTTCCCTCAGCTCACAGCCTTTCATCATCTCCCAAAGAGACAGCAAGAGACTCCTCCTACCCCCAGTTCCTCTAAGCTTTCCTATCTCTGCAACATATTTTGATTATTACCTTGGTTGATGGTTCCCTATTATGTTTTTATTCTGTTCCCAATTCATTTCTGGACAATACAATCAGGTTTAAGTTTATGAACTAAAGAATTGAGATTGCCTGGTCATGTGGCCAGGGGGTCCTCAATCCAGCACTTCAGGCAAGATGTCCTTTGCGATGGAATTAAAGAGTCGGAGAGAGTTCAGTCTTATCCATGACTCTTCTGGGCAGTCACTGTGGTGACTGGGTGTGTTCATTAGGAACCATCTCTTCTTCTCTTTCCTATGACAGTTCCGTAGATAAGTCTGAATTCTCACTATGGAAATGAAACAGCAGAAAGAGGAAGTGAAAAGATCTGGGATTCAAATGTGGGGTGAGGCTGTAGCATCGCAGCAATGTAGCAAGACCACTGGTCTACAGGGAGAGTCCCTGGGGAGATATGGACTCCTCCTGCACCTTAATTTAGTTATTTTCTAACAGCACCAGTCGGTCATTGTCATCAGCATCCTCAACAAGCATTGAATTTGTGCTTGAGTCTTCAGTGGGTGCAGGGCAAAGGGATAAGCCCTAGGAATAAAATGTCATGAGATGTAGTCCCTGCACAGGAGGGTTTAAAATCATAAACACATACACCCACTGTAGGGCAATGTGATGTAGTTTCTACTGTTGCCAAATTATACAAAGGAGAGCCCAATCCCTGAGGGCTGGAATGGTTGGGGAAGGCCTGGGCCTGGGGAGAGTTATCCACCTGGCTTGGAACAGAGTATCCCTTTTTTGGATCACCTTGTTTCAAGCAAGTCTGTCCCTGGACTTTGCAGGAAAGAGTAATATACTCAGAGCCCATGTCCATCTACACTGTAGCTTCCTGATTCTATCACGCATCTTGGGAATAGGAGCACAATGCCATCATCCTTTATTGGGACACTTTGTCAGAAACAATCCTGTGAAATTTCATCCCTTGTGCTTATTGTAAAAATGATGTTGAGGATGTTATTTCTTGCATTACACAATGCTGTCCTCAGAGGATGCATGCACCAATTATTTTCTGTCTCAGTCACAGAAGGAGTTATATGTTCCTTGAGGAATTTGTTTTCAGCTTATGGAGACTGTGAATCTGAAAGTCTTTAAAATTACTTTCAAGGAGGTAATTAACACAAACTTAAGAGTCAGCTGTCATCCCTTGTATGGTGATATGTGAATTTGAAGGTCATTAAAACAAAAGCCTGGGGACAGAATTGTGGTCCACCCGCAGCAAGTGTAGAGACTTTAAGGAAAGCATTTTTGTGTTAGTCTCATTCCTGGCTTCATTCGGGGTCTCTCTGCTTGATCTTCTTTATCTGGATCTCATCTACTTTCATCTTAGTATAGTTAATGTATCCTTGTGAATTGCCTTAATTCTTTATGGAACAAGGAAGGGTGTTATGTACAGTTTTAACTTTACAAAATTTCTGCCTTTTCTATTTGATTCTTCAAATGTGTGATGTTTTTAATATGTCAATGAATGACAGAGACCAGGGAATCTAGAAAATATTTGTAGAAAAAAAAAAAGATGAGTATTTCAGTTTTACCAAGTACCTAATTGAGATGAATATGGAATTGCTACCCAGGGACATTTAGCTAGTAGAAGTGGCAGGTGTGTGATTAACTATATTAATACATATCTAGCATGTTATGTACTGCATTGACATCAGAGCATTTAAGAAGAATATTGAGACAGGCAGGACCATGTAGGCTTCATGCTGGTTACAAGTAGGGACTTTGGAGCCAGCCTGTCTGAGCTGGAACCCTGGCTTCTCTATCACCAGCTATGAGACATTGGCTGAGGCACTTGGCCAAGAGCTTCCTTCTCTGAAAATGGGGGAAATCAGTGTACTCCCTATATTAGTCTGTTTTGCATTGCTACAAAGGAATGCCTAAGATGGGATAACTTATAAAGAAAAGAGGTTTATTTGGCTCACAGTTTTGCAGGCCATACAAGCATGGTACCAGCATCTCCTTGGTCTCTGGTAAGGCCTCAGGAAGCTTCCAGTCATGGCAGAAGACAAATGGGGAGTAGACATGTCACGTGGCGAGAGAGAGAAAGGGGGTGGTCCATCCTCTTTAAACAACCAGCTCTCCCATGAACTAATGGAGCAAGATCTCACTCATAACCATGAGGGGGATGCCAAGACATTCATGAGGGATCCACCCCCATGGTCCAAAGACCTCCCACTAGGCCCACCTCCAACACTGGGAATCCGATTTCCACATGAGATTTGGAGTAGTAGCTATTGTTATTGTTACTGCTGGCACTAGTATTACCACTATTATAGCATCATCACTCTTACTTTTTCTTTGTTTTCTTTGCAGTCAATTAACCTTGATAGCATAACCTGGGGTTTAGCCCCAGGTTATCTGTGAATGCTCTGTAACCTTGGAAACATCACTTTGCTGTCTGAATTGGGAGTTTACCCATTTGTAAAGTGAGGAAATTGGGCAAGATGGTGGTCTCAAACGTTTTTTACCACGACCTACACAACCAGTACACACATATAAGCATAGCTGAGATAATACTTACATTTGTAATGCCTTTCTACTCTATTTGCTTTTTTTAAAATGATCACAACTCATTCATTTCGTAATTCATGAATAGGATATAAGCTGTAGTCTGAAAAACAATGGGCTTAAGCCCATTGTTGATACTTCTATTGTTCTCTGTGTCTTTCGAGCATTCTGGGAGTAGCCATATTCTCTTCAGGATATGGACTTTGAGGCCAGACTTCTGGGTTCAAATCCAGGCTGTGCTATGGAATGGCTCTATCATTTTGAGGCAAATAATTTAACCTCCAAGGGACTTGGTTTTTTAATCTATACAATAGGGTGATTGTGGTGCCTTACCCCATGGGGCTATTGTGAGGATTTAATTAAATAATACATGAAAATTAAAAATCTCGGCCGGGCGTGGTGGCTCACGCCTGTAATCCCAGCACTTTGGGAGGCCGAGGTGGGCGGATCACAAGGTCAGGAGATCGAGACCACAGTGAAACCCCGTCTCTACTAAAAATACAAAAAATTAGCCGGGCGCGGTGGCGGGCACCTGTAGTCCCAGCTACTCAGGAGGCTGAGGCAGGAGAATGGCGTGAACCCAGGAGGTGGAGCTTGCAGTGAGCCGAGATCGCGCCACTACCCTCCAGCCAGGGGGACAGAGCGAGACTCCGTCTCAAAAAAGAAAAAAAAGAAAAAGAAAATTAAAACTCTCTTAGTGCCCGGCACATAAGTACTCAGTAGGCTGGGGACAGTGGCTCATGCCTGTAATTGCAGCTCTTGGGAGGCTGAGGCAGGATTGCTTGAGCCTAAAAGTTTGAGATGAGTTTGGGCAACATAGTGAGACCTCATCTCTACAAATAATTAAAAAATGAGCCAGGTATAGTGATATATACCTGTAGTTCCAGCTACTCAGGAGGCTGAGGGAGGAGGATCACTTGAGCCCAGGAGTTCAAGGTTGCAGTGAGCCATGATTGCATCATTGCACTCCAGCCTCGGTAACAGTGAGATCCTGTCTTTAAAAAAAAAAAAGTGCTCCAGAAATATTTGATGATATTATTCCCACAATCAGAGACAGTTTGCTTTCAGAATAGCAACGGATTAGAGACCTACTTGTTTAGCCTGAGCACCCAGTAACTTTGTCTATAAACAGAACTGGGCTCAGTGCAGTACGTGTCCATATGCACGTGTTTCCAATAAACACGCAGGGAAGCCTGGAGACATTGTTGGAGAGGTCCTTGAGGTACCGTGACAGCACAGGGCTCAGTAAGCCAAGAAACAGGAACAGAACAGCATTTCCAGGATTGTAGCTCTTTAGGGGAGGGAACGATGGAGCCAGCAACGGCCCCACCCATGACCCTGAGATGCTTAGCTTCAGTGGGTGTCTCCTACAACCTCCCCCGCGACTTCCCAGACAGACACGGTGTTGTGCTTTTCCCAAAAAACAATTGCGAGTCACAGAAACCTCTTCCTTATCCTCCTTGACTTTCCCACACAGTTTCTAGTTCTTCTTGCAGGAACGAATCATAACAAGGTGTTCTCCTCATCCTCATGATTGCTCATCAGCGAGTTGGAAACACCAAGGAAAGCAAACCCAGTTCCTCCACCCTTGTGACTTTGTGCCCCGGTCTTCACACTTGCCATGCTGTATTGCAATGATTGGTTTCTGTGCCGGCTCTCCTCCTAGTCAAGGAGAGCTCTTTCATGATAGGGCACGGTACCTTGTTCACCGCTGTCCTCCCACTGTCTACCATCATGTGCTGCATATAGCAGGTACTCAATTAATAGAAGGACTAAACTGAATGCCTCAACAGAATGGCCATCCTCCCAACAGGCTCCAAGTGTGAGTCGTCAACAGAATTAGACACCACTCCTGGGGTGGCCTAGCCAAGGGGGAGTGTGCCAGGCTGTCACCATGGATGCTGATATTAGCTTAAATTCTCATGAGGCTTTCTTTCTTTTCCTTTTTTTTTTTTTTTTTTTTGACAGAGTCTGGCTCTGTTGCCCAGGCTGGAGTGCAATGGTGTGATCTTGGCTCACTGCAAGCTCTGCCTCCCGGGTTCACACCATTCTCCTGCCTCAGCCTCCCGAGTGGCTGGGACTACAGATGCCCACCACCATGCCCGGCTAATTTTTTTGTATTTTTAGTAGAGACAGGGTTTCACTGTGTTAGCCAGGATGGGCTCGATCTCCTGACCTCATGATCTGCCCACCTCAGCCTCCCAAAATGCTGGGATTACAGGCGTGAGCCACCACGCCTGGCCTCTTTTTCTTTTTGAGACGGAGTCTCACTCTGTCACCCAGGCTGGTGTGCAGTGGCACAATCTCGGCTCACTGCAACCTCTGCCTCCCGGGTTCAAGAGATTCTCCTGACTCAGCCTCCCGAGTAGCTGGTATTACAGGTGCCCGCCACTAAGCCCAGCTAATTTTTGTATTTTTAGTAGAGATGGGATTTTGTCATGTTGACCAGGCTGGTCTTAAACTCCTGGCCTCAAGTGATCTGCCTGCCTCGGCCTCCCGAAGTGCTGGGATTGCAGGCGTGAGCCTCTGCGCCCAGCCTCTCATGAGACTTTCTAGTGAGACTCTTAATAATACAGGACCCTATATCCAAATGATAGAATACCATGCAGCCCTCAACGATCAGGTCAGATCTCCTCCTCACCCAACTCCAGATCTCTTTCAAAGGAAACCATTGCCTAGTAGGGGCTCCCCCATTGCATGTCAGTGTCACTGGCTTTGTTGGTCGTGTTGCTTCAAGTTAAAGGCAGATCTTGTCAGTGATCCCAGTTAGATGTCAGCACACTGGTTTCTGCCAGGTATTGCAGTCTGTTGGATCTGTTTGGCTCTGGACTTGGACATCTGTCATTTATTTTTACCAATCAGCCTGTGCCATCAATCATGTTGGAGCCAGTGTCCCAATTATGTCCCTATAGTCCCCATTCCGTAGCCTGCTGCCACGCGTGCAGTTCCTCAGAGGACATGACCAAGGGCCTGCCAGCCCATGCACGCATTTCACCCCTTGTGTCCTGGGAGGTGAGTCAGGGTCATTTGAAGTCCCCCCAGCCTCTTCCTTAGACTCAGACCGCGCACACCTGAGCAGGTTACTGCACTTTCCCTGCACCTACCTCAGCTCTGTTGGGCTGCCCTAGGCATCAGAGCTTCTCCTGCAGAACGTACCTCTAACTCACCTCAGACCCCGGAGGAGGAGGAGGAGAAGGGATCAAGAGCCAGTTGATGCCGTGAGTTCCCCATGGAAGATTCCACTGCCCAGGGTGATACCTCTGACCATGCCTGAGCCGGGTAGAAGCTGGGGGCACAGACAGCTGAAACACTGCCTGCAAATCTGACAAGTACTCCCTGTTCTCTGGAGCTTTAGCCAAAGCCCTACCTACAGCACTCAGAACACTGAAAAGCACCCATCCCTCAGCTCCATTCCGCTGCAATCCTTCAAGGCAAAGAGCCAAATCCAGCCACCACCTGTTTTTATAAAGTTTTACTGGAACACAGACGTGCTCATCCATTTATGTAATGCCTGGCTGCTTTCGTGCTGCAATAGCAGGGCTCAGTAGTCGGTGTGCCTGCAGAGCCTCAAATAGTTACTACCTGGCCCTGCACAAGAAAACCATTTGCCAACCCCATGCTAAGCTTCACTGATCACTAATTAGCCCTTTAATCCTTCTTCCCTGGATTGCAAGTTATAGTTCTCAGAGATTTTTGCATACATTGTGTCATCTAATTCTTATAACAATCCTAAGGAATTCAGAAAATAGCTCAGTTTATAAATGAGGAAACTGAGACTTAGATGCATTGCCTGCTCTGGCCCACGGCCCCACAGCTGGGGAATGGGCGCCTGGACTGCAGCCGGGAATGGCGTGAATTCAGGGCTTCTCCTGGTCTGAGGCAGAATCTAACACCCAATGGTGAAGTGCATGGCACCGGAGTCAGACTGCCAGGGTACAAACCATGACTTTGCCAATTGCTACGTGACTTCAGGCAAATTTTTGAACCTACCTGATCCTTAATGTCCTCATCTGTCCAGCAGAGCCGAAGGGATTACTCCGCCCACCTCGAAGTGTCGTGGTGAGGATGAAATTAATTCATCCGTGTTAACCACCTGGAACAGTGTTCAGCAGGTGGGATGTATCATTGGTGTTTGTTAAGTGATTTATAAACGGGTGTAAGTGCCACAGACTGCACAGTAATCCAGCTTCATTTCACCACGCCGTACAAGAATATCAAGAGAAACGTGTCAAGTGCTTTGATATCTATTCCAGGAGCCAGGATTGGAGGAAACTTGAGAGTCGTCATACAGCGACCAGCCCTTGCTAAGAAAAGGAGCTTTTCTATTTAAGCAAAAAGGGAACGGGAGTGGTCTTGAGTCCACCCCTCACTTTCTTCTGCAGCTTTGCACCTCCCTGTCCGTGGCTCGGCCTCTGTGCCTCCTAAACCCACCTCTCCTCTTGCTTCCTGGAACTATCTTCTGCTGGGTGTGCCCAGAGCTACCAGGCAGATTTTGCCATTCACCGGGGGCTTTGAATTTGGTCTGGGATGGAAGCCGAGCAACTAATGAGCTCCTATCCTCCACCCTTTTGGAGAGAAATTATAAGTTCTGGGAATTTCTGTGACAGTCCTGCAGGCGTCGTGTCTTGGCTGACCTCGCCCAAGGCTTGGGGCCCTCTCCCATCAAATCCCAAACAACAAACACTTACCAGGTGCCAACAATGAGCCTGGTGCTGATTGAGACACAGGGAGATGGGAAGAGAAATAAAGAGAGGCCCCTGCTGTGAGGACCATACTGACTGGCAGAGCAGATATGCATAAAATATGCTATCAAGCACAGGGCAGATCAGAAGCTTGAGAACTAGGGAAACCTGAGGTCAAGTATTTGATCATTTACGAGCTGTGATCTGGGGAAATTGTTTCAGCCTCTCTGGACCTCATTTTTAAAAACCAGTAAAATGGGGATAGTAATGAGTAATCATCAGTATGATGAAAACTCAGTGAGATAACACATGAAGTGCTTTTGCACAATGCCTGGCTTATACTAGGGCCTCAATAACCATTTCCCTGTAAATCTCAGAATAGAGGTTTCTGAGAAGTCCCAGTTTAATTCAGGGAAGCAGTCATAGGTGTCCTTTGCTGCCCATCTCTACCTGCTTTACTTGTAAATCTCAGGCCCTGTCCCTCTTCTCTCCTTTTATATATGCATATATATTATTATGGATTCGAGGATGTGTGTACAGATTTGTTACATGGGTATATTCCATAATGGTGTGATGTGACTTCTAGTGCAAATAGTATCACTCAAGTACTGAACATTGCACCCTATAGGTAGTTTTCCAACCCTTACCCTCCTCCTCTTCTCTTTAACTGAACTGTCTTTCTAGTGACTGCCATCAACTTCCATCAGATTCCGTCTGTCTTCGCCTGAATTCCACCTTCTTGTGGCCTCCCCACTTGGTTATTTAACAAACACCATCTCAAACCCAATGTGTGATCAGAAGTCTTGACTTTTCTCTCCCAAACTTGCTTCTCCTCCAGTCCTTTCCATCTCTGTAAATGACACCATGATCTACCTGAAACCAGGGCATGCTGCCAGCTGTATTTCACCTGCCCACCATGTTCATGCATCAGAAGCCCTGATGAGCTCCCAGCACCCTGACCTGCACCCCTCCAGTCGTCGACACCTAGAGTTACCAATGTTAGCCAATAAAAATACAGGAGCCCAGTAATTTGAATTTTAGATAAGTAATGGGTAATTTTCTAGAATAAGTAGGTACCAAATACTTGGTGTAAGTGCCCAGGAGGGAAGAGGGGGAGGCAGAAGGGCTCTCACATTCCTGTCCAGTCTCCAGTCTTCAGGAGGTGGAGGGTGGAATGGTGGGCAGTGGCCCTCCCTAGTCTGTCTCCGGTTTTAGCAGAGCCTGCTGGCCCCTCGCTGGAACCTCCAGACAGATGGTGTATTTGGTTTTGCTAGGATAATGTTCAGCTTCACCCCATGCTTCCAGCTCAGAGACAGAAATCCCAAATCTTCCTTTGCCCATGTGGCCTTCCTGTGTGCAGCCCAGAGTGGTCTGGCAGCTGGCAGCATCCCTGGGAGCTTGCCTTTCTCTGCGCTCCTTCTAGAGAACCTCATATTCTCTGAGACCCTTTTTGGAGCAATCCAAGGGATGCATGGAACTGGGGGTAGGATGGCCCCTTGTTCTGTTCCTGTCTCGCCCTGCTGGGAAACCCTGGAAGAGAACCAGCTCTGGGAGCATGAGAGGACCTCTCCCAAAGTCCCTCGCTGTGTTTCTGTCTGGCAAGAGTTCTAATCCGAGCTCAGCTGTCAGCCGAGGAGGTGCCAGTGACACTTGTCACAGGGATCCCCATCTCTGGGGGGGTCTCTGGAACCCCTGGATGAACATGGGGTGGGCAGTGACAATGATGTCAGAAGTGCCTTGTAGGACGCTAAGGTGCCACTTCTGAGAGTGGGAAGCGGCGGATCCTACAGAGTCCCCACTATGCTGAGTCACACTGGATGGAGTCCTTCTGCAAAGCACTTTGTTTCTCCTGCTTGTTGTCAAAAACAGAGTCTGGCCCGCTGTCTTCTGTGAGACATTTTCAGTCTATTGTCTGCCAGAGTTTTGGAAAAATGGTATCTTTCCGGAAAGAGTCAAGGAAAGAAAGGCATTGCTTATTTACCAATTAACACTTGTCCCCTGACCATTGGCTGCGGCCATTTAGCACATCTAAACAAGCCAGTTCCTTGAGGAAGTCAATGACCTTTCAGGATCTATAAAAGTGGTTTATATGCTTTGACTCAGAAATCCTCTTCTATTTGTCTCCAGGAAATGAGTACAAAGAAAGAAAATGGCATATGTATAAAACTCAACCACATTCTTCATAATCACTCAAAGCTGGAAAGAACCTAAGTGTGCAGTCTTAGAGGGTTGTTTAACTAAAAGACAGTTAACACAAAGGAGTATTATGCAGCCATTTCAAATGATAGCTATGACATACGTGAGAGGGCGTTTATGAAATTGCGTTAAGGGAAAAAAGAAAGAGCACCCCTTGGTGTGTATACACTGTGAATGCTGTTATGCAAACAAACACATATTACAAAAGGGCAAAGGATGGAGGGGAATTTGGAGAAATGAAAACTGGCGGGGTGGAAGGCTTACTGGTACCCATTCTTTCAATTCCCTCAATGTTGTTGGGGGTTCTTCATAAGACCACCCTTTTAAAAGGCCACAGGAATCTTCTGTCGCCCCGAGAACACAGCCCCCAGCATGGTGTTGACTGCCCTGGTGGAGGGGCCAGCCGGCCTCTTCTAGTCTTTTCCTGGTTTCAGGTCCCTGACAGCAGAGGGTCCTGGTGTCTGGGAAGAGCCAGGGACAGAAGCTGGGTAAGTGCCCCGAGGACACAAGCAAAGGAGAGGCAGGGTGACGATACAGTCAGAGCTGGGGACGATGAGTTCTGCCCTCAGCTTTGTAAATGGGATGGAGGCCCAGGGAAGGCAAGCGTCCTGCTCAGGGTGGCAGAGCGGGACCCGCATCGGAGGCTCCAATTCCCCAGGAATCCCTGCTTCCCTCCTCTGGGGTCCCAGCTGCTCCTCAGATGCAGACCCAGACTTTCTGGAGCCCCCCTGGGCTCTCGACGACTACTGCTTAGCTTTGCCAATTAAAACAAAAAAAAAGAAAATCTTCAACCTTCTTTGGGTGTAAACTCATTATTCAGATGCTCCAAATTTCCCCTCACAATGTTTTTTCTAAGGTGACTCCCCCAGTGGGCCCGACCCTCCTTCCCGTCAGGGGCACACCCCAGGGTTTTGATCTGAGTCTCGGAGCTTGCGTCTGCCTTTGGGCTTCTTCACACATCTCATGCATGTTCTCATAACTCTGAGTCCTCATTTCTATGTGTGCCAGCAACTGCCGTCTAGAGAGCTCCACGTGAAGGGCACTGGGGACTTTCAATTCAATAGGCCCAAACCCACACTTACTGTCCCCTCTCATCGCAGCCTCCCTTCTTTCTCCCTTCAATTAATAACATAACCGTCTAAGGTATAAGATCCACTTTATGGAGTCACCATCATTGTTTAAACTGAATCTCCACTGTCGTACCCTCGACCCAGCTCTCTACCTGAGGGGCTGGACAGAGCAGTGGGTCAATGAAAATCCACAGCTGGCAAGTGCAGGAGATGTAGGACTGCTCGTTAGCTGGGGCCCCAGTGAGTGGCCCACCGCATCCTCCGTGGGCAGAAAGAGCAAAGGGCTCCCGCAGCAGACCCACCCATGCCTCTGGGCTTCGGACTCTCAAGAAGGCCTGAGAGGCCACTTTTCCTGATCTTTTGAGAGCTTCCTTGTTTCTTCAATGTCCTGGCCCCCTGGGTTCCCTCGTGCTCCCATCCCATGACTTCCTCTTAGCCTTTAGCCCCGGTTGTCAGCCTTCGGGCTGTCTGCTTTCCCTCTGAATTGGGCTGTAGGAAGAGAGCAAGGATGCAGAGCAGCCCTCCCCAGCTTTGCTTCAGGGTCTGACATCCACATGCATCTGACGTTTATCCTGCAAAAGTGACCTGCTCTAAGCAATACCCCGTGCACTCTTGTGATAAAAAAGCGTTCCTGTCTCTCTTTCTCTTTGTGGCTTTTGACAAAAGGCTCCCTTCTGTTATCCTGGCTTGGCCCGTGCTTGGTTCCAAAAGGAACTGGGTATGTGTTATGACCAGAAAAGGGGTGAAGAGAGGGTGGGAAAAAAATCCACTCTGTCTCACAGTGTTTCACTACAACAAATAATGCTCGCACATAATCCATTGTCCGTATGGCCAATGATTTCCTTAGGATAGGTCCCTACTGGGGATATTGCTGTCAAAGTTGGGTGTATGTTTAAGGGTTAATGGAAAGACTGCACCAATTTGCAGGGAATGACAGAATTTTTCATTATTCTGCCTCTCTGCATGGTTTGTCACTCTCAGGCCCCCAGGAAGGTCTTGCTGGCTGTGAGGAGCGAAGAGTACAGGGCTAAGGGAAGTAGCTCTGCAGGGTCTGCAGCCTGTGCCCCCTGGGCAATGGCAGCAAAGGCAGAAAGCCCCCTGATCAGTCCCTGTGCAAGGACTTGGTCCATAAAGACTGAGATCTCCACCCCAACCCTTGATCTCCAAGTGCCAGATGTTCAGAAAGCAACTGCCCAGCTGTGTCCATCTCCTAGGACTGCTCAAAATACCTCAAACCGGGTGGCTTTAAGAAACAATTTATTTTCTCACACAGGCTGGAAGTCCAAAATCAAGCCACGATCAAAGGCTACACTCCCTCTGGAGGCTGTGGAAAAAGATCCTTCTTCACCTCTTCCAGCTTCTGAGGGTGCCAGCCACCCCTGTGTTTCTTGGCTTGCAGGCGCATTGCTAAAATCTGCGCTCCCATTGACACCCAGCCTTCTTCCCTACATGTCTGTGTCCAGATCTCCCTCTTCTTCTAAGGACACTAATCATACTGGGTTTAGGACCACCCCAACCCAATCCAACCTCATCTTAGTTTGATTACACCTGCCAAGAGTTTATTTCCAAATAGATTCTGGGTGGACATGAGTTTGCAGGGGACACTATCCTGCAAAGTGACCTGCTCTAAGCAACGCCCTGTGCACTCAGGGCCAAGAGAGCACGTCACTTGGAGCTCACATGTCCCTCCTTCTGGGTCATGCTCTGAGGACCTGGGACTGGAATTCCCTGGTGTATCTGAGTTCACTTGAAGTCATTCCCAGTGAAAAATGTGGAAAGGAAGAAGGCATTCTAGGCCTCCTCTTCTCCAGCGATGTCTCAGGGAACCTCCCTTGCATGAGGAAGAGGAAGAGGAAGGATTTGGCTTCCTCCTCCAGGTACAGGAGGCACATTCCCTGGCGTGGAACATGCTTGCAATTTTAGGTGGGCCTCTGCCTTCCGCCTTACCGTGTGGCCGTGGGCAGTCGCTGATGGCACCGTGCAGGATGGGACGGGTCTCCGCACCCGAGGTCCATCCTCAGTCTCCTGACCCCGGCACTGCCACGGGCTGTGTGACCTTGAGCAGGAGGCCTTGCCCCTGTGAGCCTCAGGGGCCTGACCACTTGACACATCAATGGTCACCGGTCATTCGCTGGTCACCAAGAAAACCCATGTCTACTTTGGGGCTCTTTAGAGGTTCTGTTGGGGGCTCTGTGTTGAGAATTTCTGGGCTGGACCTTCAGAGCTCCACTGGCACCGGTCAGTTCTTGGACCTCAGGAGGAACCATGGCTCTGGCTCTGGCTCCCACAGTGCTTTCCTGCTGCACTCTTGTCCTGCTCAGGCATTGACACCGGTTTTCTGTGTCTGACTCCACACTAAACTGTGACCTTTCTGGGGACAGATATGTGAATCCCTCTGTATCATTCACTAGCCTAAATTTTAGAATTACATGGACTTGCTTTTCAATCCCATTCTGCTCTTTTTAAAAATGCCATGACTTGGGGCAAATTTCTAAACCTCTTTGAGCACCAGTTTTCTTATCTGTAAAGTGGGGATCCTAAGGCCATCCTGAGTAACATGGCAACCCTTAGACCAGATGATGTATAAAGTACCCACCGTTCCTCTTGGGAAGGGGTGAGTCCCAGTGTTTGGTAATACAACAGCGGTTATTGGTGAGGTCTATGGAATAATGGCTTAGTCCACACTGACCTTTTTTTTTTTTCCTTCTCCATAAAGCTGAGTGCTGAAATAGGAGTTTTGTCACAGAGCTCGTTCTGATCAGTTGAGTGGGTACAAAGGTGCCGTATGTTAATGTACACTCAAGGAAAACGCTGGCACTGGATTCCCAGGCATTGCTAAGTGTCTCAGTTAGTGTCAATTAGTGTCATGCCCAAGCACGGGCATAAGGCCTGTGTGGTAAGGGTCTGCTCAAGGATGGAATTGGGGGTGTGTATGGGGTGGGGGTCTGGCCCAGATTCCAGGTAGTCTTGCATATTCTTGACAACCCCGAGGTCTAGCTTGCGTCAAAGCACAGACATAGGCGGTTTAATGGTAAAGAGCGTGTGGGTGTCCCTGCCTCAGCCCCTGGTGCTGGCATGCCGTTGGCAAGAAGATGTGCTAGACTGCTTCCCCTCCTTGGTGGCTCTGCACCTCCCCTGGCTGCAAGGACTCACTCCCTGGTGGCCAGTGGGTGGCATTCCCCCAGCGTTTCCAGGCTCTCAGCCCCTTTCTCACCACAAGGAGCCACGGTGGGCTGGCCACGTTACTGCGCCTCCCTGGGTCTCTGCTCAGGCCCTGGTGGACCTGCCCAAGGCCAGCCTGCTTGTTCATGCTTGGCAGCGCCGTCAGCAAGGCCAGCTTAGTCCAGCTCCAGAACCTTCTGCAATAGCCCTTCTTTCTGTGGGTGGGCAGTGGTTCCCCTTAGGTCCCACCCCACTGCAACCCGCAGGGCCTGTTCGGGAGCCAGACCCATATCCCTGGCCCCTTGTGCACCGGGGCAGGCTGTAGGGGAGGACTCAGACCTGAGACCCTGCCAGGCAGGGGCTTTTCCCATCTGGCTTCGGGTACCGTGGGCGTGAGTTTCCACGGGGAAAAACCCTCTTGCTGGGATGCGGTCGAGGTGGAAGGAGGATGGGAGGTGAGTCAGGCACTGCTGCTGCTCTCCACTCTGCCTGTCCTGCTTCCAGGCTGAGTTATGCGGCAACAGTGGCCCGATTCCTGAGTTGCTCAATCCATAGTGTCCTAAAGACCCCCATGCTCCCACATGGTAGCTGCCAACCTCACCCAACGCCACCCTTTCAGTTACAGTAGTAATCATATTTCCTATCCAATAGGTTACTTGAGCCTCACCCACTGAGGGAGAGACACCATTATCCCCATTCACAGATGAGAAGACTGAGGTCCAACGAGGTTGATAGTTCTCATAGGAGAAAATAAATAGGTGCTGATTAAATTTAAAGGGCACTGGTGGTTAAGGTCAAAGCTGGGCTGACTCTGGTTTCCTAGTCAAGAGCTCGGTCTCACTAATCCCTGCTGTCCCCCTATGATTGCCACCTGGCTCCTACCGAGGGAATACAGATTAGCTAGAAAGCCGAGCTCTGAGTCAGGTGGGCTCTGCTCATGTGTGATCAAGACAGGCCTGGGCCTCAGGTCCCCTGAAGCTCACTATTCTGTCCACCACTCCACCAGCCTCTGAGCAAGAAGTAAATAGGGAAACTGAGGCACCGTGAAGTGAGGGACAAGGAGGATGGCTTCCCACAAAGAATACTAGGACCAAGCCAATTCTGGGTTCCACCCGTTTGTGCTTCGTTCATTCAGCCTGGCCATGTGGGTTTTTATAATATCTGCTTTTACAATATAAACTGTACACACAGATATACACAAATGGCCATAATACCACACTGCAAATTACAAAGCAAAACGCATGAACTCTCAAGGATGGATTTTTAAATTTCCTTGATAAAGCTGGGGCTTATGGAAAAGTGCCCATTCCCCTCTGTAGTCCATTGCTTTCAATTTAACTAGGCATTTGGGGCTGGAATCGTTTTTTTCCTCTCCTTTAGGTCTTGGAGCGAGTCCCACAGCTAGGCTGCCTGCGCTCAGCTGTTTGTTTTTCTTCCTTGGAGAGGGACTGGGGAATGTTAGCCACTAACCCTGTGGGACTGGCCAGTTTGAAGAGCTCTCCAGGTCCCTAGCTGCCCAAACCCCAAACACATGGAACCGGGCCACACCCTTCCACCCAGTGGACAGAAAGGCTGGCCTGGCGGTCCTGACCTGCCGGTGGAACGGCCCAGCCCCAGGTCTTGCTGCCTTTGTATGTGATGGAAGAGAAGATGGGGGAAGGAGAAGGAAGGCTCCAGCTCATGGCTCCCAGCCAGGTCCTGAGACTTCACTTGTGAAAGCTGAGCTGGGGCCTCGCTGCCTCCCTCCCAGTGGGCCCATCTATCTTGTGGCCTTGGGTGGGACCGGCTGAGTCTGAGTAATTGCTTGCCTGGAGCGCCTGCTTGGATGCAGCCAGACCCTCCCTTAAGTCACCACCCTCACCCTGGGGAGGAGGCCTGCGACCCAGCCCAAGGCCAAATCTGTCCTCCACCCCCAACCCCACCCAGCTCCCCTCTTCAGTTACCTTTTAGAATTTTCTTTATTCTGGTGAAATACACAGAACATAATATTTATCATTTTAACCATTTTTAAGTGTAAGTTTCAGTGACATTAAGCATGTTTACATTGCTGTGCAACCATCACCACCATCCACCCGCAGAACTCTTCATATCTCCAAGCTGAAACTGCACCCACTACACATGAACTCCTCATTCCTCTGCCCCTGACAACCCCATTCTACTTTCTGTCTCTATGGATTTGGCTTCTCTTGGGGACCCCATAGCAGTGGAATCAGATAGTGTCTATCAGTCTATCATTTACTTATTTTATTTTTTCGCTCTGTCACCTAGACTGGAGTACAGTGGCATGATCTCGGCTCACTGTAACCTCCGCCTCCCGGGTTCAAGCGATTCTCCTGCCTCAGCCTCCCAAGTAGCTGGGGTCACAGGCATGTGCCACCATGCCTGACTAATTTTTTTTTTTTTTTTAGTAGAGACACAGTTTCACCATGTTCAGGCTGGTCTCAGACTTGGGCCTCCCAAAGTGCTGGGATTACAGGCGTGAGCGTTTATGACTGGTTTGTTTCACTTAGCGTAATGTTCTCAAGGTTCATCCAGGTTGAAGCAGGGGTCAGAATTTCCTTCCTTTGTAAGGCTGAATACTATTTCATTGCTTAGCTAGACCACATTTGGCTTATCTGTCCATCCGTCAGTGGACACTTGGGTTGCTCCCATCTTTCGGCTGCTGTGAACAATACTGCTATGAACATGGGTGTTCAGATATCTGTTCAAGCCCTTGCTTTCAGTTCTTTTAGGCATGCACCCAGAAGTGCAATCTCTTGCCCTTTGGATTTTTAAGCCATTTTGCCCTTGGAAGTCCAACAGAGGCTAGGTGTGGTGGCTCACGCCTGTAATCCCAGCACTTTGGGAGCCTGAGGCACGTGGATCACCTGAGGTCAGGAGTTTGAGACCAGCCTGGCCAACATGGCAAAACTTTGTCTCTACTGAAAATACAAAAAGTAGCTGGACGTGGTAGTGCGTACCAGTAATCCCAGCTACTCGGGAGGCTGAGGTGGGAGAATCAGTTGGACCCGGGAGGCAGAGGTTGCAGTGAGCCAAGGTCGCACCACTGCACTCCAGCCTGGGTGACAGAGCAAGACTCTCTCTCAAAAACAAAAAAAAAAAAAAAAAAGCCCAACAGGATATTCTGACCACCTGGGACCTCTGTTCGCTAGGAGAGACAGAAGAAACTAAAGGAGAACTGTGAAAAAAACCAAAAGCTAAGGGGATCATGAAGTCAGTCATTCTACAGGATCTCAGTTCAACGAGGTTGCTAAAACAGAAATTGGGGAGGGGTGGGTTGTTATTTGAAATGCAGATTCCCAAGACCCACCCCTTCCTAAATCAGGGGGGCATTCTACTCACTGGGATGAAGAGGGCAAAGGAGGCCTCGTCAGATTCTCTCTGGCCCTGGGCACACTTGGTGGTACCTACAATGATCCACAATCCACGGTGCCTGGGGCTCCTGGTCCTACCCTTAGATAGAGCTAAATTAGCCCTGCCTGTCTGGGTTGTCTCTTATAGTCTGTATTAGTTTGCTGAGGCTGCCATAACAAAATACCACAGCCTGCATGGCTTAAACAATAGACGTAGTTACTTTCTCTCAGGAAGGCTGCAAGTCCAAGATCAAGGTGCTGAAAGGGCTGGTTTCCTTTGGGGCCTCTCTCTGTCGGTGGTTGATTGAATTTGAGAATGTGAAACCAGCAAATACAGGAGGTCCAATGAAGGGACCTGTGCATCTGGGGATTTTCTGTGGGGGGTCCTGGAGCCAATCCCCTTCAGCGAAGAAGGCTGCACTCATAATTCCACTCCTCTAAAGTCAGTTGTTTTCACGAATCCTGGTTTTCTTTTAATCCTATGTGTGTATGTGCTTGCTTCCTGTGATAGCATCTGCATTTCCCGCATTGTTACATGACCGACTTCATGGTTGTCATTTTTAGAGCTTCATTAAAGTTCATCTGGTTAACGTACCATGATTTAATTGTTCCTAATTGCTCATCCATGACTTCTCTAGGTTTTCACTGCTACAAATAAGAGAGTGATAAATTTCTCACTGCTCTACAATTTCCCTTCTTGTGGGTTACTTCTTAAATTCCCAGGAGGGAGACTATTTTGCAAAGGATGTGAACATTTTTATGGCTCTTGATACTTTTTGCCAAATTGCCTTCCAAAAATATTTGCACAGTCATCAGCAATGTATAAACACACCAGCGTTCACCACGGTCTTGCCAGCATGATGTAGCACTGTTCCATTACTTTTAGAGATTTCCTTTTCTAAAATTTGCATTTCTTTGATAGCTAATAATCTCATCAAGCTTTCCATACATTTGATTATTAATTGTGTTGTCTCTTAAGGAGACTGGCTGTTTAAGCCTTTTGCCTGGTTACTATGTGAGGTCAAATCAGGCATTTATAAAGTATCTAATACATACTCACTACTATGGGGTGCTATAGGGGGACCAAGGAAGTATAAGACCTGGTTCTTATCTTCCAGAAGGCTATGATTGACACTCACGTCTTTCTTACTTGTTGTTGATTTCTTTGTACCCAGCCTGCTGCTTTGCACAACCTGTATGCTTCGTAAATCTTTGTTTTATGTAGTTAAATCCCCAGATGACATGTTCGTCGTCTTTGTGGTTCACAGAGATCAGCACTCAATTCAAAGTAATGCAGAATCAGAATCCAAAATGAGGCTGAAACCCAGAGAGACAGCTTAAGACATGGTCAATTAATATGGACTCACACAAAGTAGTGCCCCACAAAATGGGGAAGCCACGGGTTGACATCAGTTTTTAAAGCAAGGTTGAGGGTTTGAATTTGGCAGGATGTGGTCTATGAGTCTGTGTGTGACATGCCTGCCACCAGAAGCTACTGTGATCAAAGTTATGTTCGTAGAGAATAAGGGAGGCACCAGTCTTGTTTGGCTGCATGCACGTTAGACAACTCCTCAGTGTTCCTTTTTTTTTTTTTTTTTTTTTCCAATTTACTATTTTTTTTAGATTCTCACTCCCATCACCCAGGCTGGAGTGCAGTGGGCACAATCACGGCTCACTGCAGCCTCTGCTTCCTGAGCTCAGGTGATCCTCCCATCTTAGCCTCCTGAGTAGCTGGGACTACAGGCTTATACCACCACACCTGGCTAATTTTTTGTATTTTTAGTAGAGACAAGGTTTTGCCATGTTGCTCAGGCTGGTCTTGAACTCCTGGGCTCACGTCATCCACCTGCCTCAGTTTCCCAAAGTACTGGGATTACAGGCATAAGCCACAGTGCCTGACCTCAATTATTTATTTATTTATTTACTTTGAGACAGGCTCTCGCTCTGTCACGCAGGCTGGAGTGCAATGGCACAATCTCGGCTCACTGAAACCTCTACCTCCCACGTTCAAATGATTCTCCCACCTCAGCCTCCCAAGTAGCTGTCACCATGCCCAGCTACTTTTTTTTTTTTTTTGTATTTTTACGCAATGGAGTTTCACCATGTTGGCCAGGCTGGTCTCAAATTCCTGACCTCAGGTGATCCATCCCCCTTGGCTTCCCAAAGTGCTAGGATTACAGGTGTGAGCCACCATGCCTGGCCTCAATTTTTTATTTTTTAAAAAGTGTTAAACCTACAGAGAAGTTGGAAGCTATAAAGAGTGCTATATACCCTTCATTTTAACATTGTTAACATTTTATGCCATTTGCGTGTACCTGCTCTCTCTTCCCGCCCCAGTTTGTTATTACCATTTTTAATTTTTGTGGAACCATTTGACAGTGAGTTGTGAACTTCACCCCTAAATATGTTAGTGTGTATTTACAAGAACAAGGACATTGTCTTATATCACCACTATACAATTACTGAATTCAAGAAATCTAATGCTGATTATAAATACAGTATATCATCCATATTTAATTTTCTTCTGTTACTCCAAAAATGTCCTTTATAGCATTTTTAAAACTCCTGATGTAGGATCCAATCCAGAATCATGCATGTGGTTTTCATGGCTCCATAGTCTTTTCTAGATGGGCTCCTTGCCTTTCACTGTATTTCATGACATGGACATTTTAATGAATGCAGGCCAGTTGCTTGCTATCCTGTCCTTTAACTTGGGTTTGTTTAATTGTTTCCCCACAATTGACATAGGTTAAACCTTCTTGGCAGTAACACTTGATAAATCCTTGGAGGAGGCAGATTGTGTCAATTTGTTCCTGTATTGGTAATGGTAAATTTGGTTAAGGTAACTTTGGTCAGAATTATCTACTGTAAAGCTGTCTTTTATTCCCTCTAATTAAGAAGTCATCTGTGGGAGACACTCTGAGGCTGTGTAAATACACTGATTCCCAGCAATCCTTCACTCCATGATTTTAGCATCCACTTACAATTCTTGCCCGAGTCAGTTATTACAAAGGTGGTCATCAAATGTGGCTTTTCTAACCCTCCTCATTGCTGTTTTCCTCTCTCACCACTGCAGTGTAAGGTGGCTGCAGACAGTGGTGTGCTGGTCAGCTCTGATTACATGCATTTTTCCTAACTCTGTATTCAATGATGTCATGTTGGTAGCCTGAAGTCAGTCATAGTGGGATATTTACACTTAAGACATTGGCAAGCGCCACAGCTTAGGCTTCTCCCCAACCCCTTGGAGAACCAGTTGTTAAACATTTATCAGCATACCACTGGATGCATTTAAGCTAAAACACATTCAGGAAAGAATGACTTTGGCAATAAAGGGACTTTATAATTATTTTTAGTCAGAGTCTCACTCCTGTCACCCAGGCTAGAATGCAGTGCTCACTGCAGCCTCCATTTCCCAGGCTCAGGTGATCCTCCCACCTCAGCCTCCCGAGTAGCTGGGACTACAGGCTCACGCCACCATGCCTGGTTTGTAAAAATACAAGCTTTTTGTATTTTTAGTAGAGACAGGGTTTTGCCATGTTGGCAAAGGAAACCTTAAGGAAAGAGGATCCATCTTCAAATATTTAAAGGGCTATCTTGTGGGGTACCCTCATTAGTTAGGATGTAACCTCCTAATACACCCCAACCTTCCTCCCTGTTGGTGCTCCAGTGATGCATGGGTCCTTGAAGGCATCACAGGACTGCATCTCTCCCACCACTGCCTTCCTATTAAGGAGCCAGCAGGGGACAGAATAGAACAAGAGGGTGCATGTCACCTTGAGCAGGAAGAGGGATACTTCTTACTCTCATCCTAAAAGCAGCAGTGTGTTTGCAGAACAATGGTGAGGTGCAGAGGAGGTGGCATTCACACTAAATGATGCAGAGGAGATGGTGTTCTTGCCAAATGGCTTTCATGTTCTTGGTAAAGTGGATACAGTTACTTCCAAGAATGAGAGAGGCAAAGCAGTCTTCGGCATTAGGAAGCATGAAGATGCTTTGAGATAGCAGTGAAGGGCATTTTTTTGTCCAGCCCACCAACCCACTCAAGGCAGCCCAACTCCAGGATGTTCAAGCAGCACAAGAAAGGGCCAAGTCAGCATAACACTTCCGCAGTACTGTGCAGCCCGAGAGTTGAAATGGGGAAGGAGGTGGACACAGGTGCCCAGAGTTCACCACTGATGTATACAGAAGTTGATAAATTCTCCCAGAGGCCAGGGCATCCGAAGGCAGCTCTGAATCCAGGCCTGGCAGTGATCCGGGCATGGCCAGAGGAGGGCAGGTGGAGAAGGTCAAGGGGCTGGGATCAACCTGCCAGTTGAAGCAATGAGCAGCTTCTCTGACAGTAAGAGAGCTGGCAGAGTTGGTGGTGGTGGTTGGAAAGTGAGACAACGGTGTTCTGGATCTCTTTGGAAGGTATCAAGCAACTACCTGGTTCTAGGGAGGGCAGTAGTGGGGGCCACCGGCGTGAACAGGGTGAAGAGCTGTGTGTTCAGGCAGCCAGAAAGTCACAATCATGGGGAAGAGGTGGGATAAAGGCACGTGGAACACACTCTGACTTGGGACTGCAAGACTCAGTCTCCGAGGCCTGGCTGTCACTGGCTAATGGTGGAAAAGCTATTTCTCGCTGGCCTCAGTTCTTCATCTCATGTGAATGGGGGTTGGGTGCGGTGGCTCACACATGTAATCCCGGCACTCTGGGAGGCCAAGGCGAGTGGATCACCTGAGGTCAGAAGTTCAAGACCAGCCTGGCCAACATGGCGAAACCCTGTCTCTACTAAAAATACAAAAAAATTAGCGGAGTGTGATGGTGCAAGCCTGTAATTCCAGCTACTCAGGAGGCTGAGCCAGGAGAATCACTTGAATCCAGGAGGCAGAGGTTGCAGTGAGCCAAGATCACGTCACTGCACTCCAGCCTGGGTGACAAAGTAAGATGTTGTCTCAAAACAACAACAATAATGATAATGATAATGATAATGTTAATGGAGATTAAATGTTGGTCAAGAGTACAAAATGAAATGATGTCCACAGCAGTGCTGTGTGAAATGTAAAGCTCTATACATCTGTTTGGAGTTCCACTATAAATATTAATGCCTACAAATCTGAGAATGAATGTAGGAAGGGGAGGTGCAGGGTGTGCATGGAAAAGATGTTAATAACAATACCAAGAGTTTGAATTTGAATACGGCTTTGCGGTATAGGTGGGGCTTTCTTCCCATCTATTTGATTTTCTCAAATGAGATAACATCCGCATAACACAAAGCACAGTGTTTGGCCTGTAGTAAGTGCTGAATTAGAGTTCATTCTTTTCGTGAGTCCTCATACAACCCCACGAGGTAGATGTTGTTAATTCCATTTTAAGGTCAAAAGTGAGAGACTCAGACAAATTCCTGTGTCCAAGAGTATGTATCAGCTTAGTGGGTAGTGGTCAGGACTCAAACCTAGGCCTCTGGACTCCAAGGTCAACATTCCTTTCTTTCTAATCTGTGTCTAAGGACCCAACCAATTCTCAGAGTCTATTCTAAATCTAAATTGATTCCATTCTATTTAGAATCTATTCTGAATTATAAAATCTGCTTCCACTGTGTAATCTACACTTCACACAAAGCTGCCAACTTTTGAAACATGGTAAACATAAGATGTATTGTGGGATTTTTTTTTTAACTACATGATGTTAAAAGTTGTCATCAGAATTTTTCTCTTTTGTAGAAAAGACTCTGAATCCCCATAACATCATATTGTGATTTATGATTGTCACTGGCACAATTTCATATGACTCTTTTGCAAGATTAAATATTTTTACAATCCTGAAGATATCCAACCAACCTAATAATGCAACATACTCTAGGGACCAATTAATCCTTCAAAGTAATTCTTACTTCAGTGTTAGCGTTTTTAATTGTGAAAATCCTCCCTGTTTTGGTGAAATGCCTTTTGCATTATGGTCAGTGATGATTTGGATGGATGGATGGATGGATGGATGGATGGATGGATGGATGGATGGATGGATGGGTGGATGGATGGATGGATGAATGGGTGGACAGATGGATGGGTGGGTAGATGGGCAGGTAGGTGGGTGGATGAATGGATGGATAGATAGACAGATGGGTGGACAAATGGATGGATGGATGAATGGGTGGGTGGATGGATGGATGGATGGATGGATGGGTGAGTGGATACCTAATTCTGACTTCCTCTACACCAGAGTAGGTATAGTAGAAAAAGATGTGTACTGGGTTTTGAGAAATATGCGTACTAGCCCTGGTTTTGCCCCCAATGATCTAGGTGATCTGAGACATTTCACATCACATTTTCCAGCCTTTGTTTCCTCACCTGAGAATGGTAAGTAAATTATTATTAAGGTCACTTTCAGCTCAAAGTGTCCACGTTCTTACTGCACTATGAGTCCACTTCTTGAAGAACAGTGACGTGAGAAATTTGATACTTGGGCTCCAAACCTTATGTTCTGAGAGAGGAAACCCAATAAAGGCTTAGATTCCTGGCAAGTCGGACTCAGATTCCTTACATGCTTACTCGTGAGAATAATTTCCAGCCTCCTTAAAATACTTTATGACCGGCTCAACAAGTGAAGAAAGACGGATCTGAGAAAATCACCAATGGGGAGAGCTTATGCTGCTCCAACTGAAAGCTGTGTGGAGCCCCTTGGGGAATGATGGCGAGCTGTTCGAAAACAAGCACTTATGGAACAAATTGTCCAGAAAGATAGAAGCAGAGAAACATGCTTGCTGCCCTCACTGATTTCAGATTACAGCTTCATGGGACCGTGGCCAGGAGGCAGACTGGAGAAAAATACAGGAGGGGCCTCTAACGCAACCTAGGGAGGCTCTTGCTAGGACAAGAGGGACAGATTGTGGTGGAGTAGAAAGAGGCAGATAGTCTGGGGCTCAGATTCTGGATTTAACATTCACTAGTAGTGTTGTCTTGAATAAGCCACCCGATCTCTCTCAGCTTCATCTGTAAAACTGGACATATGAACACTGACCTCAGAGGATCCCATGAAAAACAATACGTGCAGTTCCCAGCCCATTGCCTGGCACTAAGTAGACTCCCACGAATATTAGCTTCCTTTCTTCTTCCATCCAGGTAGGTAGATGGGCGATTGGGTTAGTCGTCTCATCTGTACCTCTGTCTAGCCACGTGACCCGGGACAAGAGGCTTCTTGTTTCCTCACCTATAAAATATGGAGGGGCATCACAGTGGTTGCCAGGGCCTCTTGCAGGCCTGACATTGCCACTCTCTGGTCTAATTCCTGCTGAAACTGGCAGTACACATCTGTGGCCTCGAAGAGCAGGGACAAGAGTCCACAGTGGGGGATATGCAAAAGTCAGAGCTCACTCATTGACTTGGAGGTTAAAACCATGATGCTGGACCAAGAGCCAGGTTGTCAACATGATGTGGACACAGCCCCTAGCTCTGACCCAGCTACTTGCACTGGTCATCTCTTTAGAGCCCACCTGTTAATGTCCCAATATCCCCGACCTTGGGGCCCAGCCATTCATGAGCAGGGAGAAGGGGCATGGTGTTTGGGGTGGTGGAGCACAAAAAGTCCCTGTCATATACATTTAATGTTCACGTTGATGTAAGGATCTTGCCTGCAGATCCAAAACCCTACGTTTCCCCATAACATCTGTCTCTGAAGACTGCTATAAAAATTTAAAAATCAGGCATGTATCAGATATTCTGTATGTGGCATAAAGTGGCCAACATAGTGCCTGACAATCAGTAGGTGCTGAATGAATGAAAGTCCCCTCCGCCATTAAACAGGCAGTACCCACTTATTCCGTAAACAGAGAATATCTCTGCAAGAAGCGTTGAAACGATCTCATTTTTTTTAAAATAAAGTTTAGACCACTTATTTGTGTTTAAAATATATATGGCCAGTTTGCTGGCTCAGTGATGAAATGAGGTTCCAGAAAGGAGTTACTGGTTTACAATGGGCGGGTGCTACATTTATATAAAAGGGTGTGTACAAAGTGAAATCCAGCAAGCTGGAATTTTTTTCCCCTTTAATTTTCACATAGATTAAAAACTGCTGGAGATAAGGTCAGCTCTGGGCTGTAGAAGAGCAGCTTCACGCCCATCCCTCTCCATGTACAGATTCATTGTAGGCAGAGACTTTTCTGCATTGCCTGTCAATGATTTTCCCTTAAACGCAAAGAAAGGGGTCTGGGAAAGTCAGTGAACATCTACTACAGGGCAAATCATTTCTCTCTAAACAGGCATGTGAGGTTTGAGAACAGAGTCTAAATTTGTCAGACGGGGTTTTATTTCTTCACAGATATATTCGATTAGGGAGTCTTTCAGGGCCCCTTTCTAGAAATAACTGCAAGAAAACACCAACAAACCCCATGAAAGTATGGAGAAGATTCCCCACAAGATTTAAAAAAAATTTATAGTTACAATCCCACACCAAGAAATCCACCCTCAAACATTTGTAAGTACACTGTTCAGAAGTGATAAGTATATGCACATTGCTGTGCCCCTCGGGACATTTTAAGTTTCTAAACTGAATCATCAGCGCCTGCACGTGTGTTAGCCAAGGGCAGCATCAGTGATTTGAGGAAGTGCTTGGTTCTAGAAGAACCCCATGGCCTGGGCTCATTGTAGGCTCTTCTGAGTGGGCTGGGACAGTATAATGATATGACCACAGCTTGGAAATCGGCATCCGCCGTTACTGTCCACCCCAACTTCTTTCCAGTTCATCTTTAGGAAGAGCCCTCCCTTCTTTGGGAGGCCGAGGCGGGTGGGTCACAAGGTCAGGAGATTGAGACCATCCTGGCTAATACACTGAAACACCGTCTCTACTAAAAATACAAAAAATTAGCCGGGTGAGGTGGCAGACCCCTGTAGTCCCAGCTACTTGGGAGGCTGAGGCAGGAGAATGGCGTGAACCCAGGAGGCGGAGCTTGCAGTGAGCCGAGATCACACCACTGCACTCCAGCCTGGGCGACAGAGCAAGACTCCGTCTCAAAAAAGAAAAGGAAGAGTCCTCCCTAACCGCTAGTTATGGACTGAATTGTGTCGTCTCCAAATTCACACGTGGAAGCCCTATCCCCCGTACCTCAGCATGTGACTGTGACTGTAAAATAGGAACTTGGAAGAGGTGACTAACTGAAAATGAGGCCATTAGGGTGAGCCCTGATCCAATATGACCAGTGTCCTTATAGGAAGAGGAGATGAGGACACACAGGAAAATGCCAGGGATGTGTTTGCACAGAGGAAGCACCGTGGGAGGGCAAGAGACAAGGCAGCCATCTACCAGCCAAAGAGAGAGGCCTCAGGAGAAGCCAGCCCTGCTGACCCCTGGAGCTCAGACTGCCAGCCTCTAGAACTGTGAGAACATAAATGTCTCCAGTGGAAGCCGCCCAGTCTGTGATATTTTGTGATGGCAGCCTGGGATTTCTACGGAAATCAGAGCCGGAGCCAGGGCCTTGGAAATTCTTGGTGAGACGGAGTCTCGAGCAGCAGGAGTCAGGGACTTGGAGAGAGTGAAATCAGGAAGGAGGAAAAGCAAATGCCAGCATGTGTCCTGGAGTTGGTCCCCACTGTGGCAACTGGGGCCTCATCCCCGCAGGACGCGGGAACTGTGCAGCAGGGGCCTGAGTTGTCTGGGGAGACCGCTCACCTGCCCACTCCTTCCCTGGGGGTCGGGACTTCCCAGAGGGTGAAGGTCATGCAGAGGTGAGTCCCAGGTTGGTCCCAGGATTCTGAGAAGTCCCACACATGCTGGGGACAGAAAGCAGGAGGTTGGAGGTGTAGCTGGGGTGAGCACTACCGGGTTACACCTCCTGGAACTTTGTTTTTCCTTTGCAACCATTCACTTTGTACTACTACAGTTTTTTCACTACTATTTACTGATCACCTACCAGGTTCAAGGTTCTGTGTTAGCTGCTGTGTTACTCAAAACAGCAAGTCTCAAATGCTACTTATAAATTCACAGAGACTGAGTTTCATTGAAACTCTTGGTTTTCTGGCAGTGCTGGTAATGATTTCAGACACTCTGGCCTCCAAAATGGGAATCCGGGAATATTCTCAATAGGAGGCTTTTGATTTAGAATTCATCTTGGATCCCATTTACACAGTAAACAGCAGTAAGGTGTCAGAGACTCTGCCTAGACTACCGATAGGGAATGCTAGGGCCAGGGCACAAAGTAGCCAGCCCCGCCTGTGGGCACGGTAATAAATACATTGGTGGGTTTTTTCTTCCTTTGAAGTTCTGACAGGCCATCCTAATATGGAAATCCATGACCATCAGCTGGCCACTGCACAGTGTGTGTTCCATGCTTCCACGGGTTCACAGTTTGTGCTCATCAGTGTGCCAGAGACAGGGTTTATTTGCAGATGATGGGCATCTGGGTTGCAGCCAATCCACCATTCCAGTGGGTGAAGCAGCCCATCTTTTTTTTTTGGAGACAGAGTCTCTCTCTGTCACCCAAGCTGGAGTACAGTGGCGTGATCTTGGCTCACTGCAACCTCTGCCTCCCGGGTTCAAGCGATTCTCCTGCCTCAGCCTCCCGAATAGCTGGAATTACAGGTGTGTGCCACCACGCCCGGTTAATTTTTGTATTTTTAGTAGAGATGGGTTTTCGCCATGTTGACCAGGCTGGTCTCAAACTCCTGACCTCAAGTGATCTGCCTGCTTCATCCTTTGCTTTGTTTGTTGGACCCTGCCTGTAAGACCTAGAATTGGCCACTTTCCTTGTCCTACTGGTCTCTGAAGTGACCAGGGTCAGCTCAGGGAGGCATTCTGGGTACCATAGCTATGTAGGCAACCATGTTGCCCTAGAGCCCCCAGCAGATGAGTCTCCAGATGGTGCCTGCAATGAACCTCATGGGTCACCTGTGCAGGGAGCGAAAGTGTCTCTGGCTCTTTCTCAAAGGGGTCTCCTGCTGCTCCAAGCTGCAGCTGAAAGCTCTGGGCTCCTAATTCTGGGCAGGGGCTGGTGGGGCATAGGCATCCGGGAGAAGTCAGCCTGCAGCCTGTAAATATTTATCTTATGTTTCCTGCCGAGCTAGAAACCAGGGCATGTGGTTCTTTAAATAGAAAAAAAACAGGAGGGCTTATCGAAAAATTACCAATGTGCTGCCCTCCTCTCTGGGTGCTAATGAATGTCCCCAGGACCTCCCCTTCTTGGCTCTTCATTTCTCCTGCCTTGGCCCTTCCCCATGGCTCCATGCAGCCCAGAGCAGGCAGTATTTGTTTGAATGACCCACTTAACCATCTCTCCTCCTATCTGCTGGGAATGGGTGGGGCCAACAGCCTGGTTCTAGAATCCAAACGTGTCATTGTTGGCGCAGGGATCTGGGAGTGCTCCCGGGTCCTCTGGCCTGGCTGGGCAGTGCTGGGATCCTGAGCCCTCTCCCACTCCCTGGGTCTCAGCCTTCCCATTCCTTTGTGCCTCTGGCCCCAGGATTGACTTTTCTGCTTTGGTGTTATTACCCTACTTGCTCTTAGCAGCTCTTCTCTGAGAGCCTAGACCATAGAGACCTGCTCCCAGACTCCAGACTAGAGGCTGGGATGTTCTCACTCCACAGATAGTCTTTATGGGTGACACCTACCTGGCTCAAGACTCTTGTGCTCCAACCACTCATTGAGACCCCATTCTCTTCTCTTGCTAAACCCTGTCGGCCATTTCTCCATCTCCACTAAGCAGCCTGGGTTGCGATGCTGTGACTTCTTCTTTAATGACACTGGTCTCCTGCCCAGGCCTGTTCCTTGAGTCAAAAGAAACTGCCAAGCTTTGGATACCTGTTTTACTTTCCCAAGGCTGCCTAACAAATTACCACCAATGAGACAGCTTACAACAATAGAATTGTACTGTCTCCCAGGTCAGAATGCTAGAAATCAGAACTTGGATGTCAGCAGCCTTGGTTGCTTCTGGAGGCTCCAGGAGAATCGATTTCCTGAGTCCCAGCTAGCTTCTGGAGGTTGCTGGCAATCTGTCAGTAGAGACTCCAGTTGTCAACATTCCCTTAAGAGGTGGTGCTTGATCAAAATGAAGTTTTCCAAGGTGTGAACAGACTGGACAAAGTATGATGGAAGGGTCATCTCCTTCATGCTGGCCGTGAGACTTCTAGTAAGATGGCCCAAACTGGGCCCTGGGCAGCTTCATCAGGGCTTTGCAGACTTTAGCCATTGACTTGGGTCTATGTAGTCTTTGGTAAACTGGATATCTCTCCCATTTTAGAGATGAAAAGACTGAGGCCAGAGGAGTGTAAGTGACCTGCCTAATGCCATGCCTCCTGCCCCCTGCTTCAGGGGTTCATGCCACTGCTCCACTCTGGAAGGTTAAGTGAAGAGTGGTCAATGCAAGGAAGAGCTTTGGGGGAAATGAATCCATAACCCAGGCACAGCCCAGGTAACCACAGGAATTGCCCACTGGAGAAATCATCACCAGCCAGGATCTGATTCTAGAACCAGTGTGTCTGTCCAATCATGGACCCCGATTGGGTGACAAGTATTGAGACAGGGCTATTGGAGAATGGAAAGCCTGATAATTTCATGTCAGTCTCTTCTCATGATGCCCCTGGAGCTCCAAGAGACACCACAGCTTTTTACCACATGTGAGAACACTTCGAGTTTTGTAAGTTCTGGTTTTCAAACTGGGATCTTGAGTGAAACAGGGTGACCTCCCAGGTCGAAATCCCAGGGATGATTCAAGGCCATATTTGCCTGGGGTCAGGACCATGAAGTGGGCAATTTTCTTCCTTGCCTCTGTCTTCCCAGCTCTCCTAGCCCCTCCTTTCCTCAGCTAGCCCCAGCTGGTCCTCTGCACCCTGGGAGGTCCCAGGCCTGCCCATCAGCCACCTCCTCAGCACCTACCAGCTCTAGGCCCTGCTTCCTGTGCAGGAAACTGGACCGAAATTTGGTTCCATATGGAGACGGCTCGCAATCAGCTGCCCTTTCCCAGAAAGTTCATTTTACTGCTGTTTATTACACAACCGATATTCACATAAATCCAAATAAACGAGAAAATTCTTCCACCATCCCACCACAGAGCACACTGGCTTCCTTTTCATTTTCTTTTACTAGCTCTGTCCGTATGCATCAAAATCAAAATTATCGGGCCGGGCGCGGTGGCTCAAGCCTGTAATCCCAGCACTTTGGGAGGCCGAGACGGGCGGATCACGAGGTCAGGAGATCGAGACCATCCTGGCTAACACGGTGAAACCCCGTCTCTACTAAAAATAAAAAAAAAACTAGCCGGGCGAGGTGGCGGGCGCCTGTAGTCCCAGCTACTCTGGAGGCTGAGGCAGGAGAATGGCATAAACCCGGGAGGCAGAGCTTGCAGTGAGCTGAGATCTGGCCACTGCACTCCAGTCCGGGCGACAGAGCGAGACTCTGCCTCAAAAAAAAAAAAAAAAAAAAAAAAAAAAAAAAAAAAAAAAAAAAAAAATCAAAATTATCCTTTGATTTCTGGGTTTTTTCCCCTACTTATTATTTCATAAGCATCTTCCCATCTTCTCCCTGTCTTTCATAATTATGATTTTAATGACTGCCTAAGAGTCCCTCAAGGGGACACATTTAATTACCCATTCTCTTATTCCTGAATTTTTTTTCAATCATGGTAATAAACACAGAAAGGTTTCCCCTGTTTTGAAAATTTTCCTAATAATAATACATTTCCACAACCTGAATTAGGTCAAAAAGCATGAACATTTTATGACTTAAATATTTCAGCCAAATTACTTATTATATTTATGTTACAGATTTAAAAATGGGCCCTACAGTGCACTCACTACATGAATCTTATGAATCTGCCCTGTTGTCTCTTTTTTTTTTTTTTTAAAGATGGAGTCTCGTGCTGTCACCCAGGCTGCAGTGCCGTGGCATGATCTTGGCTCACTGCAACCTCTGCCTCCCAAGTTCAAGCAATTCTCCTGCCTCAGCCTCCTGAGTAGCTGGGACTACAGGTGTGCACACCACACCTGGCTAACTTTTGTTGTGTTTTGTATCTTTTGTAGAGGTGGGGCTTCACAATGTTAGTCAGACTGGTCTCAAACTCCTGACCTTAGGTGATCCACCCACCTCAGCCTCCTAAAGTGCTGGGATTACAGGCATGAGCCACTGTGCCCAGCCATATCTGCCCTGTTCTAACCACTTGTCACTGTCTAATATTTTGAAAGAGTAGATTACATCTGCTAGTCCTAAAAATCAACCCCTGCACTCCGGGAGGGCAGCAGGAACCCATCCTGCTAACCAGGGATGTTAAAGGACCCTGCTATGGGCTGAATTGTATCCCACTAAAATTCACATGTTGAAGCCCTAACCCCTAATGTGACTGTACTTGGAGGCAGGGCCTAAATTTAAGGAGGGTCTAAGGTTATATTAGGTCATAAGGGAGGGCCCCGATCCCACAGGACTGGTGTCCTTATAAGAATCAGAAGGGACGGCCGAGTGCAGTGGCAGACGCCTGTAATTCCAGCACTTTGGGAGGCCGAGGCGGACAGATCATCTGAGGTCAGGAGTTCGAGACCAGCCTGGCCAATATGGTAAAACCTCGTCTTAAAAATACAAAAAAAATTAGCTGGGTGTGTTGGCAGGTGCCTATAATCCCAGCTACTAGGGAGGCTGAGGCAGGAGAATCACTTGAATCCAGGAGGCGGAGGTTGCAGTGAGCCGAGATTGCACAACTGCACTCCAGCCTGGGCACAAAAGTGAAACTCCATCTCTTAAAAAAAAAAAAAAAAAAAAGAATCAGAAGGGACACCAAGAGGAAAGGTTATGGGAGGATACAGCAAGAAGGTATCCTGTGAGCCAGGAGGAGAGGCCTCGGGAGACACCAGCCTGGTGGCACCTTGATGTCAGACTTTCAGCCTTTGTAACTGCAAAACAATAAACGTTTGTTGTTTAAGCCACCCAGTCTGTGGTATCCTCTTACAGCAGCCAGAGAGGACTAATACAGGCTCCCCCTGGAATTGCTTATTTGCTTATTCAGAGTTGCTATCTGAGTCACAGAAGATCGACAATAGTTAGTTTTTTTCAGGACCATCTTCGTAAGTTGCAGGGCTCCATGCACAGCAAAAATGCAGGGTTCTCAGGCTGGCGTGGTGGCTCATACCTGTAATCTCAGCACTTTGGGAGGACAATGTGGGCAGATTGCTTGAGTCTAGGAGTTCAAGACAAGCCTGAGCAATATGGTGAAACCCCATCTCTACACAAAATACAAAATTTAGCTGGATGTGATGGTGCACGCTTGTAGTCCTAGCTACTAAGGAGTCTGAGGTAGGAGGAGCTCTTGAGCCCAGGAAGGCTGAGGTTGCAGTGAGCCGAGATAACGCCACTGAACTCCAGCCTGGGTGACAGAGTGAGAGTCCATTGCACACACACACACACACAAAATTTAAAGAATTAAAAATGCAGAGTTCTTTGACTGAGGCGCAGTGGCTCATGCCTGTAATCCCAGCACTTTGGGAGGCTGAGGCGAGTGGATCACTTAAGTTCGAGACCAGCCTGGCCAGCATGGTGAAGCCGTCTCTACTAAAAATACAAAAATTAGCCAGGCGTGGTGGCACGCGCCTATAGTCCCAGCTACTCGGGAGGCTGAGGCAGTAGAATTGCTTGAACCTGGGAGGCAGAGGTTGCAGTGAGCCGAGATCGCACCACTGCACTGCCTGGGCAACAGAGCGAGACTCTGTGTAAAATAATTAAATAAATAAAAATGCAGGGTTCTTTGTCCAAAAAGCAGGAAAAAAGCTGTTTCCTTGCTGCCATGGTCTCTTTCAACCAGTCACTGTTGCTGTCTCCCAGGTATAGGGACACTCATGAGTCAGAGTCAAGACACTTCTAGGTGACTGGAGCCCTACCCTACGGCTCATCACACATACCAGGCCTGACCCTGATCACTGTCACTGCGGATAGAGAAGAGGGGTGAGGCACTGGGTGGCTGGACCCCATTCTGGGGTGGTGGGAGGTGGGACTGCACCTAAGCCAGGGGTCCACATCCCCAGCACAGGCTAAATTCAGAGATAAATTCATCACCAGTTTTAGGAGGGTGACAGCGGAGAATTAAACCCCCAGCTGGGGACCCTGTGTGACTGCACTGGTCACACACCCTGAGTGCAGGCCCTGGTTTTCTCCAGCATCCCGGGGTCAGGGAAACCCTAATTGTTTCCTGTGCACATCACTCGAAGTCCTAGAGCTCTACCGCTAACTTCTTTCTTGCAGATTCTGAATGAATATTATGTTCTGCTTTTAAGTGAATTTTCCATTAAAGTCACATGAATCCAGACCTCTGTAAATGCAACCCGGTTTTGCCCGCCACCTGAAAGAAGGCCCCTCCCTTTTTCTTGGCACTTGTATTGATATGCTTGCTCTGCAGTGGCATTCCGCCCCATCCTTTCTGACACTCTGCCCTAGATGTGATGCTCTGTGAAGTCTGATACTCGCCTTCCTTCCTTCTTTCCATGTCATTAGCCTAAAAAGAAGGCAGGACTTGAGCATGGGGCAACAGAAGAGACATGGGCTTGGAGATACTTCCTACTCGTAGGGTGGCCTTGAGCTATGTATTAGTCCATTTTCACGCTGCACATGAAGACATACCCAAGACTGGGCAATTTACAAAAGAAAGAAGTTTAATAGACTCACAGTTCCACATGGCTGGGGAGGCTTCACAATTGTGGCGGAAGGTGAAAGGCACATCTCACATGGCGGCAGACAAGAGAAGAGAAGTTGTGCAGGGAAACTGCCCTTTATAAAACCATCAGATCTCGTGAGACTTATTCACTGTCATGAGAATAGCGTGAGAAAGACCTGCCCCCATGATTCAATTACCTCACACCGTGTCCCTCCCACAACACATGGGAATTGTGGGAGATAAAATTCAAGATGAGATTTGGATGGGGACACAGGCAAACCATATCAAGCTAGTTACTGAATTGCTCTGGTTTGGATTATTTCACCTGTGAAGTGGTGATACCATCTGCCTGCAGGATTGGGGGGACCATACCATGGGATTGTAGGGCATTTGGCAATGTGCACTCCACCATTGCTTCCTAGAAAGAAAGAGGGGAGAAAGAGCTCCATGCTGTTTCGTGTGAGGGAGGAAAGTGGTGGGCAGCAGGGCTTTCGGAGATGGAGCAGTCAGCCTGCCTGAGCTCTGCTGCCTTCTTGGGTTTCTCCACCTGAAAACAGGCATAACGATTTCTACATTTTAAGTGTGCTGGGAAGAGTAGAGGAAGCAACTTCTAGTAAGAGAATATAGCCAAGTTTGGCATACAGTAGGTGATTAATAAATGTCATCTCCTTTCCTGCTCCCCCTGCTTGGAGTTTGCCATGTGACTGACCATCCCACAGTAGGTTTGGAGGACAGGGTAAGGGACAGATGGCACAAATTCACCCCAGTTTCATGCTTCAGGCAATCTCCTGACTTTCTGAGCCTCTCTTTTCTCATTCTTAAATGAGATTCAGCATACTTGCTCCCCTACCTGCCAGGTTAGTCAGCTTGAAAATTAAGTGAGGCAATGGATGCAGAATTCTTTGCAAAGATAAAGTGTTATGATTCACACCAGTGCCCAAGGTTTAGGTCGCTAAACCTCAAATAGGACCCTTAGCTTCCATCTTCCCTCCCATACACACGCACCTACCCAGCTGGCACTGTAGGGACACCTGATGTATTGAGGGAAGGCAGCCTATCTAGTTGGATCACATATGGACCATCCTGATCTTATGCCATTTTTTTCATGGACATAAAGGACAATTAGAGAAGAGGGAGCAGGCTTGGGATGGGCTGTGGGTAGGGAGGCAGTGCTGTGCAGATGAGAAGGTCATAGGGGATGTGCAGGAGAAAGCCACCTAGCTCAGTCCAGGGCCTGCAACAGACATTAATACATTAATCACAGATGATTACACTACTATGCTAATAACATTCATTAGTATTCAGTAATCAATACTGAGTCAGAGTCTTAATTTGAATCTCTACATGGTTTCTGCCACACAGCCTGACCCCAGCCTGGGTTTATCATGAGGAACTCACTCCCTTAAAAGCTTATTTTATCTTATTGTGTCTCTGACCATTAAAAAGTGTGTTCTTGAACAGACATGGTGGCTCACGCCTATAATCCCAGCACTTTGGGAGGCCTAGGTGGGTCAGGAGTTTGAGACCAGCTTGGCTAACATGACGAAACCCCATCCCTACTAAAAATACAAAAATTAGCCAGGTGTGGTGGTGGGTGCCTGTAGTCCTAACTACTCAGGAGGCTGAGGTAGGAGAATTGCTTGAACCCAGGAGGTAGAGGCTGTGGTGAGCCAAGATCGTGCCACTGCATTCCAGCTTGAGCAACAGAGCAAAACTCTGTCTCAATAAAGAAAGAAAAAAAGAAAAGAAAGAGAGAGAAAGACAAGTATGTTCTCTATGTCCACCCTTTCAGCAGTTTGGCAAAGTGGGGCAAGAGCTGGGGACTCTGGAACCAAACTGCCGAGCCCATGGTCAGTCACCACTATCTACTGTCAATGAGACCTTGTGAGTTACTGAACCTCTGTGTGCCTCAGTTTCCTCATTTGAACTATGAGGTTCCTAACAATACTTATAGGGTTATGATAGGATTAAGTGTAGTAATATGGGAAGCACTTAGAACAGTGCTTGGCACATACTCAGGGAACGTTGCTTGGTATTACACTATTCTATGATTTGCTTTCCCATTTGTGAAAGTATAAAGTTGAAGAATAATTAAAACACATTAAAAGTAGATAGGTCAGGCAGAGAGATAAATGAACTGTTTGCATAAACATGAATTAAGAGAGTCACACTCAACTAAGAATTATTCCCTCTTGAGGACAGCAAGCATCTGGAAGGAATTAAATGAGGAAAGAGGCTGGATGGTGGTGGTGTGTGAGCAGAGAACACGCTGTGACTCTTGGAAGGACATAATTCATTTCTGGGATGTGCAAATGATCCCAAAAAAGGAGGCTGCCCTAGGCAAGTTGATGCCCAAAGAATATTTATCCCCAAATAATTTTTGTTCTGACTATCCCAGGTACCTGAAGTATCTTATTCCTATGAGCTGATGCATCACCTTGAAAAGGCCGCTTCTAAAATACAAACAGACTCACATAAAAATAACATTACCATTTTGTATCTATGAAATTCACAACATGAAAATTGTAATAATTCAGTGAGATTGCACTGAACTCAGCACATTTTAAAATCTGTAATGTAAATATAAATTAGTATAACTTTTTTTGAGAAATAGTTTGGCTGGAATTTTTAAGAGTCATAAAAATGTCCATGCCTTTTGACCTACTAATCCAGCTTCTGGAAATGTATTATTAGGAAAAATTTCAAAGGGAAGGGGAGGAATCTTTCTGCATTTATTTACTATGATTGAAAAAAAGGATTCAACAGTAAAAGAACAGGTAAATTAAATTTGTCCCCTTGAGGAACTCATAGGCATTCATCAAAATCATAGTTATAAAAGAGGATAAAAAATGCTTATAAAATGATTACAGTAGAATAACAATAATAATGGGTGGGGAAAAAACCCAGAAATGAAATTATAAAGATTGAATATGCATATGAACAGAGTTAGAAAAACAAAATGAAACCAGTGTGCTCTGTTGTGGGACAGTGGAGGAATTTTCCCTTGTTTAGGTTTATGTGACTATTTGTTGTGCAATGAACAGCAATAAAAGACCCAAATGAACTCTCTAGGAAGGGGTGGCTGATTGTCAGCCGTCCCCATATGGACCAAGTTTCAGTTCAGTTTCTTGCTCAGGGAGCAGGGCCCAGAGCTGGTAGGTGAGGAGGCAGCAGATGGGCAGGGCTTGGGACCTCCCAGGGTGCAAAGGACTTGCTGGGCTTAAGGACCCCCACAGAGGGAAGGAGGGGCTAGGAGAGCTGGGGAAGACAGTGGCAAGGAAGAAAACTGTCCACTTCAGGATCTTGGCCCTGGGCAGATGTGGCCTTGAATCAGCCCTGGGGCTTCAATCTGGGAGGTTGCACTGTTACTCTTAGCCACTCGAGGTCCCAGTTTGAAAACCAGAACTCAAGGTCCCAGTTTGAGAACTAAAACTCAAAGTGTTCTCACAACTTCTGATAAGCTGTGGTGTCTCTTGGAGCTCCAGGGGCATCATGAGAAGAGACTGACATGAAATTATCAGGCTTTTTATTCTCCAACAGCCCTGTCTTAATACTTGTCACCCAATCAGGTTCCATGATTGGAGAGACACACTGGTTCTAGAATCAGATCCTGGCTGATGATGATTTCTCCAGCGGGCAATTCCTGTGGTTACCTGGGCTGTGACTGTGTTATGGATTCATTTCCCCCAGAGCTCTTCCTTGCAAAGGACGTGAACTCATCCTTTTTTTATGGCTGCATAGTATTCCATGGTGTATATGTGCCACATTTTCTTAATCCAGTTTGTCATTGTGGACATTTGGGTTGGTTCCAAGTCTTTGCTATTGTGAATAGTGCTGCAATAAACATACATGTGCATGTGTCTTTATAGTAGCATAATTTATAATCCTTTGGGTATATACCCAGTGATGAGATTGCTGGGTCAAATGGTATTTCTAGTTCTAGATCCTTGAGGGATCACCACACTGTCTTACGCAATGGTTGAACTAATTTACACTCCCACCAACAGTGTAAAAGCATTCTTATTTCTCCACATCCTCTCCAGCATCTGCTGTTTCCTGACTTTTTAATGATAGCCATTCTAACTGGCATGAGATAGTATCTCATTGTGGTTTTGATTTACATTTCTCTGATGACCAGTGATGATGGGCATTTTTTCATGTGTCTGTTGGCTTCATAGATGTCTTCTTTTGAGAAGTGTCTGTTCATTTCCTTTGCCCACTTTTTGATGGGGTGGTTTGCTTTTTTCTTATAAATTTATTTGAGTTCTTTGTAGATTCTGGATATTAGCCATTTGTCAGACGGGTAGATTGCAAAAATTTTCTCCCATTCTGTAGGTTGCCTATTCACTCTGATGGTAGTTTCTTTTGCCAGGCAGAAGCTCTTTAGTTTAATTAGATCCCATTTGTCTATTTTGGTTTTTGTTACCATTGCTTTTGGTGTTTTAGTCATGAAGTCCTTGCCCATGCCTATGTCCTGAATGGTATTGCCTAGGTTTTCTTCTAGGGTTTTTATGGTTTTAGGTAACATTTAAGTCTTTAATCCATCTTGAATTGATTTTTGTATAAGGTGTAAGGAAGGGATCCAATTTCAGCTTTCCACATATGGCTAGCCAGTTTTCCTAGCACCATTTATTAAATAGGAAATCCTTTCCCTATTTATTGTTTTTGTCAGGTTTGTCAAAGATCTGTTGGTTGTAGATGTGGGGTGTTATTTCTGAGGTGTCTGTTCTGTTCCATTGGTCTATATATCTGTTTTGGTACCAGTACCATGCTGTTTTGGTTACTGTAGCCTTGTAGTGTAGTTTGAAGTCAGGTAGCATGATGCCTCCAGCTTTGTTCTTTTTGCTTAGGATTGTCTTGGCAATGCAGACTCTTTTTTGGTTCCATATGAACTTTAAAGTAATTTTTTCCAATTCTGTGAAGAAAGTCATTGGTAGCTTGATGGGGATGGTTATTGAATCTATAAATTACCTCGGGCAGTGTAGCCATTTTCATGATATTGATTCTTCCTATCCATGAGCATGGAATGTTCTTCCATTTGTTTGTGTCCTCTTTTATTTTGTTGGGCAGTGGTTTGTAGTTCTCCTTGAAGAGGTCCTTCACATCCCTTGTAAGATGGATTCCTAGGTATTTTATTCTCTTTGTAGCAATTGTGAATAGGAGTTCACTCATGATTTGGCTCTCTATTTGTCTATGATTGGTGTATAGGAATGCTTGTGATTCTTACACATTGATTTTGTATACTGAGACTTTGCTGAAGTTGCTTATCAGCTTAAGGAGATTTTGGGCTGAGATGATGGGGTTTTCTAAATATACAATCATGTCATCTGCAAACAAGGACAATTTGACTTCCTCTTTTCCTAGTTGAATACAGGGAGGCAAATTTTAAGTCCAAACAGAATGCAGAAAATTCTGACAGTCAGTACTAACTGAAGATGGAGAGACTGGTATAAGCAGGGGCGCCGGGACCCCTTTGCAATGTGACTTTCTTAGATTAAAGTGCTGGGTAGGGGAGAAGTCAAGGCAAGGCTCCAAGACCCCTTCAGCCCTGTGAGCCTCTAAGCCTAAGCTGGAATGACTTATCTCCTCCAGGGTAGGGTGGCCACCACAAATGCCATGTGCTTCCAGAAGCATCACTGAAAGATTGTAACAGCTGGTCTTTCCATGGCTCGAGAGCCCTCACAACCTATATCTCCCGTTCTCAATGTGAAGTTCTGGATGAGAACTTATTCCATCTGATTTTTCTCATTGTTTGAACAAGCTGTGTACCAGGTTACCTGGTTACCTCCAAGATGTTCAAGGCAGAATTTGTTCTGTGCCTCATTTGCCCCAACTCCTACCTATCCCACCACCAGGTCTTATTTCCCTTTCTCTGGTATGCAGAGCAGAGTGGGGAACAGCTGTGGACAGGACACAGCTAACAGACAATGAGCATCCCTAGACATCCCTACTCAGGATTTGTAGCATATCTGAGTCAGCACAGTCCACGACCTCCCAGGAGATACAAGGATGCTAGATTCTAATGATGCAGACACACATCACTCTTCTTAGTATTGTGCAATAGCTGCTTGTAACCAAGAAAAGGGAACCCTCCAAGAGAAAGGGGTAGGGGATCACTGGGATGGGTTTCTTGCTGAAGAGGAAATAGGGGATCTAGGAGAAGAAGTAGGGTTGGGTGCAGTGGCTCATACCTGTAATCCCAACACTTTGGGAGGCTGAGGTGGGCAGATCACGAGGTCAAGAGATCGAGACCATCCTGGCCAACGTGGTGAAACCCCATCCCTACTAAAAATACAAAAATTAGTTGGGCGTGATGGCATGTACCTGTAGTCCCAGCTACTTGGGAGGTTGAGGCAGGAGAATCGCTTGAACCTGGGAGGTGGAGGTTGCAGTGAGCCAAGATCGAGCCACTGCACTCTAGCCTGGCGACAGAGTGAGACTCTGTCTCAAAACAAACAAACAACACAAAGAAGTAGAAGACACAGAGGAGCATGTCAATATAAAAGCAGTCTTCATTGGATTGTGTCTGTCCAATCATGGACTCTGATTGGGTGACAAGTATTGAGACAGGGCTGTTGTAGAATGGAAAGCTTGATAATTTCGTGTCAGTTCCTTCTCATGATGCCCCTGGGGCTCCAAGAGACACCATGGCTTATCAGAAGTCGTGAGAACACACCGAGAACACCCAGACAGGCTGTTGGCACGGCACATGAGCAGAAGGGAAAGGGCCCTGAACTCAGGAGGCCAGAAAATAGACACGGTGGCCTTGAGCCTGGCTGAGTCTGCTGCTGGGGTGCTCTTCCTTTAGGCAGTCCTGGAGCAAGCCATCTTAGTTAGGGTTTACTTGCTGTAAATTGTTACCCTGGGCAATGCTAATAGCTGTAACTATAAAAGGGGATAAGAATGGTACTGTCTTTGTCTGTTCAGGCTGCTGTAACAAAATACTGTAGGCTGGGTAATTTATAAACAACAAATGTATTGCTCATGGTTCTGGAGGCTGGGAAGTCCAAGATAAAGGCACCAGCAGATTCATGTCTGGTAATGGCCTGTTTCTCATGAATGGCACCTTCTGTGTGTCCTCACATGGCAGGAAGGGCAAACAGCTCCCTCGAACGTCTTTTATAAAGTCGCTTATCTAATACGTGAGGGCTCTGCCCTCGTGACTCAATCACCTCCTAAAGACCCCCTCTCTTACTATGACTTTGGTGATTAAGTTTCCACATACGAATTTTGGGGGGCATATTAGATTGCAGCAGGTACCTACCCCCTAAAGTTGAGAGGATAACACCACCCAACATCTTAAGCTGACCTACATGAAACTGCTGACATGCAACTGCTTTTCGACATTCACAAGTGGCAGTTTCATAGGGGCCCACTGAATTAACCCATGATAGTTACACTAGAACAGCAGCTCACAAACTTGTCTGCAACTTAGAATTACTTCTGGGTCTTCTAAAACTTCCGAAGCCCAGGTCACACCCCATACCAATGCAATCACAATTTCTGCAGGTGAGACACCTAGCCAGGTGATCTAATGTGCAGGCAGGTTTGAGAACCACTGGTTTAGCACAAGGCCTGGGATCTAGTAAAGCGCTCAGCCACCACCTCTGCTTTTTATTCATCTATCATTTATTGAGCACCTACTGCATGCCAGGCTCTGGCTGGGTTCACCTCTTGTCACCCGAGCCTTCCTCCCCAGCGGTGCTCACGTCTCCCCTCCTCCACCTCCGCAGTGTCCAGGCCGCGCAGCTCCCCTGACGACCTGAAGGCCCTGACTCGCAATGTGAACCGACTGAATGAGAGCTTCCGGGACTTGCAGCTGCGGCTGCTGCAGGCTCCGCTGCAAGCGGACCTGACTGAGCAAGTGTGGAAGGTGCAGGACGCGCTGCAGAACCAGTCGGACTCGCTGCTGGCGCTGGCGGGCGCAGTGCAGAGGCTGGAGGGCGCGCTGTGGGGGCTGCAGGCGCAGGCGGTGCAGACCGAGCAGGCAGTGGCCCTGCTGCGGGACCGCACGGGCCAGCAGAGCGACGCGGCCCAGGGAGAGCTGTACCAGCTGCAGGTGGAGAGCAACAGTAGCCAGCTGTTGCTGCGGCGCCACGCAGGCCTGCTGGACGGGCTGGCGCGCAGGGTGGGCGTACTGGGCGAGGAGCTGGCCGACGTGGGCGGCGTGCTGCGCGGCCTCAACCACAGCCTTTCCTATGACGTGGCCCTCCACCGCACGCGGCTGCAGGACCTGCGGGTGCTGGTGAGCAACGCCAGCGAGGACACGCGCCGCCTGCGCCTGGCGCACGTGGGCATGGAGCTGCAGCTGAAGCAGGAGTTGGCCATGCTCAACGCGGTCACCGAGGACCTGCGCCTAAAGGACTGGGAGCACTCCATCGCGCTGCGGAACATCTCCCTTGCCAAAGGTACCGCCAGGCCCTTGCTGCCTCCACCCAGGGCCCCTCCCGATGGGGTCTTCCTCCTGCATGCCCCTCCCCAAGGACCCAGGAGTACCCCACCCCTACCCCATCCCCAAGTGCACTTGCCATTCCCAGCCCATACTCTCTCTTTTAGCCTATACTCTCTCTTTTAGCGCATACTCTCTCTTTTAAGTCTTGCCCTACAGGACTCTGGAATTTTCTGCCCAGGTGGCATGTACTCACTTCCAGGGCTTGCACAGATCTCTTCCCAGATAAACCTCCCTCGGGTAGAGAGCAAACTCAGTGGCCACTCTTCTAGGTGTGAGAGTTTGCCCCAGCGGTGGCTAATGGGAGCCTGGTGGTCAGAGCTTGCATGGCTGCGCTGGAGCCTCCAAGAGCTTGAGGCTGGGGGCAGAACAAGGGGCTCAGGCCGGGAGTAGAGAAGGGTTCCTCTAGTGTCATTCCCATGGTGGAGTTCTGGAGTTGGAGAATTCCAAACTTGAACCTGGCCTTCTAGGCTCTTAAAAAGACTTACTCATTTAGGCAAAAGAACGTATTTCATTGAACGATCTGTTGGCTTCATTTGTAACTGTTTTTTGTTTTTTGTTTTTGTTTTGTTTTTGTTTTTGTTTTTGTTTTTGTTTTTGCTTTTTGAGATGGAGTCTCACTCTGTCGCCCAGGCTGGAGTGCAGTGGTGCAATCTCAGCTCACTGCAAGCTGCGCCTCCTGGGTTCGTGCCATTCTCCTGCCTCAGCCTCTGAAGTAGGTGGGACTACAGGTGCCCTGTAACTGGTTTTTTGTTGTTGTTGTTTTGGTTTTTTGTTTTCAAGTTGGGGTCTGGCTCTGTCACCCAGGCTGGAGGGCAGTGGTGTGATCACGGCAGCCTTGAACTCCTGGGCTTAAGTGATCCCCCTGCCTCAGCCTCCCAAGTAGTTAGGACTACAGGTGCATGCTGCCATGCCGCGCTACCTTTTATTGTTGTTGTTGTTGTTTTGTTTTTATTTTGAGACGGAGTCTCGCTATGTCAGTCAGACTAGTGACATGGCTAGTCTGACTAGACATGGCTAGTCATGGCTAGTCTGACGTGTCAGTCAGGCTAGTCAGTCAGTGACATGATCTTGGCTCACTACAACCTCCATCTCCCAGGTTCAAGCGATTCTCCTGCCTCAGACTTCTGAGTAGCTGGGATTACAGGTGTGTACCAACATGCCTGGCTAATTTTTGTATATTTAGTAGAAGACAGAGTTTTGCCATGTTGGCCAGGCTGGTTTCGAACTCCTGACCTCACGTGATCCTCCTGCTTCAGCCTCCCAAAGTGCTGGGATTACAGGCATGAGCCACCACACCTGGCCAGTTTTTAAAAATTCTTACTTTTTAGAGATAAGGTCTTGCTATGTTGCCTAGGCCGGTCTTGAACTCCTGGCCTCAAGTGATCCTCCCGCCTTGGTTTCCCAAAGTGCTGGGACTATGGCATGCCAGCCCATTTGTAAACTTAACTATAATGGCAAAAATGCAAAAATGTATGGGCCTCTATTGTACTCGTGCCGTGGGCCCACAAATGATAGAGCCTAGAGACCCAACTCCCTTTCTTCACTCCTGACAAACTGGTCCCCTTCCCTCCACCCATTCCTTCTTGCTGCACACACCATCAGAAACACCTTTCATGAAATGCACTTCTCCCACATCGCCCCCCTGCTCAAAGCCCACTGTGGCTCCCCAAGGCCCACTGGGTTCCTTAGAAATTCCTTAGTCTGCCATCAGCACAAGTAATACCATTGTGAGCACCTAGTATGTGTTACCTACTATGCCAGGTGTATCTCATGTGGGCATCTTTTGAAAACAATGGCTCTCCAAGGGAGTGATGTTTTCCCTATTTTATTGACAAGCACACTGAGATTTAGGAAGCTTCCATAGCTTGCCCGCAGCCACAGGGCCAGGAGGTGATGGACCAGCATTTACACGCCGGCCTTTCTGATCCCAGAGCTAGTGTACTTCCCACTGCTTCCCTATCGTGTCCTGCCTGCCTTCTCTTCCACTGCCACTCATGCCAGGGGCACAGAGAGAACTGCTTCAGGGACCAGTGAGCAATGTCAAGGAGCAGAGACTGCAGTGTCAGGGGAGTGTCAGGGGTTATGGCCGGTCTAGCTCATTTTTGCCAGGCTGGAAGGTGGGCCCAGGTTCGCAAGGTCTGCCTGTGTTTCAAGAGAAACCAGAAACATGTGATGTTCTGATAATGTTTAATTGTTTAACTCAAGGGTCATACATGGTCTTGCCGTGGGTGAAGCATCCAGTCTAGTGGGGGCACATCTCGTCACTGCCCTGGAAGCACAGCTCACCTTCCCCACGGTCACAGATGTGCTCCAGAGGCTCCTCCACCTGCAGTGCCCTCCTCCCCCTCCTCCTTCACCTTCTCCTCCTCCTCCTCTTCCTTCGCCTCCTTCTCTTCCTTCTCCATTCCCTCCTCCTCCTCTTCCCCTTCTTCCTCTTCCCATCCCCTTCTTCCTTCTCCTCCTCTTCTTTCTTCTCCTCCTTCTCCTCCTCCATTCTCTCCTCCTCCTCCCTTTCCTCCTCCTTCTCCCCCTCCTGTTCCTCCTTCTCCTCCTCCTTCTCCCTCCCCTCCTCCTCCTTTTCTCTTCCTCCTCCTCTTCCTCCTCCTCCTCTTTCTTCCCTTCCTCCGCCTTTTCCTCTTCTTCCTTCTCCTCTTCACTGTCTTCTTTATCCTCTTCCTTCCCCTCCTCCTCCTCTTTACCCTCTTCCTCCTTCTCCTCCACCCTTTCTCCTCCTCCTCTTCTTCCTTCTCCTCTTCCCTTCCCTGCTCCTCTTTCTCCTCCTCCTCTTCCTCCTCTTCCTCCTCTTCCTTCTCCTTCTCTTCCTCCTCCTGCTCCCCCTCCTCTTCCTCATCCTCCTCTTCCTCCTCCTGCTCCTCCCCTTCTTCCTTTTCTCCTCGTCTTCCTTCTCCTCCTCCTTTTCCTCCTCCTCCTCTGCCTTACCCTCTTCCTCCTCCTCCTCGCCCACCCAAATCCTGCTGATACTCCAGGATGTCACTCAAACCTACCTCCTCCAAGAACCTCCCAACCTTTTCCAGCTCCCTGGAGTCTCCTTCTTTTGAGTTTCTGCATTTATCAGAGCGAACATGTAATGATGGGGCCCTCTGCGTCCTCTCCAGTTTACATAGCCCTTTTGTGTACCCTCTTTTGTTTTAAAATGGGACCTGAGGAGAATCTATGAGGTCGTTTAAGGCAGATGTTGTAGAGGGCGGGGTAGGATTTTGGCAGGAAAGCAACTGAGGCTCAGGGAGGAAGTCCCTGCCTTACTCAAGTCCTCATGGCTGGTAATGATCCAGCTTTAATAAGGTATAATTTACGTGCCATGAAATCCCCCCATTTTAGGTGTACAATTCAATGATCAGGACATTTAAGCCCAATGCCCGGTTCTCATTCTGTTACCCCATAGTCCACCTGGATCTGGGTGCCTCTGTGTCCCCCAGCATTAAGAGTGCAATGCACTTAACTGACACTCAATATTTATAAAAGCAACTATTAAATCTTGACACTGGGCAATCAGAGGCTTCCCCTATCCAGTTTGGTTTCCTGGTTCTGGGTCTCTTTGAACCTTCACATCCCAGAAATCAAAGGAGGGAGGGAGGTAGAATTTCTTCTTCCAAATCCATGCCCCTGGGGTCTTAGCTTTTCCTGTCTTCTTTTTTTCTTGACCTCCCTTGCCCCTCGCAGGGATTAGTGTTCAGAAACTAACTAATAGTATTAAATAGCAATTGCAGTGAATTGTCACCTATAATGAGGCAGGCATTTTGTCGACATGAATTCTCAAATAGACATTCAAGACCACAAATCCTCACATCCTGCAAAAAGGTCTTATTGCCCGCTTTATAGATGAGAAGCTTGAATAACCTTCCCACTGTTTCTTAGACAGCTGGCGAGTGGTAAAGCTGAGGTCTAAATTGGCTCTGCCTGGCCCAGAAACCCTGGTTGTTGGGACGGAAGCATGTTGCTTCCCAGCTGTAAGCAGTGAAGAGAGGAGATCGCGTTCCCTGTATTCGGGGCACTTTCCAGTCCCTTCCTTTTCCAAGCTAGAGATGTCACCATGCCTCCTGCTAATGTACCCTCTCAGGCCTTCCCAGGCGCTTCACATCCGGGTTCTTTCGTTTCTAAGTCCAATCTCCTTGGCTCAAACTGAAACTGCCCTGGGTCACTCATTTGCCAGGGTTCTGCCGGTGGGATCCTCCATATAGTCTTTCCTTGGTCCTTACACTAAGTTTTACACTCAGTTCTCTTGAACTGAAAGTTTCATCTCAGTCCCGCTTTCTTGTCTTTAAGCTTTGGATTCCTGTGGGGTGTATCTGTCTGTTCAGGCTGCCATTACAGAATACCATAGACTGGGCCATTTATAAGCAACAGATGTTTATTGCTCACAGCTCTAGGACTGGGAAGTCCAAAATCCAGGGGCCAGCAGAGTTGGGGCCTGTTGGGGGCCTGCTTTCTGGTTCATAGATGGCGACTTCTTGCTGTGTCCTCACTTGGTAGAAGAGATGGAGCAGCTCCCTGGAGTCCTCTTTATAAGGGTGCTGATCCCATTCACAAGGGCCTCACCCTCATGACTCATCACTTCTCAAAGGCCCTGCCCCTGATACCATCGCCTTGGTGATTAGGTTGCAACGTATGAATTTGGGGGGGATGCAAACATTCAGATCACTGCACTGGGGCTCCTGGCTCTTCACAGTTGTACAGCACTTGGGCCTCCAGCTCTCATCACCACTGCATCTAGGGTCTTTCCTGCCTCCCTGTCTCTGTTACCAGGTGCCTGGTGGTTATTATTTAAAAGATTCCTGCTGGTATATCTGAATGTATTTACCAGGCAGCCTTAACAAGACCAAACTCTACCCTGGTTTTTGAACAAGGGCTAGGTCACTAGAAAAGCTTCCAGGCATTCCCATACTGCTGTCTGCAGTGGCCTTTCTGTCCTAGCTTTGTCTAGTTCCTCTATTAAGGTTTTTAAACACACACACACATCCACACCTACGTACGTACACAAACATACACACACATATATATACATAGACCTGTACATATAGACATAAACACACATACCCATGTGTACACGTGTTTGCACATATACATATACACATACAGACATGCACGTACATACACATGCACACGTATATAATGTGAACACATATACACATACACATATACACACATACATATACACATACACTCACCACATTCCCACACTTTGCCCTTTCCTGGCTGAGAAGTCACAAATACTCAACTATGTATATTTTTTCAAATATGAGCTTATTTACATTATTCCTGAGCTTGACCCGAATTGTTTTTATGCTCTTACTTTGTTATACAGTTTTTGATGAGCTTTGTCTCCAGTTTCTCTCTTGTGAATATCTGCAGTGGAGATTCTATTTTCTGTTTTGGATTTTTAGCATTAATCAGGTCTGTTGAAATCTGCCTGTGGGTTTGAAAGAAGCAGAGAACTTAGATCATCATAGAGGAGAAGCAACCCAGGAGGGGAAAAGGTAACCAGAGAGCTGAGGCAGCCCAGGAGGGGAAAGGTAACCAGAGAGCGGAGGCAGCCCAGGAGGGGAAAGGTAACCAGAGAGGGGAGGCAGCCCGGGAGGGGAAAGTCAACCAGAGAGGAGAGGCAGCCCAGGACGGGAAAGGTAACCAGAGAGGGGAGGCAGCCCGGGAGGGAAAAGTCAGCCAGAGAGGGGAGGCAGCCCAGGAGGGGAAAGGTAACCAGAGAGGGGAGGCAGCCCAGGAGGGGAAACATGAGCAAAGTCACATGAGATGGCTCTTTTTGGCAAGGATGCAGGTTTTCTGGAATCACAGCATTTGGATGGAGTGGTAATAGATCTGAAATCATCCAGTCCACTCTTTTTGTTTTGTATTTGAGGATCCTGAGGCCAGAGAGGGGAGATGATTGGCCAAAATCACAAAACCATCCAGTGACCCGGCTGGGATGAAAAAATACATCTCTGGATTCATGAAAACAAGTTTGCAAAGCAGATTTATCTGCAGGCTGATTTTTTGAGAAAAAACACACATCTATTAGAGTCCAGATCAGCAAATATTTATAAAGGGATGGCGTAACAGAGCAGGGCTTTGGATTCCAGGCTAACGCTGGGACTCTGGCTTCTGGGTAGTAGGGACCTGCTGAAATGGGGAACATCTCTGAGTGGAGTGACAGGTAAAGTGGCCTTTCTGCTCCACCGAGGACTGGGGAGTGTGGCCTGGGCGGAGGTCCCTGGGACATTGTGTGGTGAGCCAAGCTCTCATCTCTCCTTCCACATGGACTCCGCTGGGAAGGGGGTGGAGTTGCCCCCAGCCCCACCCACCACCCTCCCTGGGGGCCCTGAGGACCATAGCAAGGGCAGTCCCAGCACCTTTCTAGGCCTGAGTTGGCTGTGAAATGGGGCCAACAGTGTCTGCCTCGTCCACTTCTCAGGGTCACAGAGAGATGCCTTAAGTGATGAAAAAGAGAGAACACTCAAAAGTGTAAAGGTGATAGGGGCTGAGAATCCAGGCCCTGGTGACTTGAGGGTACTGGAAGTGGAGCTGTTTGCTGAGCCACTCCACCCTGTCAGCTGCCCTGTGGTTAGCGTGGTTCTGGGGGTGGTTTTGACTGTACTGCTGGCTCCAGGCCAGGCTCATCAGCTGTCCTCATAATTTGCTCTTGGCACATGAGTTCCCGGATTCCAGCCCATGCAAGTCCCCTACCCCGTCATGTATTCTGGGATCAGGGAAGGGAGAAGGCATGGGTTTCCTCCCATTGGCTGATCCCCAGGAAAACCCTGGTGCTTCTCCTGAATGCCTGGCCCCAGATCCTTCATCCCACTGGGAAGATGCTTCTGGTGGGAGCAATTGCACTGGGGGAAGCTTGAAGGAAGCGGGCTAGATGGGTGGGCAGAGTCTGAGCAGGGACCCCAGGACCCTGCTCCTCTTTGTCCCAGCCACCTCCATGCCCTGGCCTGCACTGGTGACAGAAGAGATGAGAAATGGGATGGTATAGAAAGTTGAGAAATGAAAAAGCTCACCTGGGTACCTCTTGGAACAACAGATGTCATGGCACTTCTGCTCCTACCCATTAGTCATTCTTTGGATCCCGATTGTGTGCCGGGGTGTGCAAGGCATAGGCCATAGACAGTGCCCTGTAGAAGATTCTGTCCTCCTTGGGAACCACAGTTCAAGGTGGGGGATAGTGACCAGGGAGTGGACAGCAGCCGCCTGACCAGGCTCCAGGTGCTCCCACAGGAGCACTGTGCACAAGGATCTCCCTACCTCCTTCCAGCTCTGAGATTTGGGGGCTCTGCCTGTGCAACACTAAGAGATCAGAAGGTGGGTGTATTCATCTGTTCTCACACTGCTAATAAAGACATACCTGAGATTAGGTAATTTGTAAAGAAAAAGAGGTTTAATGGACTCACAGTCCACATGGCTGGGGAGGCCTCATAATCATGGCAGGAGGTGAAGGAGGAGCAAAGGCACATCTTACATGGCAGCAGGTAAGAGAGCGTGTGTAGAACTCCCCTTTATAAAACCAACAGACCTCATGAGACTTATTCACTATCATGAGAACAGCAAGGGAAAGACCCACCCCCATGATTCAGTTGCCTCCCACTGAGTCCCTCCCACAACACATGGGAATTATGGGAGCTACAATTCAAGATGAGATTTGGGTGGGGCCACAGCCAAACCAGATTAGTGGGCATGAAGGCAGACTCAGGACTAAGAGGGACTGGACTCTTAGGATTTGGCTAATGTTCAGGGACTCCATGAGGAGAGCGTTTGTGCAGAGGTGGAGGAAAGTTGGTGACCATGAGCACTGAGCTGTAAGTTTGCAGCAGAAGGGTCAGATCATGAGTGATCTGCAGGGGCCTTGGCAGGGGAAGCTGCGCCTGTGGTGCAGTGAGGGGCCTCCCCGTACTCTGAGTCCCTTTGGTTGCTTTGTTTTTTCAGAGAGATTGATCAGACAGCAAAGCTCACATGGGCTGGAGAGAGACCAAGACAGGGAGGTTCTTATAAAGGCCAGAGCCAGGCCATAAGGACCTGACGAAGGTGGAAGCAGTGAGGAAGGAGGTGGAGACATGAGAAGTACCCTCCTTTATGAGAAGCCTCAAATCACAGATGGGTGTGGCTAGAAAGGGATGCAAAAGGGAGACAGGAAAGAGGAATCAGAGCAGGCTCAAGGTTTCCAGCTTGGGTTTCTGAAGAAAGGATAGTGTCAGTAAACACACTAAAAAGTCAGATCCCGAGATTGCTTCACTTACGGGCAGCATCAGTGATTTATTTTATTTATTTATTTATTTTTTTGAGATGGAGTCTCGCTCTGTCACCCAGGCTACGGTGCAGTGGCTGGATCTCAGCTCACTGCAAGCTCCGCCTCCCGGGTTTACACCGTTCTCCTGCCTTAGCCTCCCGAGTGGCTGGGACTACAGGCGCCTGCCACCTCGCCTGGCTAGTTTTTTTTGTACTTTTTTTTAGTGGAGATGGGGTTTCACTGTGTTAGCCAGGATGGTCTCGATCTCCTGACCTCGTGATCCACCCGTCTCGGCCTCCCAAAGTGCTGGGATTACAGGCTTGAGCCACCACACCCGGCCAGCATCAGTGATTTAAAGACACACTTGGTCCTCGGAGCAGCTGGCGGCTTGGCCCCTCGAGGCTCTGGCCAAATCATCAACCCTTCTGAGTCAGTCAGGCCAGTACCATCTGAAGATGGTGCTGGGAATTGGTGCCCACCTTTACTGCCCACCCCACCTTCTTCCCAGTTAATCTCTAGTAAAGACCCTCATAACCACATAGTTATGTTTAAAAAAAATCCGGCTGGACGCATTGGCTCACACCTATAATCCTAGCACTTTGGGAGGCTGAGGGGGGCGGATCACGAGGTCAGGAGATGGAGACCATCCTGGCTAACACGGTGAAACCCCGTCTCTACTAAAAATACAAAAGTTAGCCAGGTGTGGTGGCAGGCGCCTGGAGTCCCAGCTACTCAGGAGGCTGAGGCAGGAGAATGGTGTGAACCCAGGAGGCGGAGTTTGCAGTGAGCCGAAATTGCACCACTGTACTCCAGCCTGGACAACAGAGCCAGACTCTGTCTCAAAAAAAAAAAAAAAAATTCCGTCTGTAGCACGTTCTTGAGACCTGCCTCTCCCTGGATGCCAGTCAAACTCCACAGGGTGATTTCAGGTGCACCAGGAATACCCGGAAGTTGTCATCCTATAATGGCTCTAAGGAGGTGTTTTTTTTTTTTTTTTTTTTTTGCAGTGTGGAGGCATTATGCAAAGTGTGGTGATCGGGATGGCCCCCCTCACTCAAGGCTTTGAAGCCCTTCTCTAGTCATCATGCCACTGAATCCACTCAGTCCTCACTACAACTGCACGAAAAGGAATGTTTTTTTAACCCACATTTAATAGAATCAGGACTTGAACCCGAGACTCGATATCCATACTCAATGCCCACCTTTCAGATGATGTCTACCACCCAGAGGCCCCAAATCAGGGTCTTCGGGCAGCATCCTCCCTTGGCAAGAGGGACTCCTGGGAAGACCCCCTGCAGGTTGCACCTGCATCTGAGGGACAGCTGACATTGGAGGGTGCAGTCCCTTGCGTCTGTGACCAGCTCGGTTCCTGGAGCACCCGGGGTGGTGGAGGCAGAGAAGAGAGAAAGGGGTGGGCATCCAGCCCAGCAGCAGAGATCCAGGCACCCTCTCCCGGTTCCCTTTGCTGCAGCCTTGGCCTTAGCCTTAAGGGGAGATCACTGGGAAGGGATAGTGGAGCACATTTGCTTCCTGACTCAGCCCTTAATTTCTGCGCCATCTTTGATCTATTCCCAACAGGTTCTCTGACTCAGTCCTGTGGTCTGAAAACTGGGATCACAAAACGTAGTCCTTCTTAAATCATTTGTATTACTTGTGAATTGAAGAATTGTTGACTACTTTTTTCCCTGCATGCGTGCCATGGAATTATTAAACAGCTGTCAAGTTTGGTTAGGTTCTGAGGACAGTGCCAGCGTGAGGAAGGTATCAGTACATCTCGATCTTGGCTGGCTGGTTGTTTTCTATGTATTATTAACACCTTCTGATCTCATATACTCACTCATTCATCAAATATTTATTGTGCAAGACATTACTGCTGGGCTGTGAGTCTGTGTGTTTCAGTTTCCTGGCACTGCCATAACAAAGCATCATAAACTTGGTGGTTTAACAGAAGCTTATTTTCTCACAGTTCTGGAGGCTCAAAGTCTGAAATCAAGGTGTCCACAGGGCCATATTCCCTCTGAAAGCTCAGGGGAAGGACCCTTCCTTGGCCCTTTCTAGCCGCTGGTACTTGCTGGCAATTCTTGGTGTTTCCTGGCTTGGGAATGCATCACTCCAATCTCTGTCTCTGTTGCCACAGGTGCTCTCATATCTCTGTGTCTCTGTTTTCCCTTCTTATAAGGACACCAGCCATTGCACTGAGGCCTGCCCTACCCCAGTATAACCTCATCTTAACTAATTATGTCTGCAACGACCCTATTTCCAAATAAAGTCATATTCTGAGGTTCCTGGTAGACATGAATTTAAGGGGGTAAGGACACTATAAAGGCCGTTTTTCATGGTCCTCCCTTTTTTTTCTTTTTTCTTTTTCTCTTTTCTTTTCTTTTCTTTTTTTTTTTTTTTTTT